>NC_047073.1:4456009-4799018 GCF_902459465.1 Asterias rubens | reverse complement strand
ACCTCGTTATAACCGTGTTCTCGCTACTACCGTGCTCGTATAATTAGTATTTTAATGCATTGAAACACGCATGGGGCCGTTCGGGACCGGCAAAAAACCTCGTATCAACCGGAACCTTGTAACATGCGAGCTCGTAATCACGGGAGTCGACTGTACAATCATATGATGCATTCTCCATGATACAGTATGTAAGTTTTCAGGTTGTCTTCAATAGACCGATCCAGTAGGCTCCGCCCACGACACACAGTGAGCAAGAACAGGTGGGGCTCTCCCATGCCTTTCTGCACAACTCTGCCGCACGAGCCAAGCATACGCGCACGCATGTCAGACCTTAGTGTTGGACCTCCGTTGCGTTGTAAATGGTCAATACGCAATGGGGCGGAGCTTAATGGATCGGTCTATCAAGCTGTGTACAAAACATGCCTGCAGGAAGTCCAGGCAAGTCAAGCTACCACGACGCCAACAGACTGCCCTTGATTCCAGAGCCTCTGTCTCTACGTACCTTAGCGCTGGTGTTAATAGTCTGATAGTCTGATTAGTTCTCAGAGGACTTTAAAATGAAATATGCTGCTGAATGGGTAACCAGTAAATGTTTGCAATGAGAGTAATGGCATCGACAGAGTAGTCAACAGCCAAAATGAGTCAAGCTGCACAGTTTGAATTTATGTTTTGTTTTTTGGGTTTTTTTTACCTTAAAGCTATAGTGGACACTATTGGTAATTACTCAAAATAATTATTCGCATGAAACCTTTCAACATGGTAATGAGTAAAGGTTAGAGGTTGATGGTGAGAAGCGGCTCCCTCTGAAGAAACGTAGTTTTCTAGAGAGAAGTCATTTTCCCCAAATTTGATTTAGAGACCTCAGATTTAGAGTTTGAAGTCTCCAAATCAAGCATCTGAAAGCACATAACTTGGTGTGACCAGGGTGTTTTTTCTTAAAATATATTATCTTGCAACTTCGACGACCAATTGAGCTCAAATTTTCACAGGTTAGTTATTTTATGCATATGTTGAGATACACCAAGTGAGAAGACTGGTCTTTGACAATTACCAATAGTGTCCAGTGCCTTTAAGAGCCTCTCTCTCTACGTACCTTAGCGCTGGTGTGAATGGTCTGATCAAACGTCCCCAGTAGAATCTGTCTAAGATTGAAGACTCCGGCGTTAGCGTTGCGAGCCTTGACTAGCTTCTCTACCATCTCGTCTGGAATGGGCGTCCCCTCTGTGTGGTGACCTGACATCCGACGTAGAGACTCTGCCTGCCAACACCAATTCTCAAGCATCTGGGAGGGCGCTTCGACAAAGTCCCGCTCAACACGTGTGCCACTGTGATGGAAAAGTAAGTATTATTTATATTATTTATGACAAAATCTTATTTCCCCCGAGGGCCAAATCAATGGATATGACTTGTGACATCACTTGCTTAGAAACTAGCAATAAAACAGGACCCATTTTATGGCTCTGCTTACAGTGAGCAAAAAATAGACGCTTATGGAAGCAGAGAATTATGTGCTTACATCAAGTGTATTTCAAGGGTTAGCAGGGAAATTTTGGCTTGAATGCATGTGTACTTCACAATACAAGGCATTCTTCGCTTTTTACACAACTAGCGCAGAAGAACGGTGATAATTGGAGCCATGAAATTAGGCCCAGGACCCAGTTTTTTACGCAGTAAGATCTGCCAACGTTTGGACTTGCAGGGAGATATTTTGAAATCACATTCAACATGAGCGGGAAAAAGTTTCCAGAATCAAGGAGATTTTCAAATTTGTTCATCAGAACATGGAAATATTGGTTATTTTAAAAAAAATATAAAAAAAAATTTACAAATTGATATACAGACCTGAAATAACAAAAGTCAGTCTGTCCCAAAATGTCATGCATGACATGGCCAAACTCATGAAAGAATGTCTCCACCTAGCGTAGACATGTAAAGAATCAAAACGTAAAAAGGGAACATTAATGAGGAGTAAATGTACCTGAACATTCTGAACTCCGCCTGGGCACAAAGCTGGTGCATCACGTGACCAAACTCATGGAAGAAGGTTTCAACCTGGGGGAGATTCATACACAAAAGTAGAGAGAGGCTGGAATCAGACCTGGGCCAAATTTTGGAGAGCTGCTCTACTTTAAGCTTATAAAGTAGCTAAGCACAAAACAATTTTGCTTATCAGAATAGGGTAAGCAGCCAAATTACTTCTTAGCAGTGTGTTGTGGCCGTGCAGAGAAGAGCACTGGACTCAAGCTCTGGGCAAAATTTCATAAAGTTGCTTTAGAACAAAAAGCAGATAAGCACAACAAATTCTATGCTTACCACAATATAAGGTTACCACCCAAACTACCATGTCAAATGTTCCATTTGTGATTGGTATCCTGCTAAGCAAAAATGTGTCAAGCAATATTTTCTGCTTAAGCAGCTCTATGAAATTGGGCCCTAAACATGCTATAAAAGGTAATTTTACACAAGTTTTATCAATGTTTTTTCAAGTAACCTGCTCCAGACATCCTCCGAACAGTAACAAAATTATCGTATTTCTGAGTATTCTTTTAAACAAAATTTCCAGATAAGGAAGCAAAACATTATATGAAAAATAGCCCATGTGATGTAAAACCTTTTGCAAGAGAGTGACAGAATTGATCGCTACACAAGAGGCCACTATTATCAATAAAAGAAAGTCCTCTCTTGTTAATCCTCTTAATTTCATGGTTGATTTTCTGACTTTCAAACCTAATCATGGGTGTGTGAGATGGTCAAAAGGTGTAAGGGAGGGTGGGCATGATGATGCTGGGGGACTTACCTCATCGTGAGTGAGTAGTGACGGAGCGTCTGCTGTGGCTTTAGTAAAGTTGGCAACCATGGCTGCTATAGCAACCTGACGGCTCCCATCCGCTGCCAAACACCCAGGCTGTCGACAAAGAATTTTAACATCAGAATATAATCATAATAAAAAATAAGCTTTACTGGGTATTTTGAAACAAAATACCAAAGCTCTGTCGATTTCACCAAACTCTTCCTAACTTAGGATCAATCTTAGGACAAGTTTAGTTTCGTCTCTGAAGACATCAGGACGCTTTGAACCCATCCTAAGTTAGGACCAGTTACTCGTCCTAACTCAAATAGGATTAATCCTAGCGTTTCGTGAAATCGGCTGCTGGACACTTTAATTACCCCTGTTCAACAGGCCTTCTATTTTCCAGAAAGCATCTCAACTCTTTTATTTCCTTATCTATGTCAACTCAAGGTTAACCCTCTTACTGCCTAACCATTCAATATCGTCCACTGTGGTTTTCAATGATAAACTATTCAAGCATGCAATGTGAACTCTGTTTACAATAAGTGTGAGCTTGTACAATCTTTGAGTATTCTGGCAGGCAAGACACTACACTGGTCCCGTGGGAAAGTTGACATTTTGTGACATAATTTCCACATTAATCCAAGAGTTATGAGAGTAAATGCTGGACAAGTTTTGAAATGTGCCCCCTTTGAATATAATATTTTATGTTTTTTTTCCATTGAGCTGTGTACAAATCGTGCCTGCAGGAAGTCCAGGCTCTGTGGATCTTTTGTAAACATGAGATGTCACGGGTCACATTGTCTATATGATATTAAGTGATAAGTGTAACTACACAGTACATAGTCAACCCTCCTACTGTCCAACCATTCAATATCATCCACTGTGGTTTCAATGATAGGTAAATTATGCAAGCCTTCAAAATGATTTCATGTGATGAATGCATCAAAACAGTACATAGTCAACCCTCCGACTGTCTGACCATGTAATAGCGTCCAACTGTGGTTTTGAATACATGTAATACGCCAGCCTGCAATATAATATCAAGTGGTGAGTGTATCTACACAGTCTGAGTTAACCCTCCTACTGTCTGACCATTCATAATCAGCCACTGTGGTTGCGAATTAATAGATGAATCATGCTTGAAAAAATATATAGTGACACTGGGTGAAACTCTTTGTCCAGAAATATGACTTACCTGTAAACCGAAGCAGGCGGCATGACCAAACTTGCCCTCGCGTGGGAAAAGATCCAGATAAAAGAACCCCATGAAGGTACCTGATTCCTTGTCCGTCACGCTGAACTGAAAGATGCAAACCAAACAACAAATTGTTAATATTGATGAAACATTATACAAAGCGTTAAAGGCAGGGTATACTTTTGTGAACTGTCTCAAAGACCAGTATCCTCCTCACTCAGTGTATCCCAATATCTGCATCAAATAACAAACTTGTGAAAATTTGGGCTCAATTATTGGGCTTCAAGTTGCGAGAAACAGGTGAAAAATTACCTAGTTTTCTAAAACGGATTACATACTTCATAGGAGGTTGTTTTAAACAATGTTTGGCGAAATCAACAGCTCTCCAGTGCTTTTTACCTAAAATGTTTATGGTCCAATCACAAACAGCATCAATGATTTGGGGGTTTTCATATGCCTTTTCCTCTACTTTGAGAATAGTTACTGGCAGGAACCTTATAAACAGTAGTTACTGGCAGGAACCTTATAAACAGATCGTAAAATCTTCCAAAATTGCCTGTGAAAAGAGTTCTTGAAACGCTTAAATATGAATGACATTGTCTTTACCATTGTGACATCATCGTTCCATACTTCCGCTTTCTTAATCTCCTCAAATTTCAGACCAAGGAGCTCCTGTAAAAACAAATGACATCAATTAAAAATAAATAACATGTATGTTGATGCCATGCCATTTGAGGTTGTTAGACTTTTTTGTCTTACACACTTCTTCGTCTTCCACACCTCTTTTCGGAAGTGTTGTGGCCGAGCGGTTAAGAGCACCGATCAGCTCGAATCCCAAGCCGTGACACTGTATCCTTGAGCAAGACACTTAACCATTGCTTCGTCCTTCGGATGGGACGTAAAGCTGCTGGTCCCATTTGTTGTGTAATGCATGTAAAAGAACGCAGTGCGCTTATCGAACAGAGAAGGGGTTCGCCCCGGTATTCCTGGCTGTGGCTGCACCCTGTAAACCCTTACAAGGTGCTAAATAATTGGGTCTAAGAATTCATCACTGCAATAACCTATCCTCCGGAAAGTTTGTATATATACTCAGCACCTTGAGTACCTTGTTTGGTATACGTGCGCTGTATAAGATTTTGATATTATAACACAGTGTATGTGCGCAAAGCAAGCTGGTGTGGTCATTCTGTGCCAACAATAAGATAGATAAATTACTCTTTTTTTTAATGGGAAAAGCTTCTATAATAAGGGGAATTTTTTGTATTGGTTTATTTTCAGGGAATTTTCTGCAGAATCAGGGAAAGTTGGCAGCTCGACTATTATGAACTAAGAAAGCTTTGCGGTGACACCATTCAAAAAATCTCTTCATTGTGAGTAGTGGTGGCTCTGAGAAGAGCCAGTTGTCTGCTCGACAATTAGATCACTGTGCTCTGACCGCTTATTATTATTTCTATTTCTGAGAAAATAGCTGTTGCAAACAACTTCCCAACCAAAAGGACCAAGGGTATGCATAAAAGATGGCCTGGTTAGTGGCCTGATGTTTCGACCCTAGCAAATAGCCTTCCAGAAAGACTCTAATATAAGGTTGAAACGTCAGGCCATTAAATTTCTTCTATTTCTGTTGACTATTCTCCTTCATACCTGATAAATTTCCAGCAGGCCTTTAGTGACCACCTCCAGTGGAAAGTACTCCTTGAGTTTGTTATGATCGATGGAATACTGTCGCTCCTCCGCCATGTTCATGTAGTAACGCATATCCCATAGATCGATGGTGTTGTTGAACGGGTACTTGTACTTCTCACACTGATCAAAGAGAGAGACAAAATAAAAAGTCATGTAAAATACTCCAAGTGGGTCAGTTATCATCACATGTGTGTTATGGAGTAGCATTAATAGGCCACTGTAGCCTTGCTGTATGATGATGTCATGGGCTGGAGTCCTGCCGTCTTTAGAACATGGTGTCAGAAATTAGCTGAATCCACGGCAAACACCCGGCAAAAGTCATCGGCAATCTTTGAGAACGGATCATCGGACATCCGTCGGCAGTACAGCTTCATCCTTCACGCACGGTAAGCTGTCAGACATAGAGACATCTGTTGAGCCCAATGACTCTGCGAACCGGCAAATGCTCTGCTTATGTGCAAGTGATGAGATTCAGCAGAGCCATGAAATTTGGCCCAGGTCACAGTGATCCAAAATTTACTTGGGTCGACCTAGAGTCGCTCCTACTCTATTTGGTTTGGCCCGACCCAACTCTGGTGTGCCTCATTGAAACGGGTGTCAAAAGGTTTCAATGTCTGTCTTTTACGTACCTCCTCTTTCTTGTAGGCTTTGAAAGTCTCCAGTTCGGAAGTCTGAAGGATCCTGAGTTTCTCAGTGAGATCCTTGAGGAACTTGGCGACAGTCTCAGGTGTCTTGGCCATCCTCATCTCCAAGATGTAAGCAGCATGTGTTGGATAGCCAAGAAGATCCGCCAACTAGAATCAAAAGGAGACAGAGACGTTAAGTACAAATACAAATTCAACAATACGGAAATGCAGAGCTCGAGTCTCTTGGCTAGCCAGTGTTCAATGTCATAGAGCTACTTTTAAAACACAAAAACTAGCAAGGCGCAACAAAATTATGCTTACCAGAAAATGATTACCAGCTAAGATACAATTTTACATGTAGCATCTGTGACTGATATCCTGCTTATTGTTGCTTAGCATAAATTTGTTGGGCAATATTTTCTGAATAAGCAGCTCTATGAAATTGGGTCCAGGGTCCAATGTCATAGACCTACTTAAGCACAACAGAATTATGCTAACCAGAATAAGGTTTTTTGCCAACAACTTGCCATGTCACATGACTGGTAGCCAGCTCATTTCGACTAAGCAGGAAACATTCCAGCAGTATGTTCTGCTTAAGCAGCTGTATGAACCTACGTCACTTGCTTTTATTTAAGTGGGGTGGGGTTTTTTTTTTGGGGGGGAGAAGGTCAAATTGCTCCATTACACTAATCAAATTTTGTTTGGTAAATTCGCATCAAAATTCAAGCAGTCCAAGCTTAATTAACTTGTGCAGCAGGGTTTTGAAAAACTTTTACAAATCTACATTCTTGTATTTTTGTTTCTACCTTTTGACGAATCTCAACAAGCTCCTCCATGATTTTTGTGTTTTCTTCCTTGCATCTGAAACCAAATCAATTTAACAATTAAAAATGTTCACAACTCGCACAACATCTCTTAAATTGCAATAAAATACCAATCCGTGAAAACTTTTTAAAATCACATCAACTATACTATAGAACAAGAAAAAAAGGTAAAATCTTGAATACAAATAGGTTTTTTTTCTAGTAGAGTATTGAGTAGAGTAGTGTCTGGAATGTTTTGTTGTGTGTTCTGTTTAGTATTGAGTAGAATATTCTATTGAGTGTTCAGTTGAATATTCTGTAGAACATTCTGTAGAAAGTGTTAGAGAGTATTATGTTGAGTATTCAGTTGAGTAACATCTATAATATTTTGAAGAGTGTTCTTAAGAGAATTTTGTTGAGCACTCTGTTGACTATTTAGTTGACTATTTTCTACACCAGTTTGCAAAGAGTCATGTTGAGTATTTAGTGGAGTATTCTATTGAGTGTGTGGTAGAATATTCTGTAGAGAATTCTCTATAATAATATGAAGATTATTACGTTGGGTATTCATTAGAAAAATCGCTAGAAAATGTTGTGTTCTCTAGAGTAGTCTGTTGAGAATTTATTAGAGTATGCTCTAGAATATTTATACTACCTTGAGTTGAAGGCAAGTTCCAGTTTGCGTCTCGTCTCTGGGTTACGCGCTTTACGCATTGCTGGAAAGTAGTCGGGATATTTCAGTGATACTTTGCACTTGCCTTCTGCTGTCTGTTGATGGAAGCGACAAAATGACAACAATGTTTTATTGTACCTCAGGCCCTATACTTGCGATTCTCCCAATAGTTACAGATAATTGTGACTCTCTCCTTAATGGTAATAAGCAAGCTGACATTAACCGTGGCTTGTCGTGGCCAAATGGACTAGTCCTAGGAGATAATAGAGCGGTTTCGCAAGTGTACGGATACACATACAGATACTGTTACGCTGACACTTTGTGTGTTCACGTGACACGTATCAGCGTCTATGGTATTTTGCACACATGTTAGCAACGGATACGGGAGCTCATACACGTCGTAGAAAAACAGATACTGTTTTGCAGACTTTTAGTTGTATTTTTGTCCCAGATCTAAGACATTTCACACTGAATTGCTTTCACTGGTATCGTGCTTGATATAGATAGAATATTGCTAGTCATTTGCAAGCAAAATGATGAGAAAATGCACTGTTTAAAGGCAGTGGACAGTATTGGTAATTGTCAAAGACTAGCCTTCACAGTGTATCTCAACATATGCATAAAATAACTAACCTGTGAAAATTTGAGCTCAATCGGTCATCAAAATTGTGAGATAATAATGAAAGAAGAATACACCCTTATCACACGAAGTTGTGTGCGTTTAGATTGTTGATTTCGAGACCTCAAGTTCTAAATCTGAGGTCTCGAAATCAAACTCGTGGAAAATTACTTCTTTCTCAAAAACTATGTTACTTCAGAGGGAGCCGTTTCTCACATTGCTTTATACTATAAACCTCTTCCCATTACTCGTAATCAAGAAAGGTTTTATGCTAATAATTATTTTGAGTTATTACCAATAGTGTCCACTGCCTTTAAAACACTGGGTCTCTGTCGGTCATGTTTGTCAGTAAAACACTCATGATGAGCGTGAGCGCACTCAAGTGAAACATACCTATAGTTTGCAAAACAAAATCCAACGCGCGAAGGACCTGAATGGATAAGATTATCATATCTGTATCTGTATCCGCACGCTTGCGAAACCTCTCTAATAAGGACGAGTAACTCTTCCAAACTCAAGATAAGACTAGTTTTAACTCTTTGTGAAATCAACCCCAGTCCTTTCCAGCTGCTGGTCCCGATACATCCGTTTATTTTTAAAAGAAAATCATTCACTCATATCAAAGCACAATCAAGAGAAGTGGAAGAGCAACACTGTCTCAGTAACTTACTTTGTCTAGTCTCTTGATAAAGTCATCTGGAAGACCCACTGTAAAAAGGAAAGAGATTTGAAACGTCAAATGCCAAATTTAGTAAGTATGATTATTCATTGTTATATAACACCCAAGCAGATCCTTGCCATTTGATTGGAGGATTGTCCGTCACGTGATAGCAAATAAAAGTACCATTGCACGCTGAGTCACTCGCCGTGCTTTTTCGTTCCATCCGAAAAGTACCATTGCACGCTGGCACGCTGCCAGCGTGCAATGGTACTTTTCGGATGGAACGAAAAAGCTGAGTAAAAACATCACTGCGTGCGCGTGTCTTTGGTAACGCAGCAGGTGTTACTGCAAGAAGGCATAGTAAAATTACTAGCATTCGGCTTCTACAGTTGAAATTGTTTGTTTTGAAAGTTGTTTCTTTCAATCAAAATGACAAAGTTCTACTTGGATGTTATATAAAACAAATAATGAATGTTTTTCATTCGTGCAATGGTGCGAATATGTTCATTCGTTGAAAGCTGGAATGTTCCATTCAACTCGGCTCCGCCTCGTTGAATAGAACATTCCATCTTTCAACTCATGAACATATTCGCACCATTGCACTCATAAACATTCATTATGTGTATAATATTCATCATTGGGTTATAATTTTCAAACAGAGTTTACTCTCTCGGTATCCCATTGTTCTGAAAACACTATCTAGATAGCATTCAACAGTTCATAATAAACGATAAGAGCTGAACTGCGAAGGACGCGACTACGATGTGTTCAAGAAGCAGGCATGCCAGTCATATTATGACCACAGAGCACAGCACGAGGTCGAAAGTGTTTGATTTTTCCCCAGGAATGAAAACCGGATAGTCTGGAAAACCCTTGTGACATAGCAGAGAACCAAAGTACAACTCAACTCGCATATGGCCCTGGCCGGGTATCAACCCAGGGTCGCTTAGTGAGAGGCGAGTGCTTTACGCACAAGCCAACCATGTCACCCAAGCCTAAACTGTAGCTTGCAAAGAAATAAAATAACAAAGACAGCAAACCTGAAAAATTGAATGAATGAATGAATGAAACGATTTGACTGCTTGTGCGTTGAGTACATCATGATAGCAAAGTGGTCTGCGTTTCGCTGCACTTTTGAGTGAATTTGTTTTTAATATAATATAATACGAAGCATACAAATGTAATCCGCGTCACCGGATGATCAGTCATTAATCTTGTATGTAGCACTTGCTTAATTTCGACACCTTTTGAGAAAAAAAGAAAAACTGGAGGAATTCTACTGGAACTGATTAAAAGAAAACAAATCTAAGGGAGAGGGGCAAAACCCTTGGTGAGCGCCGCCTCTGATAAGCTGGGCCACGTCCGGGCAAGGCCCGAGCCACGAGGCCTTTATAATCCCCTACAGCCAACAATGGGCAACCTTCTTTTATTACGTGATTATCTCGCACAGAGGGCAGTTTTTAGGCTGCAGGGCCTGGGTCTGGCCCAAGTCATCAGCCGCGGAGCTGTGCCAAGGGTTTTGCCCTTCTCTCTAACATTGCCTCCTTTCCTACAGCCGCACTCCTCAAAAAGTAACCCCCCGCAGTCATCCTTACCTAGTTCCTCCTCAGTAAACTCCAGTATTGTGTTCTCATCGTTAAGATTCTTGTTGAAGTCGATGGCAATATCGCTGGCACGCTTCTTCAAGGCCTTCACCTTGTCTTGAACATCCTTGGGTAGATGCAAGCCTACAGAAAGAAAACAGCAACAGAACAGTCAGGCCTGTATGCGTTGTTTTTGAAAGGGCAAGGGCACCAAGGCATTGACCAAGGGGCATCAGGCCTGGGTCAGTTTGACGTGGGGAATCGTACAGCCTTTATGGCAAAACATTAACAATATGAAGAAAAAAAACAAGTAAAGAGGATAAGGTGTTTTGCCTAGATGAAATGGCAAGAGGAGGCCAAGATAGGCAAGTTATATTCACATTCATTAGGCCTATGCCTTTGAAATGTTGAAATGGAGAAATGCCCTCAATTAACCAACAATTTACAATGTATTTTATATAAAATACCTAGATTTTCAAGTTGGACTGTTTTACCATTATAGACCTTTTCGCAAAAACCCATGGCGCAAGCGATAACTGTCGAATGAGGTGCATGCTGGTCTACCTAGCGATCAAACTTGATTGCTAGCTAGACCAGCATGCACCTCATTCCACTCCTAACAGGCGCGTACCGAGTATTTTTTGTGATAAGGTCTATGGAAGGGCCACACAGTTGTCTTGATGATGAACAAAATTATCAAATAAATAGTGTCTTATAACCTTTTTCTAGCGTTTTGACAACCATTTGAAACATGACACTCTAAAGTATAGAGTGAGCTACAAACGTACACCTTACCGTTTCTGCGTCCTAGCTTAATCAACTTCTCCAGGTAGCGCTTAGCTTCAGGCTTCAGCTTACTGACATCGGTCTTCTCTTGGTAGGCCATGAGATTGTCAAACACATCCTGTCTCATGCTATGAAGGGGTAGAACAAAGTTTGTTTGAGGTTCAAATTTCATTTATTAAAAGGATACAGTGCCTTGGATCAGGCAAGTTGGTCTATGTAACCATTTTTTATAAACTGTATATGGTTAGGAAGATGTTTTAAAAGTAGAGCATAATGATCCACACAAATACACCTCGAAATTGCACTGTTTCCTTATACGGCATGAACCAAAACACCACGCCAATTTGAAAATGGCTGCTCATGTTAGTTTCGCAATTTTTTTTGTTTTGTTTGGCCATGAGAGCCTGGAAGCTATCGTGACCCAACCTATGGAAACTGAGCCACACACAAAGCAGCGGAAGCCCACATACAGCGAAGTATTGCATGGTGTAGTAATTTCAAGTCAAAGACCAGTATTCTCACTTGGTGTACATCCCAACTTGCATTAATAACAAATCTGTGAAAATTTTGACTCAATCGGTCGTCAAAGTTGCAAGAGAATATGGCTGATGTCTTTCAATATTTTAATGAGAAATTAGCTCTTTCTCAAAAATTACATTACTTCAGAAGGAGCCATTTCTAGCAATGTTTTATGCTATCAACAGCTCTTCATGTCGTGTTACCAAGTAAGTTTTTTTATGCTGAAAATTATTTTGAATAAACACCAATAGTGCCCAGTGCCTGTAAACTGTGCACCAATAGGTTTTCTTCTAACTTCAATTCTAGTAGTATACAAACAATTCTTTCCGAATAAACATCCTGAGCTACACGTCCTGTGGTCATATGTGGATTTTCCCTCTAGATTCCAGTCTTGACCTTACCTCATTTCTACATCAAAGTCAGAGAGTTTCTTATCGGCTTCAGTACTTGCTTCTCTCATTGCTTTATCTGGAGATGTATGCTGAGGGAAATCAAGCATGTTACGATGGACGCCGTACTCACAATCATTGTTAGCAAGAGCCTGGATGGTAATAATAGAAAAACACACAAGTTGTTTGGCTGTTTTCTTGAATTAATCAATTGTCACTTTTAGGTATTAACAACAAAATATTACCTAAATTGTATACATCTTAAAAATAACTAAAGAAACTTTTTAAATTTTATTTTCAATGGTAAATTTTATAAATTAGGCCTATAGACTTGGGCTTGGCCACTAATGTGGGCCATTAATGAATGTTTTCATATTTTGTGAAAAGAAAATTGAAATTGACATGTCCCATCCCACGTCGTGCACTAACTTCCGTGTAAACACTTTCTTGCATTGATCACTGGCGGTCTACCAGTGCAGCCAAATCACCGTCAACTCACGTCAACTAACCACTTATTAGTCAGCGAGCAATTTACACGACGCGGAACTAAGCGTCTTGTGCCAAGACTATTTTCCATATGCTGGAGAGCGCCCTCTGTTGTCCAAAATGTACAAGTCTGTGATTGGGGCAGACGGCCATGCTGCTTATAAATATATGTTTCACGGGGAAAAAGCTCACTTTCTTTACAAAAATTTTACCAGAAACTGATAAAAATTCTATTTGAGCTATAATACTTTAAAGTGTTATGCCTCCTGGATTTTAAATGTATATTGGAGGAGTTGAAGGCAAGTTGACAGCACCTAACCAGTTAATTCCAATTGCGGCACTGTACTCAAAGCCATGCGCACTGAGGCTCACACTATCAATCAATACATATGTTGATGACATCCCCAGAGCAAAACTTCAACATATTTTTCAGGAATAATTTCTTCCATATTAGCTGTGCCGATGACGTCATGCTGATTGGCATATTATTATTCCAAGATGGCGGCGCCGAGTACAAATCGAGGAAATTAGAGTCGGAGAAAGGTAGCAAAGTTATCGTTAAAAATTTCTTTCTAAAATATTTTCTTTTTTGACTATTCAATACACACAAAGCAAGCTACATGTAAGAGTTAGGTGAACAAATTCAGCCGGTTTATATTACTTTATACTGCTAAGTGGCTCGTAGGGGAGGCTCCAGAGTTTTACAGTTTTGGGTATTTCTTAGCTGCATTTAAGGAAATAAGGTTTATCGCGATTCAGAAAAGCAATGCATTGTGGGAAGGAATATGGGGCGGTTTCTAATGGTATGGTGACGGTCTATATGGACGTGTGGCTAAGGATTCAGCTAGCCTTGGCCACACAAGTGGGGCTAAGAAGACCGGTGCGTACAAATTCTGACAATTCTACGAAAAACGACAATGGCAATGCACTGAATAATGGAAATACGGGTTAATAAGAGTTAGACTCTCGTCACTCTGTACTGCCCACGATGATGCCTTTCTTTTGGCCATATTCAGCAAAATCAGCCACACAGATTGGCGACAAGGTCTATGAAAACATAAGGGTTACACTTACATACACCATTACACTTAGTAATTTACAAGTTAGAGCCTAATTCTGTTGTAAACAGAATTATGCTATGTCGGAAATACACGGAGAATGATGTCAGCGCAAAATAAATTAAAGGGCCGGATTCCGACAGAAACTTTACCTGCAGAGTATTTTCATAGTTGAGGGCATCCTTTTTGAGTGAGCCAACAGCATCGTACACAGCCTTGCATTGTTTTATCAACTCTTCTGCTTTGGTGTTGATGTCCTCTGGGGTTAAATCCCAGCGGAGACGGTTCTGTTTCAAGAGTTCGGACGCCATTTTGAAAGGGCTTGAGAGAGAGAGAAGGAATGTGTGTGTGTGTGTGGTAGAGCAATGGAATGGCGGATTCTGAGTGGACGCTGTAGAATCGATTGTGCTTAGCAACAGATAGAGGGCGCTCGCATACCAATTAATTATCTTTTACAGTGTAAAACACCTGCTATGCGCACACCTGCACGAGGGCGTGTTTTCAATAAACAAACAGCGTTTCCCGGGTAACCAGGAAATATTTCTTGCAAAAAGAAATTGAAAAAGCGAATAACGAACCTTACCCGCCGTTTACACAGGTTTGTGAGCCGCAGAGTGTTTTTACAAGAAAAGTTACTGGCACCGCCAACATTATCATGAGGCAATAATTTAAACAAAAATCATAAAAAATATTTCGATAGTATCAGTTCATATCCCCTAAAATTTGAATCTGAGAAACGTTTCTGCCAGATACGTTCTTCAGATTGTGTATTATAAGTTAAGCTTCCTGCGTGGACATAACCGCTATAACTGGCTGAGAAGGAGAGCACGAAGCTTTTAGACGGTTCTTTGGTATGCTCCACTGGTTGTGCGTAACCCAAATAATATTCAAAATTATGACCAAAAGGAATGCATTATGCCTACTACTCGCACCTTGCGAGCAAAATTACGTGCTCAGAGGGTGCTACCCATTGGTTGGTTCAAATACTCAAAACTTCCATTGTTACACACTGGACGATTTAAAGATGCTATGTCATATTTTGGCCTCATACGTTAAAAAATATATGTTTTGAGTGAATGGTATTTCAAAGAGTATCAACCGCTCTAACGAAAAAAAGTTTATTTTTTACTTTTAATGGTCAGGAACCATGACAAAAATGTAAAACGTTTCTTATAAAACACATAAGAATTGGTCACGTTATATATTGTCGGGATCCCGACAAAAACTGGGCATTTTTTGAGCATTTTATTTCACTGCTACTAATAATTGGCGGACTTTTTCGAGCAATGGCTCAAATGAAAACTTGTAACTTTCTCGACCCCTATCAACATTTTAAATCATCAATCTGACATAGCATCTTTAAGGAATAATTAATTTGTATGACAGGTGATAAATCCAGTCTAACTTCAACAGAAACACCACAATAATAAGTAACACTGGACAACACAACATAACTTCGTTTTGAATTTTATTGTTACTTAAAGTATTGAGAAGAACAATCTCAACATAGTAATTAAATTTCTGAAATAACTCTGAAATGTTTTGCAGATAACAACATTAAAGGAACACGTTTCCTTGGTTTGGCCGAGTTGGTCTTTAAAAAGCGTTTGTAACCGTTTTTTATAAAATGCACATGGGGTAGAAAGATGTTGTAAAAGTAGAATACAATGATCCACACAAACATGCCTCGAAATTGCACGGTTTTCCGTTTACATCGTCGACTAACACGGTCGGCCATTTATGGGAGTCAAATTTTTGACTCCCATAATGGCCGAACGTGTTAGTTCGCACAGTAAAAGGAAAACCACGCAATTTCCAGGCAAACTTGTGTGGATCATGGTATTCTACTTTTACAACATCTTTCCAACCATATGCATTTGGTAAAAAAGGGTTACAAACGCTTTTTATAGACAAACTCGTCTGATCCAAGGCAATGTGTTCCTTTAAGTTTGCATCTATAGTCAAAAGTTTACCAGAAACTAAAAATCTTTTTAAATACCTGTCATACTTTATTATGTTTACCAATAGCTAACGGTTAAAAACGATTAAAAAAATTATTGTTTCGATAATCAAACCGGCTGAACATGACAGTTTTTTTTAATGGAAAGTGTTAGCTCATCCAATACATTTAGAAGGAAAAGAAAATGTTCCTAAACGTTCCCGAAAAAGGACATAAATCACAGATCATATAAAAAACCTCCACAATACAAACAGGGAAACGAAACACAATACTTATAACAAAATTAATGCGCCTGGGCTTTTGAAATCAAACAGCCGTCGTGTGTTTTTATCAAAATATTTAAAGGAACACGTTGCCTTGGATTGGTCGAGTTAGTCGTTACTTTGCGATCTAACACGGTCGACCATTATTTTATGGGAGTCAAAGATTTGACTCGCATAAAATTTGACTCCCATAAATGGCCGACCGTGTAAGTCGACGAGGTAAAAGGAAAACTACGCAATTTCGAGTGATACTTGTGTGGATCATTATATTCTGTTAAAGTATCTTTCTAATCATAATGCATTTTACAACAAACGGTTACAAACGCTTTTCAAAGACCAACTCGACCGATCCAAGGCGGTGGCAGGCCACGTGTTCCTTTAATCTCAACGGCAGTTTAGAGGAGGATACCACAATACGGCAATGAAATTGGATGATCATATTTTAATAATCAAAATTTTTTTGTCAAAGCTCTTTCCGAAATTTTTAGGGAAGATAATTGTTTTTCACCTCGTGATCATCGTAATTATTTTTTTTTTGCATTTCACAATGATGACGTTCCGGATGAGAAATTGATCAAAAGTTAGTTGTGAAGAGAATGGCTGTTGCCACCTTTGTGTGTGTATCACCTTGTGGGAGTTTGCCGAGTTCCCTTGACGGGGACAAATCATATTAAAGCCAGTGGACACTATTGGTAATTGTCAAAGACCAGTCTTCTCACTTGGTGTATCTCAACATATGCATAAAATAACAAACCTGTGAAAATTTGAGCGCGATCGGTCGTCGGAGTTGCGAGATAACTATGAAAGAAAAGAAAAAACACCCTTGTCACACGAAGTTGTGTGCTTTCAGATGCTTGATTTCGAGAGGTCTCGAAATCAATTTCGTGGAAAAATACTTCTTTCTCCAAAACTACGTCACTTCAGAGGGAGCCGTTTCTCATAATGTTTTATACTATCAACCTCTCCCCATTACTCGTTACCAAGTAAGGTTTTTATGCCAATAATTATTTTGAGTAATTACCATAGTGTCCACTACCTGTAACAAAACAACTTCCTTCTATGCCAAAGTACATACAGCTTGTAGGAATCAGTCGCATTGTTTTCACCCAGATGCCTTGCGCCTATGTTCGTAATGAACAACAAAATGGCAACATAAACTCTCAAAACGGCTGTCTAAAATAATGTCGAATGTGACGAATATCAACGTCACTTTTTAGGTATTTCTTTTCGATAAGCTTCAAGAAAAACGCACAAACAAAAATAACTTGCAAAAGAATTTCTCAACATGTCTGTTTTTCGTTTATTTGTTTAATATGTAAAAAAAAAACACCAAGAGTTGGTACGTGACATTAAGGATATTTTTGCCGAACCAATTGCATTGTCGAACATGTTACACAAAAATTATGTCCGATAACCCACCATTACAATTTTAGAAAACCATATCTGATGAAAACCCAACAGTGATTACAAACCTCACAGTCGCTATATTAGTTGATGATTTATATAATTATTTGAATAAAAAAAACAATTTTATAACAATATTGTTTTGATTTCCCCAAATTTTGCCTTTGTAGTGATGATAAATTATTAATAAAACGATCATTTTTACACGAGCGTGGGAATTAAAAAATTATTAATATACAAAATGCTGACCAATCAAAACAGAACGAACCATTGAAACTTCAAAATACTTTAATTCGACCATAATGTCCTTTCCCGCCAAAATGTGAACACCAGAACAAGTTGGGCATGACAATAAATTATAGGTTTTCTCGGTCAATTTCGGAAAATGAGCAGCCAATTTAACCATCAGGCTAATATATTTCACTCGAAATCGAATGCTACTGAAAAGGGTCATTCGATTTCGTTTTATGATCAGTCAAATATGATGTTGCGTCATTCGATTTAATAAAATAATCATTCAATTAAGCAATTCATCAAAGCAGCATTCAACCTGTTCTTGAGGCGTGTGTGACACGAAAAAGAATGTTGATACGCTAAATTGAACAGAGTGCTTAAGACATGTGTCTTGACTCAAAACGAAATTGAATGGCCGGTTTCTGAATTTGAAACGCAATAACAGCTGGAGAGGCAGAACAGCTTTAAATCGAACGCATGGAAATGAAATTGACTGCTGAATTTCCAAATTTGACCGAGAAAACCTATAGTAGAAAACAAATCTACACATTTTAAAATAAGATTAAAGTAGCATTCCCATCGATGTAATTACAAAAAACTGAACAAGTAATTTTTTGAAGTTACTTTGGTTCAATGCGCACAATAACTTGGATGAATACAATTTTTTTTTAAATACCTGAGATATATCTAATTAATATCAACTCCACAAATTATCACCTCGCGGTGAACGTTTACTACACTTCCTTGGTAGACTTCTCTCCTAGTCCTCTGATCTGTTTAAGTATTTAATCAAAACGAGGGCCATTGGCACCTCGTTGGTAAAGGGGTGATTTGCTGGCAGTGTTACGAATAAATTTGTACAAGTTTTAAGTTCACCACAGATAGTGTTGTACAACTTTGTATACTTAACTTACAATTAAATACGGTATGAACAATCTACAATTGTTTACTTAAATCATACAAATGTAGCAAAGAACTGGACACAAAAAGATGCCCATTTTAACATTTATTTTATTATAAACTTGTTTGTTTGTATATAATAGAATAATGCTGACAATTGTGATACCTAAAAAAATATATCTTCACTTAAAAATGTTAACCTGCACAGTTTATGTACATTAGAAATAATTATTGTGACTTTGGCTGTTGAGAATTTTTTCTCTTTATCATCGTTTGACAGTTGGAACAAGAAAGGGTCACCACATCAAACCTTATGGGAAATAATATTATTGAACTTCTTGTAGTTTTTAAAACAGCAACCATAGCTCGATTTCACAAAGAACTAAGATGAGGTGTCAATAATTATTACCATAGTAATATGTATTGTGACATCCCTCTTTGCTTTTCAGATAACATTTAATCGCACTTAAAGGCAGTGGACACTATTGGTAATTGTCAAAGACTAGCCTTCACAGTTGGTGTATCTCAACAAATGCATAAAATAACAAACCTGTTAAAATTTGAGCTCAATCGGTCATCGAACTTGCGAGATAATAATGAAAGAAAAAACCACCCTTGTCACACGAAGTTGTGTGCGTTTAGATGGTTGATTTCGGGACCTCAAGTTCTAAATTTGAGGTCTCGAAATCAAATTCGAGGAAAATTTCTTCTTTCACGAAAACTATGGCACTTCACAGGGAGCCGTTTCTCACAATGTCTTATACCATCAACATTTCCCCATTACTCGTTATCAATAAAGGTTTTATGCTAATAACTATTTTGAGTAATTACCAATAGTGTCCACTGCCTTTAAGAAGCTACATGTAATTGGGCCCTGTACATTAGAGAAAGGTCGAATTGGATGAAACTTAGACAAATCTGAAAGATTCGAGCAAAATTTCAATTTGAAAATGACAAATATAAATTGATGTAATAATTGTGGTTAATCCATGGGGGGGGGGGGCTCTGGCAGAGGGGTTTTCACAAACGATTCGGTCAGATGTGAAAGTTAAATTGTTTCACCACTCATTTGGCAAAAGAAAAAAAACATCAATGAGGTCATAATAAATATGGTTTATCTTCTGAAAACGACAGCTGATTTGGTTAAATATTAACACACACCTGCGAGCTGTAAAATATAATCAAGTATAAATACCTGATATTGAAAAAAATGTTTTGTTAATTACAACGGTACTACATTATATACAACTGTTGTTTTGTTCTCCTTCTTACTGTACGACAATATATCATGACATTTCAACACAATTATGGTACTTAAAAAATGCATAATAAAAATAATACTGACTATACACAGTATACACATTTTTTGTTTAAAATATTATTTTGGCAATCAATTAAACACCCCATTTTTAGAAATGATCCATTCCTCACAGCTGGTTCAATATAATTGGGCCAAATGTTGGCCAGAGTAATCCACTGTGTTCAGGAGGTAGGTAACTTAAAAAACAATGAAAGTTGAGTTAACAACTTGGATTTTTAGAAGACACAGTCTATGGTTGTACTCGTTTTGTAAAAAAGTATAAAAAAAAAAAAAAAAAAAAAAAAAAAACTGTTTCGACAAAAAAACTTTTTTTTTGACAAATTCAAATGAAGTTGATGCGAGTTTCTCGTGTAAAATTTAATTGGTGGCCAAAACAGATAACATCCTCCATTTGGGAGGAAAATCAGAACAGATCAAGATTAATGCTATTAAATGAGAGAAGCATTTTGTTTTTTGTTTTTAACTTCCAGACAATCAAGTGAAACCCAAACAAGACTGGTAACCAACATCAAGGTGATGTCACTTCTACTGTCATTATGTGTGACAAAAGTGACGCAAGTCAGGTTACCAGGGCCCAATTTCATAGGCTGTTAACGGTAAGCAAATTTTCAGAAAAATTTGCTTAAGCCTAAGCGTATTTCACAGATTAGCAAACAAATTGGGCGGCAATCTCCTGTGTTTACCGTGGATTTGCATTGTGACGTCATTTATTTTTGTGCGGTAAGCTGGCATGCCTTTTTGTGTGCTTAAGGTTAGCAGCGCTATGAAACGGAAATTGCACAGTAAGCACAATATTGGCTGCTAAGCAGCGCTATGAAATTGGGCCCTAATGTTCATTTGTGTCTAACAAGTGACACACTTGGAATACAGAACTTTGTGAAATGGGATTTCTTCGTAAACAAACTATTAAAAAAACATCCTTAAAATACAAAGTGGGGAAGGGAAAGTTTCCCATGCAAGGAAAACCTGCCGACAAAATATCTTAAGTATTTTCGCTGGTAATAAAAACCAGGGAAATTTTACTCTGTACAATCCCAGCCATAGCTTTCACTTTTTTTTAAATCAGTATATACAGTGATAAACCTATAAAACATGTACTTACAACTTGGCAAACAAAAAATTACTGAGTCTTTTTAATAATTATATAATAGTTATAATACATGACCTCCTATGTCCTCTTCTTTATTCATACATTTTAATATTTATATATAGAGTGTTTTTGACGCATAAGCATTGAGTAATATATCAATACCAGTCAAACAAACAAATTGCTTTTCATATAAAAAAAAAAAAAACACTGTTTAATATTCATAAGATACACTTAAGGTTAACTTGCTATTAGCATAAATAAATATTCATAGAATCTTTACACTCCCAAGTAGGTAAAACCGTTATCTGTACAGTGTTGCTGCTCAATACCAGGGCAGTTTTTACGTGGTGCCTTGTCGACATGTCAAAGGTCAGGTCTTGAGGTCACGAAACGACCTGGTTTGTGCCAGTCCTTAGCATAGCAGCTGCGTTAGTACCTATAGGAAAAGATAAAGTGGCAAATAAAATTAGAGTAAAGTAATCTTCGGCCTGTTATTTTTTAACAAACTTATTGAAAGTTCAATTTTATAATCCCCGCCATTTCTTCCCCAAAATGCCAACAATTTTTACCCCAACATGCCAACTTTTTTTTTCCCAACATGCCAGACGTTTTTTCCACAGACTACCCCTCTTTTTTTATGCCTGCCATTTTTTCCCTGGCAACTCCAACTGACCTTTTTTTATTTACACAGGTGAGTCCGAGTTGCCATCATCTTTTTCTCTCCTCCCTTCGAGCTCCCGCATCTTCGTGCTCTTCTTCTCCGTCTGGTCTCTCCGCCTCTTGTGGTACTTGTAGCTGTCAGTCCGCTCCCCCGCGCTACCACCCCCGCCGCACATGGGGTGTAGGATGGACACCATCGCCGTGGCCGTGACGGTTGTCGTCATCTGGTGGTGAGGCATCTGAGGGGAGTGGCTTGGCGAAGAGGAGGAGGAGGATGTGTAGTTAGGCATGTTGGGATGGTGAACCCGAGGCTGGTGGTGGGGCCAGTGGTGCCGTGATTTATGCGGCTTACCCTGTGAGAAAAGGCAGGGGGAAAAAATACAGAATTAAATATTGTAGTAATGTGCACTAAAACATAAGGAATGCAAAGTAACTTTTAGAAGATAGCTAAAAAGTTTTACTTCAAATGCATTGATCGATCTTAAACTAACACTTAGATTATCATAAGGGTTAGAGGGGATTTCCCTTGAAATTAAAAACACAAAAGTTCTCAAATTCGGCCCGATTTGAAAATAGCTACACAAACTGAAAATCTCTAGACATAAAATTTGATTAAATTTGAGGGGGTGTTTTGTGATATTAGTTTAAAGACCAGTTAAAGACAGTGGACACTATTGGTAAATGTCATACACCAGTCAACTCACTTGGTATATCTCAACATATGCATGAAATAACAAACCTGTGAAAATTTGAGCTCAATCGGTCGTAGAAGTTGCGAGATAATAATGAGGAAAAAAAACACCCTTGTCACACGAAGTTGTGTGCGTTTGATTGGTTTTTGTTTTGTTTTGATGGTTTATTTCGAGACCTCAAGTAAAAAAATTGAGGTCTCGAAATCAAATTCGTGGAAAATTACTTCTTTCTCGAAAACTACGTCACTTCAGAGGGAGCTGTATCTGACAATGTTTTATACTATCAACCTCTCCCCATTACTCGTAATCAAGAAAGGTTTTATGATGATAATTATTTTGAGTAATTACCAATAGTGTCCACTGCCTTTAAAATTAACTTCAACTTTATTGGAAGGGTGCCCTAGACTTTTCCCTACCTCTTGTCTTCTTGGTTCATGGCACATCGTCTGCACGACCACCTCAGGTGGATGAACCTCGATCCTTTCTCCACCGTATCCACGATACATGGCGCTGTCGCCAACGGATGACTGCGACCCGTTGTATTCGTCCTCCCATCCTCTCCTTCTGCCAGGGCGCTGCCGGCCCTGCATGGAGGCACTGCTCCTCTCCATCGGGGGTGTAGGAGGTGGGGTCGGGGTGGTGAGTCGGGTGGCGTTGTTCAGTGGGCGTACCTCGGCTGGGGGGCCGATCAGTGAGAGGATGACGGGGAGCAGGACGAGGCCGTTCAACATCCCGATGACGATCAATGCAGAGAAGACGTAGAAGAAGTAACTGAAATTAATAAAATACAGAACATGACATATGGAGCCGTCTTCCAAGATTTGTATTGATCGATAACTGATAATACAGGTGTTGATCAATAGTAGGATCATCCCTGACAGAGGAGCAGCAACCTGTATGATGAGGCCAGTCACTGGACTTCCAGTTCAAATTAGCATGACAAAAGAAAACCTGTATAAAGAGGACACTTCCCTCTGCCTTATCTTTACTATTAAAGCAGTAACCTGTGCCATCTTAATTAGACGGAAAATACCTATAAACCCCAAGCAATGGAAGATGTGGCCTTCACTTTTCCCTTTATTTTTTAAGACCAATACTACACAGTGTAAATAGGGGTGGCACCCCCCTGTAACCAGGGCATTCCACATCAAGTGGTCTTTATTTACGTTTCCATCACTTGGATTCACTTCATCGTGTTGGCGGCTCACTATCCATTCCAACCCCTACAGTGCGCCTAAATTGACCCCGTGTCGACAGGGGCCAGTGAGCTGCCCAGGATTTTCACTCCTTCGAAAGAAGGAGAAAAAAAAGGTTGGCTGGGGTCAGGTGAACTTTCCGCTGCACCTGTAACCCAATCTGTACTCATGAAGACAGGTGGATAGGAGCCATGGCTTACAGAGTTCAAACGGAATTACACCACTGCCCATTTCTACGTGACGTTGGGCAAGTTGAAGTCTCGCCGGCCACTGATTTCTTTTCTTCGGGGCAATCGTTAATTCTCTTTTAACTTTCCATGATGGGGGACTATTACCTCCAGGTATTTGAAAGAGCAGCCTTGGGACGGCTGGCAAAACTGCTGATCTGAGTATAAGTGGCTTTTAGTTGATTTAAAGGGGATCTTATTCCATAGCTCCATAAAGAAAACGTTAACTTCACACTTCCAAATTTAAAGACACTGGACACTATTGGTAATTGTCAAATACCAGTCTTCTCACTTGGTGTATTCTCAACATATGCACAAATAACAAACCTGTGAAAAATTGAACTCAATTGGTTGTCAAAGTTGCGAGATAATAATGGAAGAAAAAACATCCTTGTCGCATAAAGTTATGTTCTTTCAGATGCTTGATTTCGGAACCTCAAAATCTTATTCCGAGGTCTCAAAATCAAACTCGTGGAAAATTACTTCTTTCTCGAAAACTATGTTACTTCAGAGGGAGCCGTTTATCATCATGTTTTATACAATTTCCATTAGTGTCCACTGCCTTAATAATCATGGGGATCTTATTCCATTGCTCCATAGAGACAATGTTTCCTTCGTACTTCTAAATTTAAAGACATTCATCGCAAAAATAAAGTTATTGCTGTGCTGCATATTTTTCACTAACAAATAATTTGCAGTCAATTGCAATCATGGGGAGAAGTAACCAATCAAGCTTTTCGTTTTGTATTAAACAAGAAAAAAACTGAGAATGTTGTGGGTTTGATGAACACTGCATGGATCAAGTTTTCAAACAAGAAGAGTTAAACATTGTAAAAAGTACTTGAGAACAATTAAAAGTGTTTTCAAGTTGATGAAATAGAGGCAAAAGAAATTTCCATGAGAATTTTTTTAGACCCACTGAATGAATTGTAGACACACACCCCTTCTGTGGACTCCAACTCTCATGACAAGGACCACCCAGAATGAACAAAAGAGGTCAACAAAGGTCAGCACAGCAAGTTCACTTCGGACTTAAAGACTTGACAGAAGAAATTAATTTAAACCTGCAAGGAAGACGATATTTTTGATCTTCGAAGCACTTTGTGAAAAACCTTTACCAGGTGAAAAGTTTAGCCCCTAGTTCTTTTTGTACATTTGCGCAAGATAAACAAATGGCCAATCTGCCAAATGTTTTCTGACATGAGAATGTTGGGGGAGGGAGGACACCCCCTGGCAAACTTGCTCTCAATGGTCACTGCCAATGACAGCTGCATAAACAAACTTGCTTTTGGACTGTACCATTGCATACTAAGGGGCATGCCAATCCCGCATGGTTCCCACAGGGGGAGAAGACGATCAAATAAATCAAATTTCAGGAGCCAATTTCCCCAACCTGTCATAGATATCAGAAGCGGCTGATATTTCCATCTATCGTTTTTGTTATCAAGCTTGAAACTCTTAAATATTTACATTTTGAAAATCTTAAACTTCTCCCTTGGCCAACCATGTCCAACCTTGGAGGAAGGGCCAAACCTGTTGTCATTTCCCACATGACAGTTTACTTTAATAATGAAGTCCAGGTATGTCTAGTTTTGACCACCCAAGATTCTTAACTCCACTTTCTGACCACAAACACAATAATTACTATTTCTCAAATTTGAGAACGAAATTTGTGAATAAAAATGGCAGCCCCAACATGCTCTCAACTTATCAGTGCATTAACTGATTGTCAAATATTTACATTCCAATCTAACCTGTTAACAGTACAAATTTAAACTGAGACAACTTTCACTTTACTTTAAGCCAAGTTTTCACTTTTTTACTTTGGCAAAATTTCACTTTTAACTTTGGCCATTGCCTAAAATTTGGCCATTGCCAAAACCAAGAAAGGTTTTATGCTAATAATTATTTTGAGTAATTACCAATAGTGTCCACTGCCTTTAAACCAATTATTCTTTATCCCCGATACAAATTTAACATCCATTAAACTTGCATAACATCCCTTCCAGCAAGCTTAAGTCATATTCACACTTCAGCAATTCAACACGGGTCCCTTGCTTTATTAAAGCATGGTTGTAAAATGAAGCAATTTTTGACAAGAATTTACAAGGACCCTTGAATTAACAGAACAAAATAGACATCCTTTCCACACAATGTGACATTTTACAACCATGCTACAATTTAGCAGGGGACCCTTGCTTTATTGCTCTCATGTGAAAGGAGCTTAGGAGACCATTTTGAGACCAGTACTTCTAGACACGAAATCCTGCAGTAATTCCACAAGGACACTTGCCTAATTCAACGACCTACCCTCCAGCAAAGACTACTTGTAAAAACAACTATGTAGGCCTGTAATGAGTTAAAGATGCTATGTCTAAATTGAAAACCACTTTGACTCTGAAATTTAGATTCCAATTTCAAATTGTTGTTTTTATAAATCCACGAAGTTATAAGCGTCCATTTTAGGAATTTATTGCAGTGAAATCTGCCAATGATAAGTGGAACTTATTTTAAAACTAAAAATATGTTCTTTTTAAGTTTCCGACATCATCATGTCCATTCACATTGTACAAGTAATTTTCCATGTTAAATGCGTTTTGTGCATTGTTCCTGGCATTTCAGAAAGTTTTTAATGCTTTTCATTTTCAAATAGTATTATCTGTCAAAATTTGTTTTGTTAAAGAAAAAAATACATCCTAATTTCTTTTGGCGAAATATAAAGGCAATGCAACTTTTTAGTGTGAAAAATTCTGTTTTAAACTAAAACCTAAAATTGTGGGTTTGTTTTATGAAAGTTCATAGATGATTCAAGGCTCAAATCAAATTATGAAACCAAACAGGGCAAACTAGAGCATTCAAATGTTAGATATCTGGGCCCAATTTCATAGAGCTGCTAAGCACGAACATTTGCTTAGCATGAAATTTCTTCCTTGATAACAGGATTACCAACCAAATTTCCATGTGATTTTCAGGATAAGCAAACAACAGCTGATTACTAGTAACAAGCAATATGCAAAAAATATAAATTTAGTTGGTAATCCTGTTTTTATCAAGAACGAAATTTCATGCTAAGCACATTTTTGTGCTTAGCAGCTCAATGAAATTGGGCCCTGGTCGAATTTGGCTAGACTGATGGCGGACAAACTGTAATCCATTGTTAAAACATACATCCAGTTATATTTGAACTACACTGGTTTCACTTGCTCCTAGCATGCTCTCTCAAAGTCAAAGAACATTTTGAAGATTATCAACAAATTTTTAACCTCAGAATTTAGGTTGATTCTTACCTCACAATGAAATCAAACTCGGACCCGGCTAGCATGACGACACCCAGCAGTGTTGACAACGCACCATCAACAACAGGAGAGAACGTATGCTCCAAAGCCATGGTGACACGTTTGTTACGATCACCGATGGCCGTCAGGTAGGCCTGGATGAAAGAAACAAAGGGGGAAAATTATCAATACGCGCCACTAGAATTCAGAAATACTACTGGATGGACAATCAAAGTTAACCGATTAAAAGGCAAATGAAACCTTTGGTTTTTGTAACCGTTTGGTTGTTTTAATCTGGTAACTGTGAAAAAAAAATTCAAAAAGTGGTAGCTTTTTTGAGATATATTACTGAACGATCTGGCGATATCTATGCAGGGAGTATAATTCGTGATTGGAACACATTGAAATGTTTTTGAATCCCTCTCCCTTTAAAAATACATTCCTTTGAATTGTTTCTCAAAATGTTTAACATAATCAACAGCTGAATTGAATCTTATTCAAGTAAGTTAATATGGTCCATAATTTTGGGAGTAATTACCAAATGTAGATTCTTTCTTTTTCCTTTTTCCTGTATTAATGTAGCCTTTTCGTTTATCCTTGTTTTTTATTTGAATGAATGTGGCACAATAAGCCCAACTTCAAGACTTGAATTCCAACAAAAAACTCTTTTCAATGGAAACCCATCTAACAGGGTACTTACATAGCATGTATGAAGAGTAAACTCCACTCCTATTCCCACTGAAATGATGAGGGTAACCGCTGGGATGGCGCTAAGCTTGACTCCGATTAAACCCATGAAACCAAAGAGCTCTGTCGTTATCATCCCTAAAACAGATACCTGAAAGTTAAAAACAGGAACGAAATTAGCAAACTGTGAACAAATTCCTTTAAGTCGCTTGCTGGCCTGGCTTCCCTATTTTGTTTGAACCAGAACTTCTAAGATGTTTCAATTCTTTCGCACATTTCTAAAACAACAGAGTTCCAAGTCTGCCACCACCTAGTGTCCCCCTATCTTGGCCATCATCTAATAGCTTGCCTTATAAAAGACTTTCATACTACCAAAAAAAAACCACAAAACTTTCAACAACAAAATTGATAATCATACCAGAATGAGAGCTGCCCATGGATTAGCCAGCATGACAGTCATCACAAAGAAGCTTGCTCCGAGGACGCTCAGCAACGATAAGAAGAGATAGAACCTCAACTCTAGATACTGCTCCCAGAAGGTGAAGGGCACCCCCATTGGATAGTTGGGAAGACCCTGATCGTTGAAGTACTCCGAGAGATTGCGGACGTCTCGTACCACGTTGATGAAATCGTCGGTGTCCCGAAGGTTGTTGAGATAGAACGGGAGCTGGGTGTAGTTGAGGGTGCTTGACCGGGGTACTGATTCAGGAGACAGACACAAAAGAAATTACTTGATTGTCCAGTAGAATAATTTTTATAGCAATGAGTCCACTTTTTGTTTACAGTGAATTGCATGAGGACTTCACGGTGTTTAGAGGAAGCCATGGCAAAACAACAAGCAAAAGAGGCCATCACAATGTTATTATTTGTTTATTAGGCTCACTGTATGGATTTTCATTTTTAATACTGTGAATCAAGTTAGTTTCAAGTTATTTAAAACTCACCCTTAGTCTTTTCCCTTGCGATTATAACTTAAAACTTGATATTTGAATTGAAAAAGGTGTATACCCTTGAGGTGATCCCATGGATTTCCAGATTGTATCGTAAACTTGGTTGTGATCACTGGCGATCACTACCAACCATCATTAAGAGTAAAGTTGTTTTGCTCTTCTACGCTCTATTAATTTAATTCAGTAATTCCGGTTGTGAAGCTGAGCATTCTCAGAAATAAGAACTTTAAAAAATCACTACACTAGCCAAGAACCCAACGAAGAGAAGACGAGGAAAAGTTTCAGTTTTAAATGTAGGAAGGAAAACCCGAGAGAAATATTCCAAGCAATCAGGTAGGATTCTTAGTCCATACCAGACAGTGTTGGCTTTCCTTGAAATGTTTCTCTTGGGTTTTTCTTCTACGCCTAAATCTGAAACTGTCTTCCTCGTCTTCTCTCCATTGAGTTCTTGGCTAGTACAGTGATTAAGTTCACTTTTCAAAGAGTCCTTGGCTTCACAACCAGAATAAATGAAATAAAATTTAAAAACCTCTACGCTGACCTGATCATTATATTGCTGCAGAGGAAATGAAAAGAGATTTGGCCGAGGAGAACTTACTTGTGACATCTCGGTCAGTTTTACCTCCTGGTGTCCACGAGGTTGGTGTAGGATGAAGCATAGCTTGGGTGGCGGAGTAGGAGAAAGTGTCAGAGTTATACCAGACGGTCAGATAGTGATAAAATCCATCAGGGTTGATCACTCCGTGATCGTCAACTAGTCGCTCCAACGTGAACTGCAGAGAGGTAAAGCAAATCATAAAACTAAATCACTGCTTTAAAATGTTCTTACATATAGATCACATCCAACAATTCTTAGAACCACATAATCTTGTAACTTTCTGAGAAGAACAAACATGTTTGAAAGCAATTTCTGTTTTGCCGATCTACTACTGTGATGTAATATTTATTTTCATTCAGAATTCATTCAGATGCGAAATCTACCTGAATTGCTTGACTTTTAGCTATGTTGGGCCTACATTCATAGCAGTAATTCAATAATTCAACAATTCAACCTTCTCCTAAGCGCAAATACAAATTCAATTGCTTCAAACATACCCTGTTGTAGTCAGTGGGTTGCACCGGGTTGCCCGTCTGAATCAGCATCTTGTAGGCCAAGACTCCTTTCTCCGAGGCATTGTTATACCAGTTGTTAAAAATAATGGCATTGCCTTTCTTATCCTTGTCAAATTCCCTTTGCATTTCTGGAGTCAAAGATTTGGAAAAAAGAGCATTGTAAAGATTCAACATTGTCAGGTTTTAAATCCCGGGTTCTCAGCAAATCTTTCCTCTCTCAAAATCCTTTAAGAGCAAAGTTTTAAATAACCAACCCCTAATGAGTATCAACACTTATTAATTGAACATTCAAAGAGTCATGAATATCAATGAGCGACCTTTTAAAGAACCAATCCCTGACGAGTATCGACTAGTTTGATTTGAATACTCAATGAGCTATGGATATAAATTAGCAACATCTTATAGAACCAATTCCTGATGAGTATTGACACTCTTTATTTGACTATTCAGTGAACTACGCATATCAATGAGCCAGTTCCTTACCAAGCAGCCAATCCCTGAAGGCGATCAACCAGAAGGTTGGCAAAGAGCCGTCAGGATCCCGGATCACCTGCATGATGTTTCGGAACTCCGAATGATAAGCATGGAGCAGTCGCTGTCGGTTTGCATAATCAAAATCTTCCTGGGTCACGCCGTACATGTTGTAGAAACTGAAATATTTCATTTGCGTCTCCAGGAAGTCCTCTTCGGGGGTCCCCCTGGGGACAATGTCCGTTATTTCTAATCCATCCTCGATTTGCGTAACCCCGTAGATTCCAACTCCGAGCAAACATGCGAATAAAACCAGGACGACAATCTGTGGGTGAAGTGAATCAAGAAATTAGTTCATTCATAAAGTATCTAGGTTCAAGAAACAACTTTCCCTTTTATCTGGGCAATTCACTTAAGACACCAAACTTGATTTAGGCTGTATCCAAAATAGCAGCTACAGGTACGACTTAAATCTAAAACAAAATTGAGGTAACCATTTTGAAATTTTAAGATTGCTCGTAAAACTTACCTTCACTTGTAACTTCTGCAGGAATGGTGCGTAATATCCACGTGCAAATCCAGATAAGCTCCACCTCCAGCAACTGGCCTTCCTGTATCTCTCCCGTAAACTGGGTCTGTCTCTTTCAAAAGAGCTCTGCCTTATAAGAGTTCTGGTGGAGGCCGTCGAAGCGGCCGTTGAGGGCGGTGTTTCAACGACTGGCGTTATGCCAGCGGTGGTTGTCGCCGACGACGGATGTAAGACTGTTACTGCTTGCACATTGGATTGCAGCCGGACTTCTGTACATCGAGGGGGTACCTGTCTTGTATTGGCAGGCCTGGGTTGGACCCGAATGATCCTATTTGCACTTGGACTGAGAAAAATGAATATTTCAAGAATTGATTAGTCAAAATTAAACGACACAACTTGCATGAGGAACTGAAGAAAAGCAACAGATATCAGAAAATTTAAGTCAAAATTTGCTTCAGATCTTCCCAACAATCCACTGTTTGCAGTTGCTCCTTATTCTTGTTCCTTATATCATTTTTGTTCATGCACTATAACTAAAATACACACAGTGTGTTGTTACTAGTAACCAATTATTAAAAAAAAACATAAACTTGCCTCACAGTTCATACAAGTTTGCCATTTTGTGAATCTGTTACCTGTTCATGTTTGTTGTGTTGCCATTGAGCCTACTAGAAAGACGCTAGGGTCCAAACGTCCGGCCATAATTTATTTTTTGCATTCATACCGTACACCATTTTGGTTGGTAAGCAGTTTTGAAAAAGCTCTTTGTATTTTCTCATTTTGAGAATCGGTCAAAACTTTGGTCCCACAAAACTAGCAGCCCCCTGTTGTTTCAGGATACTCCACGGAATGCACATAATTTTAAGGGATACCAATGTGGATCATTGTATTCTACTGTCACTGTCTTTAGGATGCTCTCACCTTTTACTTGTAATACAGCAGAACATGTCGACCCGTTTTGCTTCACGCCTTTCTATATCTAACGCCAAGACGGCCGGGAACACAAGGATTATAGCCAGAAAGTTGAATACTATTACTATTGCAAACTGAAAGAAGAAAGAGAACAAGAAAAAGGGTCATGAAAGGAGGACTTGAACCCCTAAACTACCAACTAAGAGTTTCAAAAATCAATCTGTTTATTGTCGCAAGGACGTAAGGATAGTATTACCAGTAAAAATAGCATAAGCAACGATTGTGCAAAATTGTGTGTTAAAGCCATTGGACCCTTTCGGTAAACAGTATTGTCCAAGTCCCACACTTCGTGTACCACAACTTATATATCAAATAACAATCCTGTGGAAATTTAGGCTCAATCGGACATCGGAGTCGGGAGAAAATAACGGGAAAACCCACTCCTGTTTTCGCGCGTTTCGCCGTGTCATGACATGTGTTTATAACAAATCCGTAATTCTCGTTAACGAGAATTTATATTGTTTTACCGTTTTCTCAAAAAGTAAAGCATTTCATGGACTAATATTTCAAGAGAAGTCTTTCACCATTACCTTCTGTAAACCCTGTAAATTATTTGTAAATCTGTGAACTTTTTTTTTTTTTTTCTGTACCGAAAGGGTCCAATGGCTTTAAGAAGAGTGCAAAAGTATGATCGTTTTGGGGAATTTTTAATTTTTAGTTCACAATACCTTACAAGAAGGGTTAATTCTGAATGAGAATAGCAACACGAATCTAGCACTGATACAATTTTTTAAAAACAAAAATCCTAAAAAGGATTTGAACCCTGAACCGTTAAGTTCCTTTGAAATAAGAGGCAACTGCAGAGCCCATTCCCTAAACACAAACACTTGAACTCTGGACCAACAATTTGCTTAAATTGAAAGGGACCCTCCCAGAGCCCACCCCTAGCATTACACACAAAAAACTCTGTCAGGGGATTCAAACCCTAGACCATCTACTTACTTGAAGTGAGAGGCCCCTCAGAGCCCATTCCCGAAACATAAATATTGGAACCCTGGACCATCGATTTGTCTCAAAATCAAAGGCCCCTTCCAGAGCCCACCCCTAGTCCCATTACACAAAAAAACTCTGTCAGGGGATTCAAACCCTAGACCATCTACTTACTTGAAGTGAGAGGGACCGCAGAGCGGGAATAGGAATAACAGCTGCTAGAAGAAAGGCACAAATATTGTTGATAGAGGTCAGAAGGACGCTAACCCCAGACCGGCGTAAAATCTCACCCGTCTTATACTGTCAAAGAGATCAAACAGGAGAAAGAACAAACTATCACTACAGATGTATCAACATGACAATTGAAATAAATTGCGAGTTATAATCAATCTCAGTTTGCATTAAAAATTGCGGACACATTAAATACTTACTATCTTTTGAATCATTTTTACACCCAATGAAACAAATTTGTTATTTTAAAGGCAGTGGACACTATTGGTAATTGTCAAAGACTAGCCGTCACAGTTGGTGTATCTCTACATATGCATAGAATAACAAACCTGTGAAATTGGTCATCGAACATGCGAGATAAGTATGAAAGAAAAGAACATTCTTGCCACACGAAGTTGTGTGCGTTTAGATGGTTGATTTCGAGACCTCACGTTCTAAACCTGAGGTCTCGAAATCAAATTCGTGGAAAATTAATTCTTTCTCAAAAACTATGGCACTTCAGAGGGAGCCGTTTCTCACAATGTTTTATACCATCAACCTCTCCCCATTACTTGTCACCAAGAAAGGTTTTATGCTAATAATTATTTTGAGTCATTACCAATAGTGTCCACTGCCTTTAAACTATTCTCTAACTACATTAAAATCAGGGGTTTGTCATGAATGTTTTATGTAAAAAAGAAAAGACATTTGAAGTTATGGTGTGTTTTGATACGATCGAAATGACAGGTCATTAATAACACTTTTGTATTTATACCAAAGGTCTTTGGGTTGGTAAAAAAAGTACACAAAAGCTAATATTGTATCTTCTAATAAAATAAATACAAGAAAACAATTAGGATCCTTTGTTTTGTGGATTGAACAAATTATATTCAAAAACCATCTTCCAATTTTGTATAAAAATATATCATTCAAATGATTAGGATCAACCAATGGCTCTATATATTAAAGGCTCTAGAGCATAACCAGAAATAAACATTATTTAACTATCTATTTATAGCTCTGAAACCACGCATGAAACCAAAAACACATCCAGAACAAATTAACTTAAAACCCAAGAAATATTGATTTCACTTTGAGGTTTCTCGCAATAAGCCAGCGATATCAACAGAAAACCACACCAACATATCTTGGTGCACATTTAGAACAAAAAAAGACCCACACATTCAAGAGCAGAACGTGTAAACTATCAATTCGTCAGCACTACAGTTGCAAATGCCTGTGACATGGAAAAGGACCACCAACAGTTTCCAGCTCGCTAATATCATGGCCGAAAGTCCTCTCGGATTCCACAACATTACTATCCCCACCACCCAAAAGGTTAGCTGTGGTATCACCATGACCTAGTTTACAGCTTAAGCCGCTTTCTCTTTACTGCTGATTGAGGTTTGAACTCTTATTTTCCCCTCGGACTTCTTCCTTAAAGGTATTGTTCAGGATTGGCAGAGCTGACACAATATAGTCACAGAAAATGTTCTTGTTTTGTGTGGCTAACCACACACAAGAAATAATACAAAAATTAAAACCTCTTGGCGTCATCCATTGCGCAATTCAGGAAAAAATAATGAAGATAAAAAATAATGCACATTGTTTTTAATTTGGGTTGTACCAACCCAAATCAGCTGTTGCGTTTTGAAAGGTTTTCAGATGCATTTTCCAATCCTTGGAATATTAATTCGTTTCAGAGGGGAATTTTTCAATGAAAAAATGTAGTTTGAACCATAACCGGTAAGCTTTTAGACTAATATATAAATATTGTTATCCTTTGAGTATCTGTTATCTTTACAGTTCTGTATTATTATACCTTTAATGTGGGGGGGGGGTCTTTGTGGAGTGACCTGAAGGGTTTGACACAGTTTCAATGTCCCAAGGCACTGCGGAAGTCATGCCATAAATGGACCACAAGGTTTAATAGAAACTACAGACATAAAGAGTGGGATATTTATGGGCGGTGAATCCAAACCTAATGAGTAGTTTTCCCCTCTCCCAATATGGTTTTTTTTTTTTCAGAGGGAAAAAAACAGACCTCCATGTTTTTTTTGTTATATATGGTTCAAATATTCAAACAAATGCCCCTTTTCACTGACCAAATCACATGAAACAGACCTCCACGTCGGTACTCAAAAACTGTGACTACAGCTTGTTTTTATATGTATGGTTTAAATATTCAAACAAAGACCCTTTTTCGCTCACCAAATCACATGATTTTACGACTATGCACTTAAAAGACTAGGACAAAGTGTTACCAACAGATACAATCGATGAACTGTTTTCTGCTGAGCAAAAATATCAAAATGATGAACGGGTTGTGAAACAAGCATCGCTAATCCTAGAGATAACCCCTGGAAAAGTATCCTCAGAAATAGAGAAGTAGATTAAAGAGCCTGTCCCACTTATTTTGGGGAAAAATACAGCATCTTTTGTTCCAGGCAGACTTTAAAGGCAGTGGACACTATTGGCACTTACTCAAAATATTTATTAGCATAAAACCTTTCTTGGGGACGAGTAATGGGGAGAGGTTGCCATGAAGTGCCATAGTTTTCTAAATAAAAAGGAAGTAATTTTCCATGAATTTGATTTCGAGACCTCAAGTTTAGAACTTGAGGTCTCAAAATCAACAATCTAAACGCACACAACTTTGTGTGACAAGGGTGATTTCTTCTTTCATTATTATCTCGCAACTTCGATGACCGATTGAGCTCAAATTTTCACAGGTTTGTTATTTTATGCATATGTTGAGATACACCAACTGTGAAGGCTAGTCTTTGACAATTATCAATAGTGTCCACAGCCTTTAAAAGGTCTGAATTCAGAATAAGTCTGAAATGCATCATCCCTGGTTGAGCCTGGTCACCTTGGAATAAAACAAAATTATCACTAGGCTTAGAGATCTGGACAGCAGTAATTCACCCACACCTTGCCTGTCTACTACTCCTCTTGAAGTCTGACAAGAATGAGAAGGGGGAAGGTAGGAAGGTAAAACAACACACACCAGCTGTCACCCTGGTAGGTATGCAATAATAAACAACCCACCAAGCTGGTTAGCAGGAAAAAAAGCTTGCCTGTCCATATGGCATTTGGGGGCCCTTGTACCACCAATATAGCTTGACTGGGCGATGAGGCAAATATTTAGAAGTTATGTCCTCTCCTTGTATAAACAAGATAGCCTGTGTAGATATGTGATTGAGTTGGACTGCTCCTAGAGTGTGAGCTGCTGCCACTGTAGAGCATGGTAGGTAGAAACTAGAGCTTGCAATTGCACCGTGCATATTCTTAATCCATGATCTTATGTTTACCACACTAAATAGAGTGTGTCAATTAAAAGCCTCACAAAATATTTTTAAACCCAAATTTTGCTGTAAATAAAAGATTTCTGAATTTGTCAGGTTACATGGGACTGTCAACTTCCAACCTACAGCATTTTGAGATACTCTTTCCTTTAACAAATTCCCTATTTTGATGAAGATTGAATGGTCATTTATGAAAGATGGAGTCTGACCAGTTTACTCTATTAGGGGTGTTTTAATATTGGATGAGCATAGCTTGTAAGTTCATGGGCGAACTTTACTAAACATTGAAAAGAAAAAAAAAGTTTGGTTAACTGGTCGCGCTGGCCAGTCACTAAAAAAGTTACGGGCAATCTCTGAATAATTGTTTGTTTTCAAAAAGTGCATTGCTCAAAGGGTCCAAATAAAACAAAGAGAGAGAAAGGGATAGATTTTTCCAGTTCTTTCCATTATCACAGCAGTTATACAAATAGCACCAGTCATAGAAGCATCTACAGCAACCAGCTCCGATAATTCAGTGATACGGACAGCATCTGCAGAATTAGCACTCCCCGCGTTTTTGCGGTCTATCGTTTCATGCCGAAAAATGCAGACACCGTACAAGAGATGTCTATGCCACAGTGGGACTCCCCTACACCAGCACAACACCAAAGGTCTCGGCAAATGAGGCGAGGTTAACCTAATTTAGACCCTATTTGTTCCCTCTCCATGTTTCCAGAATCACAGCTGAACCGCAAGTGAGGGACAACAGGCTTCGTTTCTTCAGCACAAATCCTCATTGCAGAGGAGAGATCATGGACTTTTTTCAAAACTAGAACTGTCCCTTTTTTATGGGGGGGGGGGGGACCACAAGGTTTAGACATTTTGGTGGGAGATTTTTGTTGTAATGGGCATCATATTTAGCCATTGGGAAAAAATAAGAAAATGCTGTTGTGTTGAAGGGATGACCTTCAATCTACATAGGCCTAACAGATTTTTCAGGTAAGTTATACATTTTGTGATTTTTCTATAGGGAAAACATATCAGAAATCAGATTAATTAGAAGAAGGTTATCCCTGTGTAGGAGTGTGTTTGAACTGCAAACAAGATTGATTTGAAGAAAAATTCTGGAACTTTCTGCGAATCAGGGGATGTGTTTTGACAGATCTGCTAGTAGGGGCATGCGGAGTGTACAGTCAAATAATCCAGCATCAAAACTTACATAGGATGCAATGGCAGACTGTCCATAGCTTGGAGATTGTGCAAGCATTAGATGTCCTGACTATAACTCTGGGCACATATGGTCCAAGGCCACCATCAACATGACAAGATACACCTTATGTATATAACAGTACCAATGCAAGAGATGATCAGTCTTCCTGGACATCTTGCAAAGACAGACTAGACTGCATGCAAAAAATGTGTCTCCAAAAACACTTGAAGGATTTACTATGCCACACTCCCTACATAAATGTCATATAATTTGAGCCACCACTTAGCTAGATACCCCCATCTGGTGAAGGTTTGAGGAGTTACATAACAGGGATTGCTACCCCCCCCCCCCCTTTCTGAACATTAATCTGCAGACCACTGAATGGTCCTTTGTACAGCCAGATGGTGGTCTGGGGTGATTCAAAGAGACACATTATGCCATTGATTAGTGTCAACCCAGAACATCCTTTTCTTCTTTTATAACAACATCTTTGTTCCATGTTTTCTACAGTTCTTTTTACACTTTTTGCTATTGTCTCTGTCTGGTTTTTTTCTCTAATGTGATTAAGTGGGCCTTGAGCATGTTTGGTGTTTCCCTTTGCACCATCATTTATTTGATGTTTGTGCAATAAAAGTAATTAACTAAACTACTAAACTCAACTAATTCCATGACTCAGCTAAAAGCTCCTCTTCAACTCCTCTTCTAACATATACTTCAAAAAATACTTCATCTGATCTGAGACAAAACTGAAATATTTTACACAAGTTGGCCTCTGTATCGTGCAATCAGGGAGATTATTAGAAAACTACATTTAACACAACAGGGATAAAGTTTCCCTTATCAGGCAGACTTTCGAATTTGATCATCAGGACATGGAAAGATAATTTTCAGGGCACGTTCTGTAGAATGGCAGTTCTGACGGGGAAAAAAAATCAACTATTTTTCTTTCTTTTTTCTCAATTTTTTCCTTTTTTTTTGAGGGGGGGGGGAGGAATGTGGCACCAATACATAAATTACATCAGACTGTCCTTAATCCGACAATCCTTTTAGATAAGCCACAGAGGGGTTAAGCTTTCTCCTAGCTGGAAACACCACAATCCCACGGATTTGCCTCGCAAGATAATCCCTGAACCAACAGCAACGAAGACACACACACACAAAATCACCAACTGTAGTAACACAAACTAGACCATCAAATCCAACACCTTCCGAGAAAGTGCTAACCTTGCTCCAAGCATGCTCCAAGTACAAGTGTAAAAACTCTAAATTAAATCAGACAAGATGTTAAAGGCACTGGACACTTTTGGTTATTGTCAAGACCAGTGTTCTCACTTGGTGTATCCCAACATATGCATAAAATAATTTTAGATTCAATTGGTCATCAAAGTTGCAAGAGAAATAAAAGAAAAACACCCTTGTACCACAAATGTTTGTGCTTTCAGATGCCTAATAAAATGCTTCAGCTTAAGTCTTTAAATATTCGAGTGAGAAATAACCTCTTTCTCAAAAACTACGTCACTTCAGAGGGAGCCGTTTCTCACAATGTTTATTCTATCAACAGCTCTACGTTGCTCGTTAACCTAGTCAGTTTTGATGCTAACAATTATTTTGAGTAATTACCAATAGTGTCCAGTGCCTTTAAAGAGTCCCACCAGTTTTTAAGGAAGGGGGGTATCTAGATTCCCTGCTATTGACCCAGCTGTCCTTGTGGGAACAATCGCAGTCTCTGTCCGTCCGAGTCCCGATATCCTAAGATTTGAAGTTCGGCTGAAAAACTAGTGGGTGAGGACGTCGGCGCCTTTGTTCTCAGGAGTCAAAAGGTTATTTCAATATTGTTGGTGCCAATTCCTGTGCCAACTTTGGCTAAATCTCTTCACTGGGGTTGGGTAGGAGTATTTTCTCTCTTCTTTTTTTTTTTACAACAGAGCATACAGAGACACCACTAACCATTTAAATGGAACAAATTTCATCCTTTGGACATTACTTTTCAACTTTGACATTTCTCAAGTCACAATATTCGGCCATGTTTAACCAAGGTGCACATCTTTAGTTATGTTATTTTTTATTTCAAAATACATATTTAATTATACAAAATCAACCAATTGACAACAAACATTTCAAAAAATATTGTTTTAAAAAGCTATCCGGAAGACAGTTGTCCAGATTTGAGTGCACAATTTTACTGCAAAATGAAGCCTCGTTCCTTTTTTAATGTTTATGTCATATGACTACCTTGATGGAACTTTTCATAGCTGGTTAAGATGTGTTAATCGTAAACTAGAGGATTGGACTGAATGTCCTGAAACCCATGCCCAACACTTGTTCCAGGGAAAATATATCTCTTTAAAATTTGTTTTCTTCAGAAGTTTTATTTTGTCTTAGGATGCGTTGAGGAGTGAGTATTTGAATAGTATTGATATTTTATTTGATTAATATTCCTTGTTTCCTCGATTTCAAGTCACACAATCTAGCTGTAATTTCTCCAAACTTATCCAATAAGTCTAGTTTCTGTGTCAGCCCTACTTTCATGTCCTCCCTCATGCACTCTCCTTCATAGCCCCAGGACATCATGCTCTATTCTAGCACAGCCAGAAAACAAGATCTACAAGATCAACACACCAGCAATCTCACAAAGCAAGGACTCCTCTCCCCCCATCCAAACACCCTCCACAAAAACCAAGCCTTGGCTAGCCTCCTCTCAAGACGCTTTCTACAATAGGAACACCTATTCCAGGCTGGGAAACTTAGAATAGCACAGGCACTAGTATGCATGTCATCAATGGAGACCTGATCTGGGAGACCACACACCAGTGATATGTGTGGCACCTCTATGGTGGCACTGAGCCAATGTGCCATGTAGGTAAAAAAAAGTACATTAAAGGAGCAGTTGTACTCTCATTAATGTTTTTTTCTAAACGAAAGCAGTCAACACACCTAAAGGTGAAGTGAACCTTTGCTTTATGGAACCGTTTGATTGCTTTAATCCTTCAATGGAGATATACAATTATGCACAATAAAACTAAGTGCTAAAATTTAATTTTAAAAGGTGGTAGCATTTCCGAATATCTGCAGCCCGTAAGTATGCATAAAGTTACTTAATAAATATTCATGAGGGACTTACCACAAGTGGAATTTCATTGGGTATTGAGGTAGAAGAGTGTGCCAGAAGAAACATATCGTCGACGCCCACCCCCAAAGCAAGAAATGGGAGCACCTGTAAGACAGAATATAACAAAACAGTGTTTCATAAAGTGTCTCAAAATGAGCAGTGTTTTGGTAATTGCGCATTATCTCAAGTTTGAATTTTAATTTAATAATTAAATTTTCTTAATTTTTTAACTTTCTCTCTTCACACGGTATACTCGATGTGATAATGGAATTTCATTACAATTTTTGTTGGATGTTTAAAAACAGTGAAAATGTACCACAACAAAAAATAACTTTCATGAATTTGATGATTGAGCTTATATTTTCACAGGTTTGGTATGTATGTATAAAAAGTTGGGTCACAAAAACTTGTGGATATTGACCCCTTGCACGCGCATCACACGCGGCGACCAATGCCACGCTCACTATGTTGGTGGGCAGTTAGGTTCGTGTATTAACGCCGCGCCGCCTAAAATGCACACTTTACTGCATAACGCCAGCATAGAGTTATATATGAAAACGCACAGTGACATTGCCCACCAGTATGGTGCATTCAAGATTTTTCTAATGATGACGTCAGGTGAAATGGGTCAATAAGCTAGGTTGTCCATGAGTAAAATATGAAAGTCTACCATCCAAAATTGGACCTTTTGTCTACTTGTTCTCCCAATACTGATGAGGTACCTGTATATATGGAAAGCCCTGGGAACTGAACAGGGAATCACAATTACCAAGGTAAAATCATCCCAACTAGGGCCGAGTAAAAAAAGAAACATGTTAAGCGTCCAGGTTTCTCAAAAAAGGGAAGGATCAGGTGGGTCTTTTTGTTTTTTATTTCAAGATGGCCTTGATTCCTTTTTTTAAATATCAAATGTCCATCGTTTTTTTTCTACTGGTCAAACACACAATACATAAATGAAACATTTTGGACAAGACATTCAGATAACCATTCAGATTTGTTTTAGTTGAGATCGTATAAAATAATCCTTTTTTCAAAAAAAAATAAAAAAGAAGGCGGCCTCTTAAAAGGAAGCAGGCGGGGACGCTAAACAAGATTTTATGTGAGCAGCATACATGTATTCATTTCGTGTTAATGAGGTATGAACGCTGATAATTCAGCGCTGAATTCTTTGTGTATTTCACCTATTACAGCTTTTCATTTGACAGCTAAAAATTTATGGTGATTGCTTTTTTCAGTGTGAACTCAATGGGTAATCCCCAACAATCCTTGAGCGACAAAACAGTTTTGTGGGAATGGGAGTGTACAACAAAAGAAAAAACAAATCGTATCTGAAATCAAAGTCACTCTTTGACGAGCAGCTGTCAACAGTCGATGGATTTTTATTTTATTTCATCAGGACCTTCAAAGAGTTATTGTGGATTGTGACAAAATTTTACTTTGTTGTACACTAGAGGTTTCAAATCATGGTGTCCCTCTGCAAGTGACACAGACACAGAAACAAACAAACAAGTGCACCATTGCCATCAACCGTTAATGGGCCATGCCTCCATACAGTTTTCAGTATTGTAAAATCCTATTGTTTGTAATTGTGTGTTATTATGGAAATATATGTTGATTGATTTGATTTGATTTGATTTGATTTGATTTGAACCTTTTCTAAAAGCTTTTTTTTTTAAAATGAGATTTTTTCTTCCTGGGAGCTTTTCTCCTAAAGAAATCTTTTTTAAACACCACACTCATGAAATTAAAGATAAAATTTTTCTCTCTTTTTTTCCTAAAAATTGTTTTATGTACCACTCAAAAAAAGAGTTAGTAAATAGCTCAAGAATGACCCTGAAAAGCTTTCCAAACCAAACAGAACATTTCTTTTCAGAAAATCCGCGGCAGTTAAGTAGACAGTTCTCTAAAGAACAAAGTTTAGTCGGTAAGTAGATACACACATGGTGTTACCGCAAAACCAAATATATAGGCTTTTATCTGAACTACAAAGCCAAGGTGGAACAAATGCAAATTTTACCGCAAACCACAACCTGAATTTGGTCTCAAGAAGCAGGAACTTAACATTTCCTTTCTTGTTCCACCCTTTTACAAACACAGCACCCCGACTCCCACGGATGACATCAAACATTTCCTTGATCCCCCTTACTTCAGCCTTACTCAAAAACACCCAGGTAGCCTAGCCCCTTCAGCAACCCCCATGATCCCAGTAGTTCCCTGTGGGGGGTTGTACCCTTAGTGGGTGGATGAGACCCATACTGGAGTGTGCTGACTAAAACTAGGCCAGTACATCATGGGGTGACCCTAGTCACCCGAACCCATTAGGCCTACTGAGTGACATAACTTCACTGCTGATGTTCACATTAAAGTTGCATGGCCAGTTTATTTTTTCGCCGAAAGTCATTATTTGAAAGAGCTCTGTTTGTTTACAACACCATGCCATATAAGGGACCCAAAATGGCATTTTGTTACCCTAATTGTTTCTAAACAACAACCCAGTTTCTCAAAATCATCAAATGCAATACATATTTATTTAGACATTCAAAAATCTTCTCAAAACATTTTTTCTTCTGTCTAGCTTCTGTTAATATGTTTCTGCTGCGAACCCCTTTAATCTTGTTAAAACACAATATAAATAACCATCATAAACACAAAAGATGACTTTTTAAAGAAAAGCACACAAAATGATGCAACTTTAAAACAAAACCCTGGCAGTCGGAAGGAAAACAAAACTGAACAAACTTTTGGACAAAATCTATCATCTTGGTAATTTGCCATACTTTTAACGATGGTTAAAACAGAGGCATATTTTTTTTTTCTGAATGGATGTCACCATTTGTAAATCAACAGCGCAATAAATCACACCAGTAGCATTACCCAATACAAACAAAGCTGACCCTTGAAGACAGCAAAGCATAAGTAACAATCTGACAATTATTAAAGGAGTTTTATACCAAGGGTAAAAAAAATTGATACAGGCCTATAATATTTTCTCCCACAAAAAATATTTGTCGTATTTTTTTCTTCTTAACTTCAGTTGTGATGTCGAGGATTCTCAGAAAAGTGAACTTAATCACCCTACTTGCCAAGAATCCCATGATGAGAAGCTAAGAAGAAAGTTTCAGCTAAAGGTGTGGGAGAAAAACCCCTGCTGAGTTTTTCCCAGTGAAAACCCACGCAGTCAGGTAGGGACTGAAAACCCAATCCACACGGTGCCCCCAGCGGGATTTGAACCCGGTCCTTGAGGTGGAAGGCGAGGAATGAAACCACTCTGCCAACCTAACAACCCAGCAATAAGCACAATGTAAACTATGTTTTATGCACACTGAATGCTTATATAGAGTTCCAGGTTTTTTTTTTTTTGACTAGTCAGCAGGACTAGAGGAAGAGGAATATCAATTCCTACCTTCAGCTCGAGTTTCTCCATTTCTATGTTTTCTTCCTTGTAGCCCTTTATCTAGAGTGGTTTTGAGCCTTGTTTGGTTAAAAATAAAGGACAATAAGTACATAAGGTACGAATCCCCCAAATAAAATCGCTTCATTTCAGAACGAAAAAACCTTTTGACAATTTTGTTATTAATTCTGAACTTAGTTAATTTCATTTGCTGAATATGCTAATTTGCTCATGAGGTGGAAAGCATTAAGTGTCGAGGAGCTTACCTGAGTTGTGGATGCATTAAACACCAGCCCGATCCATGCGCAGAAGCCGAGGCTAGCCACCACCGAGCCAGCAACGAGAAGAACTCCAGCGAGTCCTACCCCGCCCTGAGACCGAACGCCGTCGCTTAGTTTCATCATCGTGAAGAAAGCGTAGATCACCTGCGATTACAAACAATGTAAGAATTAAAATTTGTCGCAGCATCATGCTAAAAACAACCTTTTTTAAATCCCCTCGTTCTGTTCATTTTGGTCATGAGTTCTTCCAGTTTATGCCTTCAGGAAGAATGATGAGACATTTTGACCGTCTACAGAGGAGTTTGATGCCAACGGCCCTGAAAGTTTTTAATGGAAATTTTTCTTCCATGTAGGAAGAACAAAGAGGATTTGAACCAACAACCGTCGAAATTTGCTGGCGCTCTACCAACTGTGCTATCTAGCCCTATGTTGGCAGTTTCCCTATTTTGTAAATATCTTTGTTCGGGATGCCAGTCAATATAAAACAAAAACAAAAACATTTCAAAACGAGTCCTGTATATTCTTACCATGAGGACATATCCCATTGCAACCCGTACAATGCTCAGCTCGGAAAACTCATCCAGTAAGTCTGTCAGAGAAGCAGATGTGAATGCGTTGACGCTTTGGGAGACCTCTACTGAACTGTTCCTGACAACCTTTAAAAAGAAAAGAGACGAAAATTCAAAGTCTGATGTCACAAATCCATTGGTTTTTCCCATATACACTAATGTTTGTAAGAACTGTATACTCTATTCTTTCACTGAGCTCTGTGAAAACAAATCACAGGCGTATTACTCGGATGGGATTCGAACCCATGACCTTTGAAGTTTGAGAGCAGCGTCTTACCAAAATCCATTTCTGTTTTCTGCCAGAAGGCCTACATAAGTTTCTCATAGTTTTTAGGCTTTTTAAAAATAGATATGCCCTTTACAAAATGAAAATGGCTTTGCCATCTCCAAAGATGAAATTCAAGACATATCAAGTAATTCAAAGCCTTCAAGAAAGACTCTGCTAAAGTCGAAACATCAGCTCATTAACTATTTTTGCATTTATACCACAGCCATAGCCCATTATGCTACGAAAGCAGTTTGCAACTTCACATTTCAAGATAAAGAAGTAACAATACCTCAGTAAATTTCCTCTGCCATTCTTCGACAATCGCTCCAGCCTTTTCTGGTGTCCATCTGATCTCATCCACCTTGTAGTTTCCCTTCCAGGCATTGTACATCTCCTTCTGCCCCTTGAGTTGTACAATACTCTGTATAGCTTCAGCGCTACGGAGAGAACATCAACGAAAAACATTAACATGGTGTTGGGTTGCCAATATTAATAATAATAATAACAAAGACATTTATAATGCACAAAACCATATCCACCCAAGGGGGGTGCTCACATCACTATAGTGATTTCTATTGTGACAACACACTTTCTTTAAAGACACTGGACACCTTTAGTAATTGTCAAAGACCAGTAGTCTCACTTGGTGTATCTCAACTTATGCAAAAAAGATAACAAATCTGGACAAATTTTTACTCAATTGGTAACCAAAGTTGCACAAGAATAATGAAAGAAAAAAACACTCTCGTTGCTGAATTTGTGTGTTATCAGATGCCTAATAAAAGGCTTCAGGGCTGCAGTCTTTTATTATTTTAGTGAGAAATTACCTTGTTCTCAAACACAATGTTTCTATCAACAGCTCTCAATTGCTCTTTACCAAGTAAGTTTTTATGCTAACAATTATTTTGAGTAACAGCTAAGACTGATACAAAACTAAGATCAGTCTTAGCTGTTTGAGAAATCAGCCAACCATTGTCTTTAACCTCAGTATGACCATTTGAGTTTGTACAGATGAAAAAGCCAAACAATTCTTCAGCGTACAACGGTGTGTATTCACTGAAACATTAAATAATGTATGTAACATGCAAGGTCTAACTTTCACCACAAAGATAGCTCAAAATAATTAAGCTAGAAAATCAATAACTAATGCAAAAAAAAATCATATTAAAACAAATTATGCTACCTTGCCTTCACCTCACAACATAAAAATTTTTATGAATACAACAGAGCGAGAGATAGAAAAACAACAGCATTTGAGCGAAGATAAGACTATTTATGCATGCATACAGCCAAGCAGTTTTCACGCCAGCGGTTTTAACAAAACACTCCCAAACTGCTTACCTGGACTGCTTATCAATAAAATGTTAAGTTGCAATTAGTGGAGAAAACAAAAACAAAAAACTGGGAGTTAAAAAATGCTTATTAATGACATGAAATGAGTTAAAATAATGGGCAATATTGAGTTAATAAATAGAATTCTTTACTGTAATGAATTTACAACTGCAGATTCATAAACTGTTTTTAACTTTGTTATGCAGACTGTATGCCTAATGTGCATAATCATTGTTTTAGTCGTTAACAACAATACTTAGCTCATCAATAATTAATAAATTAAGAAACAAATAAGTTAATAATAAGTTAAGTAACAGCATTCATTATTTTTAGTTCTACAGTTAATTGGAAAAAAAAATCAAAATGCAAATCTATTCATTAATATGCAAATAAGCTGATGAGCATTCAAATACCTTTGAATGTGGCCTGTGGAGTTCTTGTTCACACCTCCTACGATGAGTTCTTCTGGCCAGACCATGTATGTGCTGGCAAAGCCTTTGCAACCACCTGTAAGTTCCGAAGCAATGTCTGGTACCTGATGCAGAAATAAGACAAGGGCAGAGGGAAAAGGCTGTAAATTGAAAACTGCATTAATTAACAGAATATCAATATTTCTGAAACTGACAGGTGAAGTTCTGGAAGTGAATCAAAATCAACAAAGAGATGCATTTGTAAGCGACCAGTTGCTCATATACAGTGTACTGACCTGTCCACTTTGCTTGTTGGGTGCCGAGTTTGGACATTCGGGGTCCAGTGGGTTGAGACAAGGCTTGGTCTGGTAGGCGTGGCCGATTCCCGTCTGTAAAGAGTAAATTGAACACAGGAATAAATGAATAATTTAGTCAAAACAGTGGGAAATTTGGGGCGCAGCACGAAGGTGAAACATGGACTGAGAATTGTTTTTAAAAATTAGTTGTAATATAAAAGGACATTAGTGTGCATTACTTATTTCGCTGTAAAACACATCCTCAAGAAGAAAATAGAGTTGTTAAAGTTTAAATCTGTGATGCAAAAATGTCACACTTAATGTCAAACAATTTGTAAACCGGCAGTTTATGTTCAAACAATTGGGTAATGAGAGGGTTAAGAAGTGGTTAAAAATTATTATTGAAGAACTAATCATTAAGGTTGACTCACCCTATTGAAGAGATCTTTTAACGAATCTCCCGATATAAAATCCCCATAAATACTAAAGATGTGATTGAAGTCATCTAACAAGGCTAAGGGGTCGAGCGTCGTCCATCTCAGGGTCTGGTTGTAAGATCTGTAGTTCGATAAAAGAAAACAACAACCATTGAGATATGTATTCAAGTTAAGAGCAATTTGCAATCAAAATACACTTAAAGGGTCTATGTACTTTTTGTAGGACAAAAAACGCAATGCCCACAGATTTACATTAAACTTACACAGTGTGAAGATAATGATAGTAGAAAGCTTCCCTGAAAATATTACCTGCTAAGGTGCTGTAGTTTTTAAAAAATGAGTGAAACAGTGTCATGAAAATGATTTTTGTCTAGGTGATGAGTCGAATATTATTTTAGCATGTAAAAACGTATTTTCATGACATTGTTTTACTAATTTTCTCAAAAACTACAGCACCTCAGCAACTAATATTTTACGGTATGCTTTCTACTATCATTATCTTCAAACTGTGTAAGGTTAATGTAAATCTGTGGACATTGTGTTTTGTATTAGAAAAAGTACCCAAATCCTCTAAAGGGAAGGTACACGTTTGGTAGTTACTCAAAACAAATATTAACTTAAAAACTCACTTGGTAACAAGCTTTGGAGAGCTGTTGATAGTATAAAACATTGTGGGAAACGACTCACTCTGAAGTAACTTAGTTTTTGAGAAAGAGGTACATTCTCACTAAAATAATAAAAGACTTCTAGCTAGAAGTCTTTTATTCTTATCTGAAAGCACACAAATTCGTCCAACAAGGGTGTTTTTTCTTTCATCATTCCCTAGCAACTTCGATGACCAATTGAGTCCAAATTTTCACAAGCTTTGTTATTTTATGGTTATGATGGGGTACACCAAATGAGCAGACTGGTCTTTGACAATTGCCAAACGTGTACCTTCCCTTTTAAGCAATATTTTTCTGTTGCATCACAAGAAAACTTTCATCATGGTATCAGTGAAACCTTAGCATGGAGATCAGAGGCACAAACTAGAAGCTATAGAATAACACCACCCATGCCCACAGGATGTTCTTATCGCTAAATATCCGATAAAAGAAAAAGTATGCCACAGGTGGGTAATGGAAGGCATCAATCAGAAAAAAAAAGCAAACTGCCTTGAATGCTAAAATTTGTTCAGTGTTTTAGGAAACTGCCTTCTTGCAATCGTGTGAACAGTATTTGTTACTCTTTTGTGGCACCCTCATCCCTCGCCCTCCACCAGTCGCCCGGACCACCCAAGGAGGAAAAAGGATGATATCTACTGAAAAATTGCATTCCTGAAATGAGGTCTTCCTGTTTGGCAGATAACCTAGAAATAAGAATAAACTACAAATAATAGTAATCTTGCGAGTACGACTAAGTATTTGAGGGAGTGTTGGCTTTGAAACATGAATATGCGAGTTGTATTAGTCGCGTTACTTTCCATGGTGGGAAAACAAACTTGAACCTATCGATTGATACTAGAAAACATTAGTAATAACACTAATAACATTTGTAAAGCGCCTAACGCAAAAGCCTTTAACTAAGCGCATAAAGAGAACAATAAAACATACAATGAGTGAAAGAGTTGCGGTATGTTATAATTGTAATCATCAGATGGGACTCACTTTGCCCCCCCCCCCCTCCAAGGCATGTGAACCCGAAAGGGTGGGTACAGGGAGGTCAGCCTCCAAGAGATTGCTTGAGTATTCCCGGGCTTAGCATAAAACTGAAACCCTATCTGCCCTGGCCAATATCCATGGATCTAGACTAGTCGACCAAGCCTGCAGGGCCAATATAACTGGATCTGGACCAGTGCCCAGGGCAAATATACGGACCATGCACTAACTGCCCTCTAGCATTTCATGAACTAGGTTATATTGCCGTAAAAAAAAAATGAAAAAGAAGTGAACAAATTTGCTTGACATTTATATAAGGTGATGACACTTTGATGTCAATAGAAATTATAAAATGGACATTCCGATCAGATTTACACAAAAAAGTGTTAATTTTCTTATCCCCATCAGTTTACAAGTATTTTGCCTCCTTGGTCTGCACCCCCCCCCCCACCCCAAAGGAAAAACAATAACCCAAAACAACAATAACAACAGCCCACCAAACATACAGTAAATTACAGGAAAATGTTGGCCATTGGAAATTGAGGTGATACAAAAATGGAAATAGCTTTAAAAAACTTTATCTAACTTAAAGGAAATTATAAGCAAAACCTGCAGAAAGAAGTTCAACTTTCTGGACTTTCAAAACTTAAATGCATGCCTGCTACCTATTATGTCATGTTATTTACAAACAAACTAAGTCCTTTTGTGCACATTCAATCAGTGTTGAATGAATCAAAAGCTGTGAAAACTTAAAGAATTTTCTCAAAAAGGACCTTCTCTTTAAGATATACATAGTGTACCTAAAGTCGCCTGGTCTGATGGTGTGAGTTCATAGAGTAAGGACGTGAGTTTCACCCTCAAGACCAGTGGGCCCTTGAAGAGTACGGTGCCCAATAACAGTTTATAACAGTCTCTGCTGGAGAACATACTCTCGCCTTGGCCAAATCAGTGTGTGTGGTGTGGGACTAGTATTCTAAACATACCGCACACGTTGACCCTGGTGTGAACAGGCCCTGCCAGTGATTTCACTTCGGAGATATCCCACAATCGGACAGACATGTGGCAAATCTTAATCACTTTGGTCAGATTTCCTTTGTTAATCTTAAAAGTTTAATTTAAATTACAATAACTCAAGAGCATTCCACAAAGCACAACTACTACCCCCCCCCCCCAAAAAAAAAGAAAAAAAAAAAAAGACTTGAAGCAGAGCATTAATTTTAATAAGGGGAAACTAGATTTTTGATACTTACATTTTGCTTAACTTGTGCAAAAATGTACAGTACTAAAAAGGTTAACCATTTTGTTCATTATGCCTATAGCATTGAAGAGGGTGAAATTGTACAAAGTCAAAATGCTGATGAAGACAATGTTTTTGATCTCATGCCCAATTCTTCAACTAAAAATGCTGTTAATGAAACAGATGGTTAGGGGGCCTAATAGTTGCCCCTTTACAAAAATAGCCAAAACAAAAAGGCTGACAACAAATTTAGAACAAACTTTTTTAAGTTGTTGGAGAATTGAATATTCCAACATTTTGATAACCCATGGATCCCTACTTCTTACGAAAATATAAAAAGCATCACTTATTATTATCACAATGTCCTTCACTTTCCAATTCAAATAACAACAATAGCCTTTTATTTGTTTTCAACTTAGGAAAACAAGCTAAATCACATCAAAGGAAAATAACTCAGTTCCCAACCTCCTCACCAAAGAAATCCATCGACACGGGACTCAGGAGACTACAGACGCTAGCTAAGAAAAGATTTTCTCCACCAACAAAGAGCCCCCCAACGAGGGCAAAGTTGTCACCAAGCAAACAGCCCTGCCCCAGAAATGGAGGACCTCGTCGCGCCTAAGGTGCGTCAACAAAAGTTCACCTGACTCCCTTGCTAATTGCCAGGTCAGAGGTCACAAATCAAGGGAGCTCCGAGATATCAATCTAGAGGAACTTGAGGGGTCAAATAAAGGCCTCGACGCTTTCAAAGTACAGAGTACTTCTTGTTCGGGCCCCTCAATCACCTTTAATTTACACCATTCAGTAAATATTGTTATCATGCTGTGGCACCACTGATGTTGTTCACTGCCAACTTGAAAATTTTTTAGTCTGTCAAAAACCTTTCCAATCTATCTTAATTCTCTTGTTATGAACACCCCTGCAAATAAATGAAATTAATCTGCGATACAACTTGGTCGAAAGGGTAGTTGTTCCTCATCATTTGATTTTTTTAAACACATGATTATTTTTGTTTTTGTTTTGTTACTCTCTTTGTTTGTTTTATGCGCCTCGGAATAAGTTTAGTCTTAGATAGATGGCGCTTTATAAGTTTTAATTATTATTATTATTATTATTATTATTATTATTATTATTATTATTATGATTATCTGTTCCAGGTGTATGTTTCTGAATCCTCTGAATCACAAAAAATGGTCTAAAGGGGCTGTATTGTCATGATCAAAGCAGGCGAGTACCAAGGGATTGTTCATCAAGAATGTCAAAGAACAAACCCCCATCCCTCGCCATTGGAAAGAAATTTGGCCTGTTCAATGCATTGAGGCCATGGAGAAATTAACTTAATTATGAATAAATGCTTTACCAGCTGTATGATTGACATCTGGCAGTATGAATGAAATGATTGACAAGTTAATTAGGACCGACCTCATGATGACTTTAACAGACAGCAAGGGTCATGGTCATCTAAGAATAAGTCAAGGCCAAGGGTCATAACACTTGGTTCAGAACTGGGTTAGTTCGCTGCTAATTTGACCATCTTAGGACATGAAGGGCAGCAATATTGTTATAATATTGATTTACTGGGTCACCAAACATTGTGAGTATTTGAACTATGAACTGTGCATATACACGGCCAAGTGTTGGAGTTAAAGATGCAGATTTATTTAAAGGCAGTGGACACTATTGGTAATTACTCAAAATAATTGTTAGCATAGAACCTTACTTGGTAAAGAGTAATGGGGCGAGGTTGATAGTATAAAACATTGTGAGAAACGGCTCCCTCTGAAGTGATGTAGTTTTCGAGAAGTAAGTAATTTTCCACGAATTTGATTTCGAGACCTGATATTTAGAATTTGAGGTCTCGAAATCAAGCATCTGAAAGCACACAACTTCGTGTGACAGAGGTGTTTTTTCTATCATTATTATCTCGCAACTTCGACGACCGATTGAGCTCAAATTTTCACAGGTTTGTTATTTTGTGCATATGTTGAGATGCACCAAGTGAGAAGACTGGTCTTTGACAATTACAAATAGTGTCTGTTGTCTTTAAATGATGTTTTTTATGATCAAATTGCCAGCTGGTGGCCACCTTAAGGTTGTAAGATAAGGAAAAAAAAACTTAAGGATGAGTAAATGCGAAGATTCCTTGCTAAAAAACAGAGTATAATCTTAGTCTATGTGTTCTAGTGTATTTTTAAACTTCATTGCTACATGTACCTACACTACTTGGCATAAGATTTGGAACAAGACAGGCAGAAGTGAGAAAATTCCATGGAATTAAAAATCCTTTCTGACACAAGGCAAGATCAGATTAGACGCCCATGCTAAGTCGCCCATGCTAAGTCCTACATGCCTGAGACCCCCCCCCCCCTTCAACCTCACCCTCGCCTCCCACTTTGCTCTATCCCCACATGAAACCATGTAAAGATCATTCAAACATATCCACCACAGTAGCAAGTAGCCAGCCCCATGTTCAACTCCTAAATGTTATTGCCATCACAAGATGACTTACTGCCAAACTCACATCTGCAAGGTCAGGAGTGCATAGAGTCATCATTAATACCACTTCTAAATGGCTTATGTCATAGATGTCTTCACAAGCCAGGCCTTCCATACCCAAGGCCCCCTGTCAGGGCCCAGGCAGGGAGGGCCCTGCCAGCCTGGGTCAGGGCCTCCCTGGCTACTAGTGATATCAGAAGACCCTCATCCGAACTGGGAACCCAGGCTATGATGTGTGCGAAAAAATATGACTGTTGTCAGTTGTTTTTTGAACCATGTGGGTAGAAAGTAAACATGTGACTGTGGTTTGGAGTCAGCGAGTCTGTATATTTCTGGCTTCTCATGGTAGAACTTGACATGGTAACTATGATAGGAATGATCGTTGATTCCTACACATCAATTGTCTGAAATCTCTAGAAGTAGGTGAAAGTTATACAAACAAAATATTTTTTGGGGGGCAGGCCAACTTGTCAATTTCAGAGAGCCAAACAAAAAAACCATGGGAGAGAAATTCCAAGATTTCCAGTGCTGGATACAAATGTGTCTCTCTCAGAGCAGACTCGACTAAGATAATGATCCGAGAACTTTTCACAGCCCCAGAATTTCGTTTTCAGAATCTTCAGATGATGTGTGTGCATGAGTTTTTGGGGGTGGGTGTGTTGCAAGTTTCAAATAATGATTCAGTGTCTACAAACAATCCAACCTTGCCCTTTCAGAATGACATTAGCTTTTTACAACCATGGATAATTTTAGTTTATTTTAGTTTCGCTTTGAATCTTTCCTCCTTCTCCTCCAAAATAGAGAAAAGGATATAAAAACAACGGGAATGTTCATCACTGTGAAGCATCGGCAATAAAATGTCCACCATCAGACCCTCTTAACATCCCGAGCTTGTTATCCTCTTCAAGAAATCACCCCAAGATTATCCAGTCTTCTTTTGTTTTCTTCTTTTTAGCTGGACAGACCATGGAGCAATAATGGACAGACTTTCTGACTCCACAAGCCCTCACAATCTGGAAGGTCTGGCTATGGTCTGGCCACTGACCAATGTCCAGATGCCTTTAAGTTGCTCATGATTTAACTGAACACTGCAATCAAAACAGGAGGTGCTGGACATTTTGTACCCCAGACCTTTCTTACAAATGCTGTCTCTCTCGGACATTTGTTGACAGCAGTTCTCTCTTGTGAGAGAATTGCAAAGAAGAGAAAAACACAGAAGAGATAATTGCACCAGGTATCTGTAAACAAATTATTTATGTTTGCTAACAATAAACCTTGGGTAACAAAAGAACTGAAATTACTGTTGAATGAAAAAAAAAGAGTTTTCCATTCAGGTACTAAAGAGGATCGTAAGTTGGTACAAAAGAAACTCAAACATAAAATACGGGAATGTAAAAAATTGTATAAGGTTAAGGTTGAAGATATGTTTAAAGCTAACGATACCAAGCTCGCTTGGCAAGGATTACAAACTATGACAGGTTATAAGCCAAAGCCCAAACGTGTTAATGTTGAAAATGAATCTGTGTATGCTAATGATCTTAATGCGTTCTATTGTAGATTTGACCAAACTGACTTCAGTAGTGAACAGACACAGGTGGCTGATCTGGCTCGGTCTTTTCCGACAAATAATCTTAACATTTCAGTTGGGGAAGTACGGAAATTGTTTTGCAAATTAAATTCTCACAAAGCAAAGGGACCGGATGGCGTGAGTTGTAAAGTTTTGAAACTATGTGCTAATCAGTTAGTTTTCCCTTTTTACAAGCTTTTTCTGGCCTCTATCAGTACCGGGAAAGTCCCAGCCCTGTGGAAATGTTCAACTTTGTTCCTATTCCTAAGCGACTCCATGCCAGAGAGATGAACGATCTTCGACCAGTGGCTTTAACATCTGTGCCAATGAAATGTTTAGAAAGGGTTATCATGAATAGGCTCATGCCATCAGTTAACAAATCTTTAGACCAGATGCAATTTGCATATCGTCCCAAAAGAAGCGTAGAAGACGCAGTGCTTACTCTATTAAATGCTGCTTACGAACATTTAGAAAAAGGTGGTACTTATGTTAGAGCCCTCTTTGTTGATTTTTCAGGTGCGTTCAATACAATTCAGCCTCACCTCATGATTAAAAAGCTCCTTGAGGCAGGGAGTAAAAAAGCTATAATCTAACCCAGTGCATGTCTTCAACTTTTTAACTGATTTTTAAACTCCCCCCCCCCTTCCACAAGACAACGTCATACATAGGTCAGTCACTGTACTGATATAAAAACAAATTATTCAGGGTGACAAATATCAAGCCCGTACATATCAAGTTTAACAGAAATAGTTGTTAACACTTTTCAAGAAAACTGAGAAAATTATTACTTACGGAACTTTGACTGGTTCATCCGGGCCCAGAAGCCTTGATCCCTCCCAAAAACAATCCAATGGCGTTACTATTGTACAAGGAATTAATTTACTAATTATCTGTTGACAAAACACAAAGAAAACAATCAGATGTTAGTGACATTCAGAAAATACTTTGAGCCTGTTTTTTTAAGAAAGGGTTTACTTTTGTACTTGTCAAAGACCAGTGTGCTCAATGGGAGACTTTCTGGGACGATAGAGGGCAGCAGACTTACCGGGTAAATCCATTGTTCTCAGAATTATGCGCATGTTCAGAACTACGTAAACAATGGAAATTTACCCGGTATGTCTGCTGCCGCCTAGCATTGGAAAGTCTCCTATTGGTGCGTACCAACATTAAAGGCAAGGCATAAAAACCACATACTTTTGAGAATTTGGGCTCAATTGGTCATTGTAGAATCGTTTATTGGTGGTACCATTCAGTGAGTTTTCAGAAGACTAATCAACTTTGGTTTTGATCATTTCTTCAGAGATGGAGGGTTGTAACGTTCTTCATAAACAAATATTTAAGATTTAAATCATGTAGGCATATTCAATAACACACATTAATAAATAACGAGCAAATCATAAATTAAATTTGTTACAGAAATTATTGTACTGTAATACTTTTAGACTTACAGGATCTATGAAACTATCTTCAAAGGCTGGAAACTCTGTTATAAAACAAACATCTTTGAAACTCCAGTCTCTGCAAAAACAAAAAATCAAAGAAAAAGTTCTAATGAAAAGTCAAATCAAAGTACATTATAGTACAGGCATATAACTTAAGGCTTTCCCTAACTGTTTTCACTCACTGGCTACTCTTTGGTAGTAGGCAATATTTGTTACTCGTTTGCATAAAGTGTTACCAGTCAAAATGTATTGCAAGAATTTGATCAAGTCTCGTCGAGTTTGGTGTATTTTTTTCTTCAGAAACTCAAAAAGTCAAAGTTGTATTTGTATTGTTGTTGTTTTTGTTGCTTTCAAGATGTTGCAAACAAACAAGTAAAATTTGAATTTCACATAATGTAGGGCAGGTCAAATATCGAACAAGTTTACTCAACTCAAACCAGCTTCGGAAACCGATACTGAGCAGATACTACAAATCCGAAGCAATTACCGAGAAGTTATAAACCAATACATTCATCAAATACTTTCGCCATAAACAAAAACATCTCTTAATAAACAAATATCTTGAAACAGTCTCAAGTTTACACAGCTCCCCCTAACCCTCCGTGACCTTTGAACTTTGACTCTTCCTCTCTCCTCCCTTGACCCCGCCGACCTTTTCCATGGGTTCCCAAGGTAGGCATTTTCTATGTAATAGAATTACAGTGTAGGCTGGGGCCACCAACAGCGCTAGCTGCTTTCAAGTGCAGAGCTGCAGTACACTGTGTGTAGTGCTGGACCCACTCCGCTATGGTTTAGCCGGTTGGTGTTACCTTACAAGAACTAACTGGGTCACGTAACATTAACTTGATCCAGGGGTTGGATGAAGCAGGTAAACTGATGAGGCTTTTTTTTTTCTTAATAAGAAGCCACAGTCCTCAGTTTCCGAGAGGCAATTTGAGTGTGGGTTTTAAAGATGTGGTGGTTTGTGTACATGTACAAACTGGGCCCAATTTCATGGAGCTGCTTAAGCACAACATTAGCACAGCATTATATACAGACTAAGTTATTGTTACCAGCCTAAGTACGATGTTAGATGTACAATTTGTGACTCCTATCCTGCTCAATTCTGCTCAATTGGTTATTATCTGCTTCATGAAATTGGGCCCTGGTTGCTTAGTGAACAATCTATAACAGGATTGTCCCCATATGATTTCAGTGGTTTGCCAACAGGACCAGCTAGATTGCCATTTCACTGGTCCATAAATTGTTCACTAGTCCAGAAACAGGAGATGCTTTCTAACAAGTCAGTCGAACCCCTTTGGAGTGAATTTTTGACTTGCCCTCTGGTGTTTTAAGTGGCATTTGGCCAAATGCACCTATCAAGGAAGAACGTTGTCAACGTCTCAACCAAAATTCTTTTTTTTTTTTCTGGCAGAGTGTTCCACGAAAAGGAACCTTCATTTCTTTTAAGATCTCAGTTCTTCTTGCACACAAAAACGATATTAAACAAATTAACAGAAAGAAAGAAACTACAAAACAGGGAGGAAAATATTTGTTCTTACTCCTGTCAAAGCAAACGAGACATCAAGAATGAGAATAAGTACTTACAGGCCATACATGCTGACTTGTACTTGAGTTGCTAAGAACGAGGATCTGACGTGCTGGAGCAGAGCCTCTTGCGTTAAGACGTTTCCCCCGTCTTCTTTGGGAGTCTGTATGATGATCTGATTGGTGATCCCCCATCCCTCTCCCAACGTCTTGGTGGTGTAATCTAACTCTCGTTCCAACCTTCCGCCGACTGAGGAGAAGAAGAAACAAAACAACTTTGAGAATCTGATCCAGCCTTCTGTTGCATCTGTTTTGAAATCTTCAGTAGCCTGATAATGCAGTGATGAAACTAGGGTAAAGATTTGTCTAGGGTGAAGACACACCCCTGGTCGTTGAATGCTGTAGCCTCTGTTTGCATTTTTCTTAAAACCCACTTTTCAGCGTTCTTGTTAAATTGCCATTTAGTGTGATCTGACTTTAGTGTAAACACAAATACATTGTCAGCATGCATGTAGGCCAAACGGAAAGTTTTTAAAACATTGAAATGATCACATACAAATTTATAAAATGTAAATTTTGCTCTGAAAGGTACATATTTCAAATGGGGGAGCCGCACATCAATTGTACTTAACGGTAGCCTACTACCCAACAAATTAAGAAATGGAAATGGTTATAAAACGGGAATAAACCTTTTTAGGATCCAAATATTTTAATGTTGAAAATATCAGTGAATACTGTGGCAGATTCATCCAAGCAAACTTACACAATCTTCATTTAAATTGAACCAATATCAAATGAGACAGAGCCTTTCTCCAGAGAGAAACTTGGATTTTTTAAGTCCGAGACTTGAAGCACAAACTTCTCCTTAAAGTTGGCAAAGCTCCACACAGTTGGCATGATGTGACTTTAAACGTCAAGTAAGGAAACAGGATCCCGACTCATTTTATGCAGAGAGTTTCCAATCCATCTTGGCTGGTACATCAAGCTCTCTTTCTTTCTCCCCTGCCCCAGGGTGAATACAAGGAGTACTGAGCTCGAAGAATTGAAGAGAGAGCAAACGGGGAAGACAGAAACGCAAAGAGAGAAAGAGTCTTATGGGACACCAGGGCCCAGTTGTGAATAGGTCAAGAGCACGCTGGGAATGACAGCTATGTCACAGGCTTCCATCATGAGTGGGGAGGCCACCCCCACTGATGCTGTCACCTGCCTGCTCTAGGGAGAGGAAGTTGAAGCTTGGAGCTGAGGAGGGCCAGAACGCAATTTAAATTTCAGCACTACGAAATTGCGACTGTCATAGTGCTTTTCAATGGGGAATTTTTTTTCTTCATCTAAATCGATTCAAAAAGGGAACCCATAAAAAAAAATCAGGAAAATTTATGAGGATGGCAACTTGTAAGTGCAGAAGAAAAAATTCCCCATCCCCCTTTGACAACAATGCTCGCTTGAGCAGACCCATCTTGATGATGAATAGTGTGGACCTTTGGATTATCTTGTTTGCACAACAGGACAAGATCCGAGATCCCTTTTTGGATGGGATGAAATTGCACCTGCATGTCAATTTCATGAGTTATGAGCAATTCTCATCATTGAGGAGAGCATTGGGTTGGCGAAGATGTACATGACTTTCTACTTTTGTAACAGTCAATTTGGACACAATATTCAATCTTTTGGATTACCGTTTGTTTTGTATCTACATGTCTTACATGAACTTGTTCAGACTCGAGTTTTAGATCCATTACAATGAGTCTTAGATCAACTTAATTTAACTATAGCTCAACACTCAAGTAGAAACTTCAATGAGAGACAAGTAAGTTTGAACAAGCTCCACTTAACAAGGGAACTATTGAAGTCAGATTGTAAGTTTGCCAGTTTTGAAAACATGTTGTTACGGAGGTTGTACTTTATACCTCTTCTTTTTTTTCAAATTTAAATAGGGGCTGAATAGAGGCTCAAAGCCACTATACAACTTGCATGATACAACAGTGTAGTAACCACCCCTAACCACCCCCACTCCCCAAAGCCGACTCCACAGGGCAAAAAGAAGGTCTCAACTCCTAACCATGGTTAATTAGGGTCTGCAATTATACCAACCGTCCATTTGGGTGAAAGGCGTTGCAGTGGTTGAAAAGGCATTGGGATAGGGGGGATTGCCACAACCAATTGTCCTCATTCAATTCAACTGTGGTCATCACAATGAAAACAGGCAATGTAGGTGGCCCTTGATATACACATACATGTGACCATAGTCCTGGATAAACTACATGAAGACAGAGTACCCAAAGTGTCGCAATGGTTTCTTGAGTCTGAGAGTTTGACAAACAGATGGCCCAGTTTCAGGCTAACTAAGTGTCTGCTAAGCAAAAATAAGCTGGATACCAGTCACAGATGATGCATGTTACATGGCACTTTGGCTGGTAACTTTACCGCATTTCAGGGAGCATTGGTTTTCACTCAAATAGTATACACATAATGAATGTTTATGAGTGCAATGGTGCGAATATGTTCATGAGTTGAAAGATGGAATGTTCTATTCAACGAGGCGGAGGCGAGTTGAATGGAACATTCCAGCTTTCAACGAATGAACATATTCGCACCATTGCACGAATGAAAAACATTCATTATTTGTTTTATATAACATCCAAGTAGAACTTTGTCATTTTGATTGAAAGAAACAACTGTCAAAACAAACAATTTCAACTGTAGAAGCCGAATGCTAGTAATTTTACTATGCCTTCTTGCAGTAACACCTGCTGCGTTACCAAAGACACGCGCACGCAGTGATGTTTTTACTCAGCTTTTTCGTTCCATCCGAAAAGTACCATTGCACGCTGGCAGCGTGCCAGCGTGCAATGGTACTTTTCGGATGGAACGAAAAAGCACGGCGAGTGACTCAGCGTGCAATGGTACTTTTATTTGCGATCACGTGACGGACAATCCTCCAATCAAATGGCAAGGATCTGCTTGGGTGTTATATAAAATCAGCTATTCAACGAACCTCTCACAGGATGGTCGGCTGATGTGGTTAACAAAAACTAAAACCAATCTTTCTGAATTGTTGGTAATTTTTTGAAACTTGTCAAAAAATATGCCACACTTGCTTGCTAGTGTCATAGTGATCTATATCTACCACGCGATGCACTTCTGCCCTTCCTTTTCTCAACACCTCCCAAACATATGCAGTCCATCTGGCAAAGGGCTGCTACTGATTGTCCCTTTTTTCATGAACTCTGAAATTACTTGCCCTAACAACCAGAAACTGACCCCATGCCAAGTGACCCAGAAAGCGGTGAGGCTACATGGTTCAGTGTTCGCAGATGTCCAAGGGCTACTTTAGTAAACTATTTCCCCTTTCTCTTCATAAAACAGGTCAAAAATCTCGAGAAACCAAATTAGAAAGCTCTTGTTAATTTGTTGTTGTTCAACCCAACATTATTTAGATTTAAAGGATTCGGGTACTTTTTAAAAATGGCCACAGATTTACATTAAACTTACAGGGTTTGAAGATAATGATAGTGGAAAGCTTCCCATCAAATTTTACTAACTGAGGTTGTGTAGTTTTTGAGAAATGAGTAAAACAAGTCGCAATTTATTTTCGTCTCACGAAGACAAAAATTATTTTAAGCATGTAAAATCCCATTAACCAGTGATAATTTTATATGAAAACCATCATTTATTTTACTCATTTCTCAAAAATTAGAGCACCTCAGTAAGTAAAATTTCAAGGGAAGCTTTCTACTATCATAATCTTTAAACTATACGAGTTTAATGTAAATCTGTGGACATTGTGTTTTGTGTTAGGAAAAAGTACATAGTAGACCCTTTAATCAAAGACTATAAGGATCACCTTTTCAAGAAGTGTGAAGATCAATTAGATAATCAGATTGTTTAACTTTATTTCAGTTAGTTGTTTAATTTCATTTCAGTTAATCTAGTTGTGAATCCAAGGACTCTCAGAATAGTGAACTTAATCACTGTACTAACCACAAACCCAATGGAGAGAAGACGAGGAAGGAAGTTTCTCTAGCATATGTGGGAGGAAAAACTCAAAATAATTATTCCAGGGAAACCCAGGCAATCAGGTAGGGACTGAAGACCAAATCCAAGAAGTGCCAACGACGTGATTCGAACCAGCGGAATCTTAGAGGTTAAAAGCGAGGAAATGTAACACTTCGCCAACAGGACCACCCTCATAGTTATTGTTTTCAAATATTATTTCAATCTTCTCGTTATTTGTAACTTTTTATTATTTAGCCTGTTACCTGAAGAGGGCAAGGTTGGTCCCAATTTAGAAAGAAATGACATTTTCCAAGTCACAGGACAAATGTTGGAAGGGAAATCAAGGCAACAATTGCTCAAAACTCAAGGCTTCTAGAGAAGTTGGCAGCAAGCACGATCACAAAAATGCACATTTTCTTCCTAAAGTAGCTATGCATTGTCCAACAAACAATGTTATTTCATAGGCCTACTCAATTGCCAACCAGATACATAGTTGTACTTCAACTTGCAGGGGGTTTGTGTACATTTTTTTACGACCACAGGGAATAATAAAACAAAAAATTGAGGTCATTGCAAACCCTTGACTATGTTCGCAGACACAGATACAAATGCAGGAGGTTGACAGACTCCATGCACCACCAGAAATGTTAAAATATGGGTTGGACATAATGTGGACTATCTCTGTCTCCCTTTGGTAATTGCTTTATATTTTTTTCAAGATTTTTCAAGAAAATATAAAAAGGCTCCAAGGATATTTTCAAGAAATTCCTGAAAAATAAATCAGAATAAAATCCCAACAAATCACATGATGGGATTGGACAGAATGTGGATTATCTCTGTCTTACCCTTTGGTAATTGCTTTTTACTTATTTCAAGAAAATACAAGATGCTCCATGGAATTTTTTTTGAAAGAAAATCCTGAAATTGGGGAAAATTTTGAAATCTGGAAAAATCCCACCAAATCACATGCCATATGGGTTTGGACATAAAGTGGACTATCTCCGTCTTAAAACTTAGATGATTGCTTTACTTCTTTTCAAAAAAACATAAAAAGACTCAATGATATTTTTTAGAGATATCCTGAAATCAGGGGGAAAAAATAAAAACAAATTACATGCCTGCGACGCAAAATGGTAGCACCTAGCACCCGACCAATTATTTGGTTTGTTTAGCTATAGAAATGCGAAAGAAAGAGGGGTCTTTTTTGAAAAAGACCAATACGGCTTCTCTAGTGTAAGTCTTTTGCAACTTCGCTTCAGTTCCATGGGAAGAAAACAACATGGTAGCACAATTACCCGCCTACTTGGGTGTTCAATAGACTTAACTACAATATGCGCCGACAATAACGGGAGTTACCTACAAAAGGACCAAAAAAGCTCTGTAGTAATTTGGTAAAAACAACCAGAAGATGCAGTTGGGAATGAATTTTTTAGGGGGGGAGGGAGGGATGTCTCTGGCATGTGAAGACAAGGACAGATAATTGGGGGAAGTTTGACTCTCCCGCGGGGCGGGGGGGGGGGAGAAATTAAGCTGGGAAAGTCAAAAGGATTGGAAGATGAAAAAGTCGGGCCAATGAAATTTGGCAAACAAGGAAAGAGCAAATCACAGTCACTTATTCACTGGTTTTGTAGCACGTGTGTAACTAGGTTATACATGTAAATTGTCAAAGATATCCATAATATTTTATGTGACCCAACATATAAAATAAAAACCTGTGAACGTTTATTAAGCTCTATTCAGGATTTTTGCGAAAATTTGAACTTAATGTACACTATGCTAAGTGGCAACCAGTATTGCATACTAACCATAACCAGTGCTGTATTCTACACTGACCAATACATGAGTGTTGTACTATAACCCACAACCAATGCCATCCTTACAATCATGTAGTACACACATAGCCCTTTTCACTCTAACGTACATGTATATAGGGCCTACCTCTTATCCCAATGGAGTACAGCCCTTTGGGAGGGCCCAGAACTTGTTTCACTCCCACTGTTACCACAGCCCATGTTCACACTGTGTTACTATTACACAGAGTTCTGGTTGCAAGAATCCCTCTGGGTTTTACCACTTTACCCATACTTTACTATAAATCATATCCAAGTAATGCTAATTAACCAGCACTATCTACCATCCCTTAAAACCAGCAAGTTCCCTGTAAATAAAAATAATCTAAACTCGTCTCAGGGTCCAAAATCACCAAAAACCAAACCAGTTTACTGAAAGTCTCCTAACGGAATCTGAACACACAGCCCCCCCCCCCAAAAAAAAAGCCCCACTGAAACTATACCCCTGGAGGTATTCCGAGAGACATCAAGTTATCCTATGTTCAAACCACAACCAAGAAAGTCAAAGAAGAGACACAGGGGAATTTGTCTTCCCTTGTCATCTCCGACTTCAGCAGCACCTTCTGATTTCCATGGAGTCAAGCTCCATGACTCCAGGCACTACTCCTATTCTCACAGCATCAACCCAGGGTGGTCAATTCTCTTCCTAACCTCCCCCCACACCTCCCCAACAAAACGCAATTATCTCCCCCCCCCCCCACCACACTTTTTCGGTTAGGGTTTTTGAGAATACAACACTATAAAATGACAGGAAGAAAGATGCTTTTATTGTTTCTTTGTTACTTTTTTTAACGGCTGGTTTGTCCCAAGGTTTTTTATCCTTCAGATGGCACAACAGCACTTCTTTATTTGAGAAACTCACCTGTATACTAGAACACAGATGGTAAAGCAGGCTTGTTCCTATTTTTCTTTCTTTATTGCTCTAAGACATACATGCCTGTGTTCAACAGGTTTATTTTCACACCTGTATACAGCATTCCTTTCCCTCCCAAAATGCCAGATTTGAAAATAGACAGACACCTTGATAACTCCAGGCTCATCAGTGCATACCTTGAGCATCTATTGCATAATGCTACAGAACAAAAAGTAACAATGGTCACCACTATTGGAAAGGCACTTTTTATTCATAAAATGGAACAAGTGCAACAAGTTTTTTTTAAAGGTATCACAGGATTTATAGAGCTGACAAAATAAATGCAGACAGTGTTCGTGTTGTGTGTGATCAAGCATGAAATAAAAACCTGTGAAAATTTGGGTTGAATCTGTTGTGCGAGTTAGCAGAAAATTGTGGAAAACCATGCACATTTTTAGCAAGTACCATGTCCTTAATTTCGGTTGTAACAACCGAAATTAGCTCTTACAGTTTTTGTTGTTGGAGTTTATGTATTTTCAGATACAGTTTTCTCAAAAGACTTCATTTTTAGAAACATTTCACACTAAAGAAACAATGATTTTCAGCTTAAACAATCCTGCACAATAGCCTTTAAACAAAGAAGGTGGAAGGGTGACAAAAAGCTGGATCCGGAAAATGAGGTTGAAAATCAGAGGAGCAATTTGCAAGGCTGGTTTCGGAATTAAGAAAGTCGAAAGTCGAGACAAAACAGGAAATTAACTTAGACAAGATGAAGAGTTCACAGATGATGTTTTTGGAGGGTGGTTGGGGACTGGGGATCTTTAAAAGCACTGGACACTATTGGTATTTACTCAAAATGTTTTTTAGCATAACCTTACTTGGTAACGAGAATGGAGAGCTGTTAATAGTATAAAATATTGTGAGAAACAGTTCCCTCTGAAGTAACGTAGTTTTTGAGAAAGAAGTAAAATATTTGAAATTAGTTTCAAGACCTCAGAATTAGATTTGGATCCTGAAATCAAGAATTTGAAAGCACACATTTTTGTGTGACAAGGGTGCTTTTTCTTCCATTATTATCTCGGAACTCAATGACCAATTGAGTTCAAATTTTCACAGGTTTGTTATTTTATGCATATGTTGAGATACACCAAGTGAGAAGACTGTTCTTTGACAATTACCAAAGGTGTCCAGTGTCTTTAAAAGGTGAAGTAGTAGTATCAGACATTTGAAATGTTACACCCAGATAATTGGTCAGAAGCGGTTGACACATTCACATTCATGTTTGTTTAACATAAGACGGTAAACCTCCACATTTTGTATACATGTAGCTATGAAATAAATACTATAAACCATAAATGACCACCACTTAAAGCCATTGGACACCTTCTGAACAGAACGAAAATTAAAAGTTCACAGATTTACAAGTAACTTACAGGGTTTACAGAAGGTAATGGTAAAAGACTTCCCTTGAAATATTATTCCATAAAATGCTTTACTTTTTGAGAAAACATTAAGAAAAATAATCAATTCTCGATATCGAGAATAAGGAACTTATTTTAAACACATGTCAGGATACGGCGAAACGTGCGGAAACAAGGGTGGGTTTTCCCATTAATTTCTCCTAATTTAGCCTTAATTTTTACTGGTTTGTTGATTTATATATTAGTTGTAATACACAAAGTGTGGGCCTTTGGAAAATACTGTTTACCGATGTTGTGCTTTAAAAGACAACAAAGCAGAAACCTAAAACACCGACGAGATTTTATGTTTTGGCAAGAGTAAATTCATCACCCATTCCACCATCCGAAGGCCCCTCTCCTAACAAAAACTCTGTTCAGAATAAATAATAAGAAGCACACATAAACAGGGCAAGATGGTGGCATTAAGCTAGACAGAGGGGCCCCCTGTTCTCCTCCAGCAAGATAAATATACATATAACTGTCAGAACAGAGTTTCTCTGAATTGAAACCCCATGAATAGTGAATGCATAGTATATGCCATTCGGACTCCAGAAGAGAAAACATCAAAGGGGGAAAGAATGAGAGAGCAGGGGGGAGTATAACCGTACAAATTACACACCCCATACCTAGCCTTAATTATTGTTAACACGCAAAAAAACGCCAGTCACAATTAAACATGGTTTTTATCCGGGGTAGCAAATCACCGGGGTAGCAAATCAGCGGGGGAACAATTGTCGCTGCCCATTCAGCACAGGTTGGCTTCGCAGGGAGAAACAGCCCCCGTCCAAAGAGAGAGTCCTCTGGCCCTTTCAGACCTCTTTAGCTCCAGCACACAACAGACACACTCACAATGGCTGACATTCTTCTCCAAGACTTCAGGCTTTTCTTCATGGGCTACTCCGCAAATTCTTCAAACACAAAAGCCGCTGAATGAAAAGGGGGTGGTAAAGTATCATGATGCCACATTCCAGTCTTGGATTGGGGGGGGGTAGAAAGAGGTAGAGGGTTAAGCACAGGTTTCAAGTAGGCTGGCAGTTTCTTCAATGACTAGACAATCATTCTGCCGTCTCATTATCCCGTTTTGGCCATCTTGTTTGGTTTTTCGTATTCTTCTTTCTTGTGATGTGTTTACCGGAGTAAGGCTGACACCTGGTTTATTTGGTCAACTGAGGATTTTTTCTCAACACCGCAATCAGTTCGGTCCCGTCGTCCCTTTCTGTAGCTATTACTTAAACAGACAGATCAACAATGGATTGCGGCGACTTACATCCTCACCTATTCCTCCTCAACCACTGCAGATCAAATCTTCAAATTACAGGGAAAGTGTATCCTTGTTTATCAGTAGAGACAAACAATTCAAATACTTAAGTTTTCAGTACACAGACCATAGGCCTTCAACCAATCTGTAAATAGTTCTCCATAACTCCAGGATTTGCCCTGCTATTTTTAGGGTCTAGCCAGCTGGACAAGTAAGCTTGTCATTTCTCTAGTCTGTCAGCTTTTTCACTCTGTCAATATTTTTATGTTTTCATCTAAATCGTTTTCAGTTGCGTTTGCATGCCTGGAAATAAACCAAAGACCCAACAAAGAGGCAAGGCAGAACGTGGCATCTGTTGCCCTTGTCTTTTCGCCCTGCTGCCCCTTCAAAAGTATCTAACAGACTTTAGGATTTTGAACAAATAGTAGTTGCCAGCTTGGTGTTTATATCCCTTTGGAGTTTGCCGAGTTCCTTTGATGGGAAGATCATTCAATTAAACATACAAACAAAGTACTGTCCAGTGAAAAAGGTCTTTTTAGGGTAAAAATTGTTGTCTATAGTTACTGAGTCACAATTTCTTGATTTGTGTAATTTATAATCATAGACGTTAAACCAATGTTTGTATGAGAGAGATTGGCTGTTGCCAGCTTGGTGTTTATATCCCTTTGGAGTTTGCCGAGTTCATTTGATAAGGTTTATCGCGAATAGCAAAATATCAAGAGAGGGCGCTGTTGAACCCACACAAAGGTATAGGCGTTGCGTGCTTGAGGCGTAGAAACTGTATAGAAACCGCCCCATATTCATTCCCACAATGCATTGTGTTTCTGAATCGCGATAAACCTTATGGGAAGATCATTCAAATCAACAAACAAACAAACAGCAAACAAAGTACTGTCCAATGAAAAAGGTCTTTACAGGGTCACTTTCCCCTGTCTTCCTCAAAGATGGTTTCTTCACAGCAAGCAAGCATGATGCAAGCTTTCAGCACTGATCACCACCCATGGAGACAGGTTCCTGGTTGAGAGTTAAGAGCCCCCATCCATCATGGGTCCTACTATAAACATTTCACCTCTCCATTACAAACAAACCTTGTGCATGCAGAGACAAACTGCTGCCTGTTGGCCTCCAAGACCAAACTCCCTACCTCCCTTCTGCAAACAAGACATTTCCTTCCAAAAAGGAAAAAAAAAACCTGAACAGGGGGAGTTTAAAGGGAATGTATAAGTTTGGTAATGCGAACCATTCGATTGTTTCAATCCTTTAAGTATAACTATTTGCAGATAAGCCTTTTATACCATAAAACTAACCTGTGAAAATTTCATTTCAAAAGGTTGTAGTGTTTTTGAGATAATATTGCCGAAAAGCTTGGAGCAGTTTTGTCCATGCAGAATGAATAATCTGCAATCAGAATACATACTCTGGGAAACGTTACTGTCAGTAGCGCTTCTAATCTCAGATCCAAATTTTAAGGGAATCAAAAGTAATATCTTTTTCCATAACCGCAGTATACTAAAAATGAAAAGTTTCTCAAAATGCATTCATGACTGATCCTCAGGTGTCTTAAAGACATTGGACACTATTGTTAATTGTCAAAGACCAGTATTCTCACTTGATGTATCTCAACATATACATTAAATAACAAACCTGTGAAAATTTGAGCTCAATTGGTCATCGAAGTTGTGAGAAAATGATGAAAGAAAAAACACCCTTGTCACACGAAGTTGTGTGCTTTCAGATGCTTGATTTCGAGACCTCAAATTCTAAATCCGAGGTCAAAATCAAATTCGTGGAAATAACTTCTTTCTTGAAAACTACATCACTTCAGAGGAAGCGGTTTCTCACAATGTTTTATACTATCAACCTCTCCCCATTACTCGTTACCAAGTAAGGTTTTATGCACATTACCAATAGTGTTCACTACCTTCAACTGGTATTTGGCCAGCAGACCACTGTTGGCCCTGGCGACTAGAACAACATGTAAAAATAACAAATATGCATCTCTGTTACAGCAAGGTTTGAAATACTGAAGAAATTCAATGAAATCTAAGTAATCGGGAATTTATGTTCCCTTTCCTAGTATCAACATCACTTCATGTGCAACAAATAAGTTGTGTTCAATCGTCCATTGAGAAAAAAAAATATCTATTGCAAACAACTGTCCATTGTATCTTTTCTCTATGATTATAAAAAGTTGTGTTCAATCGTCCATTGAGAAAAAAAAAATATCTATTGCAAACAACTGTCCATTGTATCTTTTCTCTATGATTATTATATGAACAAGAAGTGAAGAGGGGAGGCAAGAAGGTATTTCTAACACTCATTTGCCAGCAGGTGAAGTTAGGGAAATCAATTGGGTTATATAACACCTAATCTTTTGAAGGCAAGGTGTGAAATCGCCCCCTAGGCTAATTCAAAACAAGCACAACTGATTTAAATATTCAAATATTGGGGGGGGGGTGGTGGTCAAACTTTAAAGGTGCACAACTGAACAGGGTTAAATGTGTAAAAATTCCCTCAGTCTCAATAAGGACACATTTTAGGTCAATGGTACACGTAAGAGCACTCACCACTATAAAAGCAACCCAAACTGTTCACTTATTTTTCAGACACTATTCCTCTGAAGAATTACGCCTGAAGGTTTCTGGAAAAACTTAGTAACCTTCTACCTGGTTCTTAAACTCTAAAACACTCTCAAAATTCTTCCTGGAGAATTTAAGAATTGCCCCCAAAAATGTTGAACTTAATTTTGTCAAAGAACTGCTCATGGAAACAGATGCAGACAATCTACTTGATAAACAAAACTTGAAAAATAAAGTTGTTCATAAAGTTGTCCAGAGGACACAACGGTTATTCCCGCAAACCAAGTGTTTTTCATCACTTTTTATCAGTAGTCCTCCTACAATGAATGTACAAACAAAAGTTTCTGTTCGGTTTTCTGACATCACTTCAGAAAACTAAAAGATGCAAATATAACAGGTAACTCTCGTTACAATAACATCCCTGGAACGTGCCATAATTGCCTCTTTATTTACAGAAACATTGTTATTTAATGTTAGAGCGAAAGAAAGGAACGCAGAGCAGAAAATAGATTCGGGACTTCAGAGTTCAAGCAGAACCTCTTCAAAACAGTGCTAATTTAATTAAAGACACTTGACACTATTGGTAATTTTCAAAGACTAGTCTTCACAGATGGTGTATCTCAGCATAATATGCATAAAATAACAAACCTGTGAAAGTTTGAGCTCAATCGGTCGTCGAAGCTGGAAATAATAATGAAGATAAAAACACCCTTGTCGCACCACAAAGTTCGAAGTTGAGTGCTTTCAGATGCTTGAATTCGAGACCTCAAATTCTAAATCTGAGGTCTCAAAACAAAGTTTGTGGAAAATTACTTCTTTCTTGAAAACTACGTCGCTTCAGAGTGAGCTGTTTCTCGCGATGTTTTTTACTATCAACTTCTCCCCATTACTCGTTACAAAGAAAGGTTTTATGATAACAATTATTTTGAGTAATTCGCAATAGTGTCCACTGCCTTTAAGGCTGGACTGTGAATTTTAACATGAATACTCTCCATCCTACCCTACCTCCATGATCCCGCCCAACCCCCTTTCCACTACCAACTACTCCCTTCTACAAGATTGTTAAGGGTTTTGGGTCCAAGGGTGCGCCTTTAAAATCGGAAATCTCAGTCCCCACATGCCCACAGCCTCCGAGTGTAAACAATGTAGCATGGGGCTACATTCCAGGACAGCTTGAGCCCAATGCTCACTCATCGGTAGGGGTTCTTGTGATTTAAGTTGGGAAATAATCACAAGAAAATACAGCAGGAACTGTGGCCTGTTACTCTAAACAAGTCTTAAGCCTCTGCTTCCTCTTTAGCTGCTAGCCATATTTGGGCAAGCGGGTTGTAATCACAGAGGTGTAATCAACATCAGAAGTAGAGCGGAGTTCCTCCTCAAGAAACTCGGAAGTTGAGGAGGGTGATGATATTTTTTCCCTCTTTCTTGTAAATAGTGAGAGTCAGTTCTGACCCCCAAAACAGTGATCCAGACCTGCACAGGAACACTGAAAATCTATTAAAACACTGAAATCATAGCAATTCCACTTGTTGATTGATAACCCTTTGAGTTATTAATTCCAAGGAGCTTTTCGGAACATTTTTTAAAACATTTTAGAACAGTATCCTCAGTGGTTCAGAAATAGATCAAAGAGCATGACTTATTTCATTTTGAGAATCACCCCGCTGGTTTGGTTTACTAAGCATAATTATTTAAATAAATCTGAATTCAGATAAGTCTGACATTTCATATCCCTGTTACAAGACATAGTAAAGACTTAGCAATTATAAAAATAAAAAGATTTAACTGATCATTTTCGATCCTAAACCTCGCTGACTAATACATGAAGCTCCTACCACCACAATTCATACCATCATACCAAATCATACCATCGCCACAAAAATCCATCAGAAATGCTGCAAACTAATGTACTAGGACTTTGCAACATACATGATTGAAAACTTAACAAAAATCAACTTTCTATTTTCAATCCTAAAACTCTCTAACCATTAATGTCTTACAATTACGAATCCTCCAGACTGAAATGTGTATCCATCTAAAATACTTTTGAACATGAGGCAACAGACTTTGAAGGCGGGCCATCATTGTGTTGTTTGAATGATGCAACCTTCATATTTTTAACTCTTGTTACAACTTGACAAACTTTGCACCTTACCCCTAAGTTTGATTAAAGACAATGGGCACTATTGGTAGTTGTCGAAGACCAGTTTTCTTACCTTGGTGTATCTCAACATATGCATAAAATAACAATATGAACATTTGAGCTTGTTTGGTCGTCGGAGTGGCGAGATAACTATGAAAGGAAAAAACACCCTTGTCACACAAAGTTGTGTGCTCTCAGATGCTTAATTTCAAGACCTCAAATTCTAGATCTGAGGTCCCGAAATCAAATTCGTGGAAAGCTACTTCTTTCTCAAAAACTATCACTTCAGAGGGAGCTGTTTCTCACGATGTTTTATACTATCAACCTCTCCCCATTAATCGTTACCAAGTAAGGTTTTATGCTAATAAATATTTTGAGTAAGTACCAATAGTGTCCACTGCCTTTAAGTTAAGAAAGGTTTGTTGTATGCTGTACTTCAGTGTACAACTAGCAGACGATGGCTGGTACTGAATTTACTCCTTCACAAACAGACAGTATCTTTAACGTTGTTACAGCACTGGAGTTGAGAATAGTTCAAAGTTATCATAATGCAAACAAATTGGAAGCTCATTTACCTAATATGAAACCAAGCGGTGAGAAATGCATGCAACCGACCAGGACCCAATTTCATAGAGCTGCTAAGCACGAAAGTTTGCTTAGCATGCAATTTTCTTCCTTGGTAAAAACAGGATTACCAACCGAATTTCCATTTTGTTGCATTTCCTAGTTACTTGTATTCAGCTGTTGTATGGATTGGTTGTCTTGAAAATCACGTAGAATTTTGGTTGGGAAATCCTGTTTTTATATAGGCAAACATTTCATGCTAAGCAAATTTTTGTGCTTAGCAGCTCTATGAAATTCTGGACCCAGGCTATATCAGTGAGAAACAGAAGACCATGTTAGCAGCAAATGAGTCAACTACAAAATATCCATTGAACTATCATGAAATTTAATACAAGATTTAGACACTTGGATGCTTGGATTGAGTTTACTCATATTTTACTCATATTTTTATTTTACAGATATTACTAAGAGTAACCATGGAGTTGGTGTAAGGCACCTTCGATATTGTAGCTTCAGCCGGCCTCAGGTCGACCTTATTACAACAAAAACAGTCGGCGACTGACTTTTCAGGATCACACTGCGCTTGAGCTTAGACCATCGGAAAACTTTTCACTCAGCAACTATTTACGACCTGAGCAGAACTGAGATGATTTTAAGACAATCTAAAACAGTCGCCGCTCGAAAAAAAATTACAGTTGCAAGAGTAGAACAATTTCAACTTGTACGACGTGATCCTGACGGTCGGGAACCAATCGCAGGTGCACAATTTCTCAGTTGTTGTGACCAGAACATATTTTGTCTGCGCGTTGCCTTTGTTGCGGGCGCAAGAAAACGGTAGGTCGACCTGAGGTCGACTTAAGAGATTTCTTACAACATGTGGATTTTGAACTTTCACTGTGTCCAAAGACCACCAATTTATTTCCCCATCGACTCATGAAAGAACAGGATTTTGAGTCCTGGACACTCTCACTGTTTTTTCCTAGGAGTGGTTCCCCCTGTAGCCAATCTATGTTATGACAAGACACTGTGGTTGGCTTTAGACCCACAGCAAAGTTCTGCATACTCTTCTCAGTGTGCAGTAATAAAAACGACTTCAGATTTAGGGGGAAAATACAAGAGCAGGAATTTCGGTCATTTCCATGAGAGTGGAGTGCCTAACAGTTGACCCACTGAGTTTTTTGTGTTGAACTGTCTGATAATAAGCCATACAAAGATCATTTGGAAACTGTTTATAACTTCTTAACTTGCATTTCAATACACCATCTCTTCTTAGCAGAGATATCACAAACGTTTATAAACCCAAGTTTACTTTTGGGGGGGGGGGGGGGCCATATTGGACTTTTGCAAGTTATGCAAGTTTGCATAGTGGGAAGTCTTAGGAATGTTAAGAATGATGTTTAGGAGACCTCACACAAATTCACTGCTGGCAACACAAATTCTGTTCCTTTTCTTGATCATAGGTCTAGATTAAGGTCTACAAGGAGGGTCTATATACAATATGGTAAATGGCCAGGGTAACACCTTGAAAAGATGCTTAGCTGCTAAGTGATCCGCTAAGCAGTAATCAGAATGGGACCAGTTTTATGAGCAATGTGCATCACCTGGCATTTCAATTGGGTCCCCACTTTGAGTCTAAACAAGATCTGTCTCATTAACAAGTTTGTGTCACTCTTCTTCTTTTTTTTTAATTAAAAACCCAAATGGTCCATCAGTCTTCTTTTTGATGATGAATCAAACTTTCATTTTTACCAGAACTGTTGTTTCACCAAAACAATTTTTTGTTTGTTTGATAGAAATTAAATATAGAAATTAAATACTGTACTCAAAATAATGTGAATAATTCAGTAAAACCCAGCAAAATGCAAAGCCTCTCTCAACTTTTCACAGAGTTCCTACGACTGAAAATGCAAGATTTTCCAGCCCAGTGGAAAAAGCTACAGAACTGAAGTCGGAAATATTTCTGTTCAATGTTTAATGGATAACAAGAAAGAGCGAGAGAAAATAAGCCCAGAAAAAATGCAGAGAAAAAAGGACCCTTGAAAGGTATTGACTAATCCCTTTTTTGTTGGTCAATTGTGAGGAAAACGGAGTTGAGTTAAAGAATGAACAAAGAGAGTTGGAGCAAGGAAAAGAGATTTTAATTGTCGGGGCTTAGGGGGTGAATTAGCTGATAAGTTCCATTTAGCCGGTATCACGCAGGAATCCCACTACAGTCAAAGGGGGATACCAATCATTGGTGTTTGTGTAAGATGTCGAAAAACATCTTATACCAACAGCATTAGTCCGCCGGCCGAACAACGACAGTCTTGAAGGCTGTGTAGTTCCACATAGCGAACAAGACAGGAGTGACAAAGCGCTATATTTACTTAAGACTGCCAAAAAGACTGTACTTAAATCGTCTCTATTCTGTGTCTAATTTACACAACAGTTTTTCTTCTTTGCAGGCCAGGGACTTCGCTGACGCAGGTTGCTTCTCGGGGACCGGTTTCCAAACAGATATCCTTGTTGGGCAATCAAATCTTTTAAAACTTTGCTTTCTTTTTTTTCTTGACACTTTTAGAGCTTTCTCCTGCGCACCTTTAGAATTTGGAGCAAACAGGTGCCATAAAGACGATTTAATGGACAACTTTTTGATGACTCACTTTAGTCTAAAGAAAAGAAACACAACTTCTTGACTACTATAGAAATTCAAAATCTAAGACCATCAGGGTTGTTTTTCGTAAGATTTGACTGCAATTCAAACCGTGATTTAACCCTGAAAAGTTGCAACACAATAATCGTCTCATTTTCATGGTTACAGATATTCTCTCAAAACTAAAGACAAAAACCCCGAATGTGAAAGTCAAACACAACATGGTTTTGCTTTGTGAAAATACACATGACAGAACAGCAAGGTTTTAGCCAGCTTTTGGTATAGAGTGTATCAAAAGTTGCTGGAAATTCTATAAGGAGTGTCGAAACTGTTGAATACATTCACATGTAAATGACAGAAAAAGCAGGGTGTCCAAATTTAAAACAGTGTGTCCAAAAGACATCCAGACATCCCTCTACCTGACACTCTAATAGGTATTATATAACACTTAGTCCTTGGGGAAAAGGAACAAATTATTCTCTACCAGGAGGGATGACCTACATGTACACATGATTAGAAGTTTTTTACAGAATTTTCTGTCAATTTTTAAAATAAGTGTTTTATCTTGTCATTTGCAAGGGTATCATACCTTCAGCGACAGCATTCTCCCTTAATAGTGGTTCGCTGGCCAATTGCCAGTTAAAACACAGAGGACCAGTCAGAATTCACTCTAAGTAGTCTGACTGGCAGTTCAGTTTAAAAAGCTTTCCTATGAATGATCATTTGAAATACATGTATGGATCAGTGAAAAAGCTGACAGACCACACCAGTGAAATGCAAAGCTAACTGATCCCTGCTTGCTAATCACTAACAATCAGGGCAAACCCTGCCTGGTATGCCTGGTAGAAACTTATTTATTTCACGCAACTCAGCTGTGGAAAGAGGCGTTTGTTTTTAAACCCCACTACAAAGCTGTCGAATTTGAAGACAGCATCTCCAACATGTTTACTGAGAACGAAACCCTGTTTAGACATCCTTTTATCTACCAAGGCAGTGGGCCATGTCCCAGGGGAAACAGTAACACTGATAGAGCACAAAAGACTCCAAATGATGCCCTAATTACAGGAAGACCCCAAAACAAAGTCCTTCAAATGCTTTCTTCATCCTCATTCCTCCGCCTCGAATTTCTGATTCAACGCTCTCTCTTTCAAAAGAGACGACAAGAAAGCCAGTATCTTCCTTTCCGTAAAAAACAAAACTGGTTAAGCGGGGCAGCGCACATTCATTGAGATTCCACAATGGACTATTAAAGTAACTCGAGCACGCCTTGAGCATGTCTTAGGTTTTTTTTCTTCTCACCAATTTCTTTCCATCCAGCAGAATGTGGTTTTAAAAGACTCTAGTCAGGGAATTGCAAATACCTCCTCCTATTTTCACTTTTCCGTTTTTCATTACGTTTGGGGGAAGTGGGGGCGCAACTCTGCAACACAATACGCTGCCGGCTAATGGGTTCACAGCCAGAGCCTTGGCTGCTACCAGAGCTGTCCCAACCTATTACCATTCTCAAATGTTTAACCGGAGATTGCTTGCCAACCCCATGTTGGGCTCTCTGGAGGAACGAGTAGGGTTTATAAAGAAGGGGAGCGGAGAAAATGTCAGGTTTGGCTGCCGATTGTTTTCACACTAGATGAAGGTGGAATTATCCGACACCAAGACAAATCCAGGCAGAATTGGCGTGTTGTTTTTATCAATTACGACCCTGTGAAGATATTATCCTTGTTTTATTGTAAAAACCAGAAGAAAAAGGAGGAAAAAATGAGAAAGGAACTACAAAACAACTCAAGGGTGTTATACAAATAACCAAATCAAAACACAAAACGCTGCTGGGGGACTCTTCGTTAACTCAAACCCATTTTTGTCTGTCCAACTTCGTCAAATTAAATTGCTTCCATCTCAAGGCCCTGACACATAAAAAGACGTATGAAAAGTCTCTCAAGTCCAAAATGTGAGGAGAAAAAAAAACCCAGAAATCCACAGATCGCGTACTCTTACTCATAGTTGGGGCAGAATTACGTTTTAAGTTTTTGAATGTTTATAATTCACAGACACAGAGAAGTGTGCATGGAAACTCTTCGGAAATATTACAGTTAAGTTCAACAAATATAACACCTCTTGCAGGTAAGTCCAGCACTTTAAGATACTTATTTTTCACCATTCATGAGCACGGAAAATGTGCTTGGAAATACTTCCGAAATATTACGGTCAAGTCAAACAAATATAACGTTGCAGATAAGTCTTGTACTTCAAGATTAGCAAAAGTTTACTTATTTTGTCACTATTCAAAATAAGCACGAAAAGTGTGCATGAAAACACTTCCGAAATATTACGGTCAAGTCAAATACGAAAGCCAAGTCCAGCAATTCTCCAGATTATTGAGTAGTTTTTTTTCCTTTTTTTTTTTTTTTTTACAATTCATCAAGGCACGGAAAGTGTGCATGAAACTAGGCTAATTGTATTCAGTTACCCAGATGAAAAGAGAAAATTATGGCTCAATAAACAGCCTTGGGGAGCAGAAAATCCACTTGATAAGCATCTTTAGCCTCTGGCAGTGCCAGGCCATGGCATGCTTGGTGCAGGCAGTGGGTGGCTTAAGGTGTGCCTTCTTTTTCTCACTGGATTGTGTATTGACCTGAGCACTTGATACAATCCAATGTATGCACAGTGCCCACATACAAAGCCGTTCTTCACACATGTAATGAGTTTACACACAGTCTGTACACTTCTAGTATCTATTTGTTATAACACTTGCATTGAGGTGCAATGCAAACTAATGAATTCTAAATGGGACATTATTAACGCCAATTCAAAGTCACCACATCCAGAAACAGATAACTCAAAAGATTGTCTTTAAGTCCATTTCTCTCTTAGCTGAGTCAACAAACCGGCACTGGCTTTTCCTTTTAAGTTTATTTATTTTCCCGTATTTTTTTTACATCCTTTACGCAGCCCGCGCAGCACGGTGGCCTGTTTCCTTTGAGCAAATAGCTGTCCTTTTTCCCTCGCAAACAAAACTATAAAGGAGGTTCGCAATTTGTTTAAACACCTGAGAGGAGAGCCTGTTTTCTGTACAAACATCATTTCTTGAAGTGTTTATGTCAGAAAATGGCTTACATGTAGCTTTACACCCGAAAAGATTCGATCGAACAGATTCAATCGGTCGTTTTTCCCACAACAAAAAAAGTTCACCTCACCCTGTTGGGTTATATGTCAGGTTGTGATGTCATACGCAAACCTGTTAAAGAGAACTCCATGGTAACACACCCCATCTTACAAATAAATAAAAAACACACGGGTAACACACCCCATCTTACAAATAAATAAAAACACACGTTAATGGAAACTTTCTTTGTATCAAAAAGTACTCCGACCCTGTTCGAAATCATCACACTACATTTCATTTTGGTGCTACGGTTAATGATGGTTTTTTTTTTTAAGCAAGAGACAAAAAATAATTGTTTAACAAGTGAGCCAAACAAAATTACGACAAAATGGTAATGGCACTTTGGATCATAGGACAAACAGGTTGACGCTGTTACTGTTATTGTATCTAAAATTATCCCTACTACTTTGTACATTATTGAAAAATGTTCTCAACAATGATTCATAATTGGAAGTGTTTTTTCTTATGAAGAGACAAAAGTTAAAAAATATATATATATATATACAAAATACAAAGCACACAATGCAAAAGTTGCATGTCTGAAATGTACTTGGAGGTCCCCCCAAAAAACAAACAAAAAATAGAAATCAACTCCAGGCCAGTTAAGAAATGTAGGCCCATGGTAGGCCTACAATAATTCTACGAAACACAAAACTGTTTTTGATCAAACCTTCCTTTAAAATGGTTTAAGGCCCTTCTCGTTCGTCCGTGACAAACCATGGGTGCCAAATTATATCAGAACTCGGGAGGTGAGGGATTATATATACAGCAATGGAATGTTAACTTTGAATCATTCATGTATGGGATTTATATCGCTCCACTTGAAGTATGTTTGCATCTGAATTCCAAATTCTATTTATTGATTAGATTTCAAGTTAAAATTCTCAGAAGTGTTCAGACCAAACTGGAGGTTATTTCTGTGCGATTTTTTTTTATGGTTTGAACAGAGTTAAAATTCTCAAAAGTGTTCATAACAAATTGGAGGTATTTCTGTGCGATATTTTGTTTATGGATTGAACAGAGTTAACTTAAAATTAAATTATTACTTTATCGTAATGGGTTTCGATTGGGTGTATTTTTGTTGGAACAGTATGGTTTGAACAGAGTTAAAATTCTCAAAAGTGTTCATAACAAATTGGAGGTATTTCTGTGCGATATTTTTTTTATGGATTGAACAGAGTTAACTTAAAATTAAATTATTACTTTATCGTAATGGGTTTCGATTGGGTGTATTTTTGTTTATTTTGAGTGCATTGAATCAAATTCCTGAGAAAATAAAGGGTTGAAACATTCGCAGAGAGCTTTTTTTTAGACATGCAACTTTTTTTATTGCAAAACAAACAAGACAAGCTGTCAGGAATGCAGACGTTTATGTTCAGTTTGTGTTTTTGATTTTTATTTTAGAGTGGTTGAGGAAATCAGTTGAAGCTGAGAAAAATCTGCGCCCGTTTGTTATTAAACATTTTTTGGGCTCATGCTTTCGGTTTTCATCGTTGTTCTAAGGTTGTTTTAGTGTTACACCCCAGAACATTGTTAACCATAAAAAATGGTCTCACAATTCCAGAACTTCAAAAACCTGACTTGAAATTAATTTTTTTTTCAGCACTTTGAGACAAACATAAATAAAAAGCGCATTTAAAAGAGTAAACAAATATAATTTTCATCAGGCTATTTTGATTCTTATATCATGTTTGTTTTTGTACAATAAAAACATATTCTCTCGTCACACAGGCACACTGTGACTTGAACACCTTGCTCATTTTGAGTGAGCTTTTTTGAGTTTCTAATCTTTAAATTTACACCCCTTAAGTTTGTTGATGTCATTTTTTAGACCCAATGTTTCACATTCAATTCAAATAAATAGGACTAATTGTGAAGCCGATACATGCATTTTTGCATTTACACAGCCAGGCCCGTTTCATTATTTGCCTCTAAAAATGGCATCCAACATAAAGAAGTACAAAACCTTTTAACTTCCTCCACTCATCAATTTCAATTTCAAAGAAACTTAAATTAGGTTTCAAATTGAAGCATTACTCTTCCCCCTGTAATCATGAGCACAACTTTTTGACATTTTGCAAGCACGACTTTTTCACTGACTTTCTTTACAAAAAGCGTTAATTCCAAGAAAAAAGCAGACACAATGCCTTAAAAGTGACCTTCTTCCACAGGAGTTAACAACTTATCGCCCACCGTGTAGTTCAAAGAGACACCAAATACTACAAAACCATCTGTAAAAAGCATCACAAGAAAACCCCCACAAAGTCCCGAAGAAAAAAAAACTACTAAGTAATCCCCTAACTATTTCTTTCCAGTGTTTTCTCAACAATAATTGGATTCCTTCCACTCGTGTTCCAACTACATACTGGGCCCTGGTTGCCGGTAGTAACTAAGGTCCACGGTGGTGGGGTCTTAGCTTTGGTCCATGCGTTGCCTTGAGAATTTACCGGAGTTCCGCCTGGCTTGGCGCAGACCACACACGGGCATGAGGCCGGCCCAGGGTCATCGCATAAACATGGCTGCCTTAAATGTAGTGGAAATGCAATACACGGCGACCCTGAGCAATGTACGTGTGTGTTGTGCATGTACTAGTGGTGGTGGAAAACAAACCCAATGAATTTTTCCACGTGTCAAACATAGGGAAACTGTTTTAACTCACTCAATTTGCTTAAAACTAAGATGTGAAGTTCCATTTTTGGTTAGCTGTTTTTCCTGTTATAGAGTAGGGTTACATGTTCAGTTAAACATTGGAAGGACATTTAACTTGAATGAGTAGTGACGTCAAAGCGAACCTGCGGGGGTAAAACAAGCAATGAAGAATTTTGAAAACACTACATGTACATGATGTAGTTTGTTTTTTATGTTAACCAAAACTTACCTTCTACCCAAAGTTTCTCCACATTCGTTTCGATTCTGGCTTGTTTGAGACCAACAGCAAACGCTCCCATTATTATAACTCCCAAGAACAGTACTTTCCCACTGTGAAACTGGATGTAGCAGCCGAGAAAAAAGAGTAGAGCTTGGAGTTTCCCACGAAGCCAAAGTGCAGACTTGTTCCCCTGTGCCCGGCCCTGTAGTTGGGAATCGAACGGGGGAGAGGATGGGTTAGTCGGGCCGGCATCGGGCTCTTCGCTTCCTTGGCCTCGTAGGGGCGAAATCGTGGATGAATTCGACTCAATACTGTCCCGTTTTAGCGATGTATTTCATGCTCATAACTTTCAACAACATGTCTGGTGCTGGTTGCATTTGATAATCGAAGATTTGTGCGTGAGAACATGTCACCACGGGTTTATATAACTTGACCACGGTGACCCATGCCTCTATCTACGGTGATATGTTTATGCCAACCCAGCTATGTCTTGTTCGCCTCACACAATTTGGACCAGACGGTTTATCAATTTATTTTTCAGCAACCTACAGCTTCGAATCACATATTTATAAGGGTTCACCACAATTACAAATTAACACTGCCCTACTTTCATTTAGAAAGTTCGCTTTAGGAATGCACTCTGCAGAAAAAAATGTTGTCATCAGTCTATAAATAAAAACTCTATCAAAATACTAGACCAAAATAAGGTTACAGTAAACGTTTGGTCTATGTCAAGTAGGTCTAAAATAAGGGTAGCATTTTACTTTTTCTTTTGAAGAAGACCCCATGAGATTCCTAATAAAAATTCAAAACTTGGGTCCAGCTTAATTCTCTACCAAGTAAAGGCAACGGACACCTTTGGCTTTTGGAACTGTTCAATTCCTATATTAGAAGGGGTAAATACATACAATTTAACAATAAACAATTGTCTGTAAATTTCAATTCAAAATATTATGGCAGTGTTTTTGAGATATCACCCAAAATCTAGAGAGCTTATGTCCTTGCAGGAAGATATCCAAAATTAGAATACACAATCTGAAAAATATTTCATGCATTTGTTGTTTGAAATGAATCCCTTTCTGTAAAATCAAATTCCTTAAAAGGGAATCGTTTCACAAAATATTATACAGAACAACTCAAGTGCTTCCAATCCAAGTAAGTTTTAAAGGACTTTGATTTGTTGATTAATTTCCAAAGAAGGGTTTTCTATACTCTCCCTTTAAATGCAGTGGGCACAATTGGTAATTGTCAAAGACTAGCCTTCACAGTTGGTGTATCTCAACATAAACATAAAATAACAAACCTGTGAAAATTTGAGCTCAATCGGTCATCGAGCTTGCGAGATAGTAATAAAAGAAAAACCACCCAATTGTCACACGAAGTTGTGTGCGTTAAGGTGGTTGATTTCGAGACCTCAAGTTATAAATCTGAGGTCTCGAAATCAAATTTGTGCAAAAATTACTTCTTTCTCGAAAACTATGGCACTGCAGAGGGAGCCGTTTATCACAATGTTTTATACTATCATCAACCTTTCCCCACTACTCGTAATACCAATAAAGGTTTTATTCTAAAATTTTGAGTCGTTACCAATAGTGTCCATTGCCTTTAAAACGTCTTCATTTATCAAGCAATACTAATATTATACTCAGTTAACATCAAACAAACTTCAAGCTAACATTCTGGGGGAAAAAGTTAACTTATTACTCCAGTTATTCTTTTGTGCGCTTCAATGTTTTCAACCAATCAAAATCTGCATAGCACCAAACATCATTCATAAAAAAATAGTTCTCCGCGCGCTCACTCATTCATAAATCTAGGGAGCCAATAAGCAACTTGGCAAAGCAACATAAATAATCGCCCGATCTCGAAATCTATGTTTCCCCCACCCATTCCTCCCCGTGTTTTGAGGTGGAGAAAACGGGGGGAATTATTTCGAGCCATTCGGTGCCGGGCATGCCACATTAACCTCAGTGAATGGCTACCCAAGAAGAGATTTCTCCATCGCAATTAACTCAGAATGCATGGTTCCCTCCCCGTACCTATAATGGGCTCAACTCGGGACAAAAAAAGTTTGAACAATCGGCCTTTCTCAATTTCCAATCCATACCCGTTCTATTTCTCTGCTGGCATACTCGGCATTGCACCAACTTGTTCTTGTGAGGAGTTCTTCGTAAACATAATCCTCTGGTGGCCCCGGTGTAGATATTCTTCCATCCTGGAACATATAAGAGATACAGAAAAAAAGAAAGGCCGTTAGCGAAGCTTCTGGCTGGAGATCTCCAGCATACAAAACGAAATCCTATTAAAATACCGTAGGCCTGCTAGTGGTGTGTTGCCCCCGCCGCACATTACACATACACGCATTGCAACACGCATAGTGAGACAAATACATTTCCGGCAATAAGAACTCTGTATGAATAATGTTCATTTTACGGTAACTTTCCAACGGTGTTTTGAAGCGTTTCAACTCTAGACTCTAACCTGGGAATCCGGCGTGGCAGGAGCTGCCCAATGCTCCATCGTTGGCCATTCATGGAATCGGTGGAAACGCCGACGAATTTTTCCTATTTTCCATAATCAAATAAGAAATCCCCGTTTGTCTTGAGAGTGTATCCGAAGACGTCGCACTACTACTACACACACATACAGTCCTTGAGCACACGTTATGAATTGACTATGCCTCGTCCACACCGGCCTGCTTGTTACTTGCACACACGGTACATGTACAGAGAGTTGTACACACACTGCTCTCAGGTATCACGTCACATTGAAGAAACTGAATAACTGTGATGAAGGGGACTTGGGATCCGGCTGGCCTAAGCACCCCAAGCCCCGCCCTCCCTGTCACACGGCGGCCCTGACTGGGTCAGCTTCCCGCCGTCTGATTGGGCCGAGGACCGTCCGTTTTGTTCCAGCAATACAGCGTGTCATTAGTTGCTTCGCAACTGGCGGAGAAATCACCAGGACCACACAAGTTGAGGCACTCTGCATGCGAGAGAATCGGGCAGGGGCCTTTCAGCGCGCACCGCATAAACATCATTTACTTGGGGAGTGGATTAAAATATCTTGGGACAGTAGCGGGAGATCTGTGGAGCTGCTGCAGGGGAGAGAGATGGCGGAGATGCTGTAAGAAGGTCTTGTGTCTTCTCATAACAAACATACATCCTCCCTGTATTATGTACAGATATTAACACTCGTACCCGATCCGAGGTTTCTAGTTTGAATAATAAATTACTAGTCTATCAGTTTTATATTATTGTCATCAAACACCTTCCATTAAAAAGGATACCAAAGCCAAACTCGCATGATAACCAGAGACTTACAAACCTTTTCACAACCCACGGTTTGAGGTGACAGACCATTCATTCTTGCCATAGTTTCATATTATGCTACTAGCGTGACTAGTACCTATACATCCTCCTCCTACACAATAGTATCGCTGAAGTAACACCACACAAATATCTTAGTTTCCAAGAAATTAAGAGAGACCTGCAGTTTGCGTTTCTTATATAAAAGTGATCTACTTTATCTCAAGTTACATTTTAAACCATGGAGGAAGGTTATCAACCAACTTGGATCGCAGAGGAATGGTGCCTGCTCCTCGATAATTGGATTAAGATTTAGGACTTCCGTAAGCAAATGCCAAACACCACAACAAATTGTAACAAATCTGTTTATCAAAAAGCTAGTGCTTCCTTTAGAAATGTAGTTTTTTTAAAGCCCGGCTCTCTGACCTTGGGGTATGCATTTTTTTAATAAAACTTACGCAAGACGTTAATAATACGGTGAATGCTGTCCCACAAAATCAACACTTTTTTGAATAAGGAACATGGGTACCCGCGCCATGCAATATTTCAGCAAAACTGCCAACATTTGGGAGATGTTGTACAACAATCAAGGTAGATAAATATCTAGAATTTCAATCTTTATCAGGGAGATTGTCAAATTTGTTCTTCAGAACAGTAGTTTATTTTCAGGGAACTGTCTGCAGAATCAGGGAGAGTCGGCAGCTTTGTTTTTAGGTTGTAGTGTAAGGGAACATTCTGGTCTTCGTTTGTTTATTCTTCACTGGGTGGAATTTGTCACCTCTACGCCCCGGAGCAGGCCACAGCAAAGAATCCTTCTGTTTGGACGTAAAGTAAAGCATCGTAAATAATGAGCGAGATAGTGTATAGATTCTCGCGAGCGTTTGTTTCTCTTATACAGGGGGCGATGTCCCGGGTTTTATAAACCAGTGCAGCATACTTCACACGCTTCCAACAAAACTAAACAACTTTTCAAGTGGATTATAAAATATATAAAAAGATTCCTTCTCGGACATTCCTGATGGGTGCGTCTCAGTTTTTCTAGATGAGAAACGGTTTATCGAGTTCGTACTCAAAATTAACTCTACAGGTTTAATTATCTACTGTTAATACATTAAATTTGTATTGGTGTACTAGTGGAATACGATTGGACATGCCTTGACATTTTCATGATGTAATTGGTCACATGTGCCTATATTTCTGTTAATGAAGGGCTTTAAGCAATGGTACAATATCATACATTTTCCATTGGAGATATTAGAGTTACTAGCAGAAGCAAATCTGGAACTTGTAATAATTGTTTTGTTTACAATTCAATACTATGCTCAATCACGGTTGTTCCATGTTTATTGCTCCATGGTATCACAAAGCCTTGCTCTGTGCAGAGAGCATAGCACAGATCAACCCCGGCCTTCTCGGCTCTAATCTGTCCTTGGACTAGAAAAGTCTTTTGTTCATAAGTTAAAATATTCAGTTACATTGTCCCTCTCCAGTGTCACAGTGTGACAGCAGATTGCCCACGAGTACAAACCTACAGAACGCCATACATTAATTTGTGTTCACCATATTTCTCTAATTACAGTAGCAGGGGGACCTTGGCGCAAGCGCAGTTGCTGCGCGCCATGCTCGGCCGTCTTGGGTGGGCCGTAGTTAGCCTTCTATGGTCAGAGCTTTACGATACGGTTAGCAATCGATCGTATTGGAGGCGACCGCAGGAACACGGGGGAACACCCCACGTTTGCTCTTTCCTCTTTAAGAAACTTTCACTTTAACAAGAATGAGTTTACCCACAACTTGTGAATAACTTGAGGTAAAGCGACCTTGACCAACCGATCATTTTTCTATTTCTGTAAAAAGAATCTTGATCGCGATATCTTTGACAAGTGCGGTAGTTTCGTAAGAGACTATTCCATGTATACGTTTTCGTACATGCACTATGACGTCATGAAAAATGAAAAACTTATAGCATCCGATGTTGGGCCTAACTGTTCAAATCTAGTCATCAAAGACAACCTCAAATGAATTATGTTTGGACATGACCGTAGATCTGTTTGCAAAACAAAAAAGACACTTGAAACAGTCGTCGGGTCAGCTAACATTCCTGTGTGTCACTGGTCATTTTGTTAGGGTCACTCACCACCATTCATCTCCATGCTCTTTTTTTTTTCTTTTTTTGTGAAGATGACCCTCGGCCGCAGAGTGAAGATTGCCGAAATTGGGGGGATGAGCATGTACTGGACAAAGGGAACAAAAGTCAATGGGGGCCGAAGCGGCCAAAAGGAATGCCAGCAGTTTCGGGGAAAAAAAAATCATGGGCACAAATTATGTGGAAGATTATACTGTCAATACACACGCATAGGCTTGCCTGCGGCTGCTGTATAATGGTGGGCGAATTTTCTAAAATGACGTCATGAAGGATTCGCCCGAAACTAAATACACTGTGTCGTGATTTCTCGAATCGCTTAATCAGTATACTTTTTATGATTAGTAAATATAGTATTTCCACACATTTTGATTGAAAAACAACAAACTTTCAATCCCCATCGGCTTACTGGCAATCATTTTTGAATTGCCGGATTACATCACAGATTCTCTCCGATTACAAAGATGGTGTTAAAGTTATTTTTCAGCCGAAAGAAACAGACAAAGGAGGTTATTGTTATCCGTGTGAATAGAGGAAGGTCAACTCGGAGTGTTATTGAGACTCAAGGGTTTCTAGATTTGTTGTCAGTGTCTGGGTTTGTCTGAGGACACCATTGATTTTTTTTTTCTTTCCGTATGATGAGAAAGTTTTATTAATTTTGTTTTTTACCCATACACCGATGTGTGTTAACACTGTATACTCAGTACTTTCCCGAGTCCTATGAAAATATATCCCAGGCATGTTACTCGGGTGGGATTTGAACCCACGACCCTTGCAATTCTAGAGCAGTGTCTTACCAACTAGACTACCGAGGTTGCCCGGTAGCTAGAGGCAGTTCGAATCCTATGTTTTGGCAGCGGGTACCGCATGTAATAAATGTTAAATTTGCATCGGGGATAAAGAATACTAATTTTGGTTTTTACCCATACACCGATGTGTGTTAGCTCTGTATATACTCAGTACTTTCCCGAGTCATGTGAAAAAATATCACAAGCATGTTACTCGAGAAAGTTTTAGCAAATTTAGTATAAAATTTTACAAACTCTTTGTGGAAAACATAACTTGTAAGAAAACAGTTTGCATTGTTGTACAGGATTGGTAGAGCTAACAAAATAGCCACAACCAGTGCTCATCATATTATGACCATAAGACTTATGGAAGTTATATTATGAAATAACAGACCTCTGATTATTTCAGACTCGTCCGTTGCATGGGAGTCTATAGGGGGAACAACCTAGGACAATTTCGGCATGTAAACACAATTGCTTTCAACAACAAAAAGTTTCAGATAGGCCTACAGTTTTCTCGAATATTTCAGAGGACACAATCAGTCAGATTTCAGGCTTTCAGTGTTTCTATGACTACCAATCTTACATAATATAATATTTTGGGCATATTGGTCAACTTTAATCACGACACTCGCACATTTTCCGTAACTGTAAAATTTACGACCAAAATTCCGGTACTCATCAGCATCTCGAATTCCAGTTTTGTGTGTTTTAGCTTTTTTTTTCTCTCAAAAGGATGTAGTCCTAGTTCAAATTTGCATGTTACCAACGTTTTACTCGTGACGTCACATAGTTACAAAAACAGCCTGGAGTTCGTGCAGTCACAATTATTAATGTGTACGCAGCTCAATCATTAGGACAGGGGCCATGCAAAATAATATACGTTTATTTATCAACCTTTGGTAAATCAAAGGTTTGGTGATTTGACAATGCACACATAATGTGATATTTTTGGTTTAATTTGCTGAGCGGGATTTTTTGCCCTAAAATAATAATAAGAACCTTATTGGGCTCGAAAGAAGCTGAAACTGGACCCCGTGTTCGAGACTTTTTGATTTATTGAAGGACAAAGACAAACATGGCCGCCGGTCTTACCACCCGATAAATATTCTATCCAACCCGCTAAAGTGTCATTTTACCCGAGGCGAAGTAAGTCATTAACTTTTTTTCAAAGGTGGTTATATCTACAGCAGAAACTCGTGACACTTTTCTGGTCGGCAATTAGACAACAATGGCGTTTAAAGTTTCTACCCAAACAGGTAGCCATTGAAAGCACACACAAACACGTCTATACACAAGGTATGTATAAACAAATACAGGGGGAAACAAACAATGTGTTCAACCTCCTGGACCAGGACTCATTTTGAAAAATCTGAACTGAACGCAACTTATGTTAAAGGACAAACTGAGAAAATCGTACACTAGTTTTAGGTTTAAAAAAACCCAAATAAAAATCCATCGGCATAGAAAATGTTATAAAGCTTTGCCATACTCAAAACATAATTAATTTTCTACAGGCCTTGATGTTAATAAAATAGAACTACACCCAAAGTTTCATAAGGCAATACAACATAATATTAGTAACATGCTACAAATTGATAACAAGAATAAATGCTACTTTTAGAGGCAAATTAAATCTATGCTCTCTTAAACCGTTTGATTGTTTTAATCTTATATAAATGTAAATGTAAGCCCTACAGCCTACATTCAAGAAAATGAGAAAATGTTTTTGAGATATCGCCAAAACTTTCAGAGTGAATATCATAATAATAATAATAATAATAATAAGACTTGTAATGCGCACATATCCACCCTGCTGGGTGTTCAAGGCGCAGTAAAACCAAAAACAAAACAAAAACAAAACACAACACAAAGAAAAACAGACACAACAAAATTAGTCATTGAAAACCTGTGACATAAGATAAGTTTTGAGAAGAGACTTGAAATATCTATGCAGCAAAAATAATCCCCAAAAGGAAAACCACAATCTAGGAAGCACTACTGACGCGTAACGCTTTTCAGATTTGGGGGCATAAAACTTAGAAATCTGTTTACATAACAACATGACATCGAAATGTTTTACTAAAAATACTTTAAATACTATCGACGGTAGGTCAAGGCTAAGGCCTCTAACCAAAAGTTTGTTTCAGATAGGCCTATTTTATTACAGAAAAGGCCTATAGTTTGTACAAACAATATGACAGCATCTTTAAAACACCAGGGTACAGACAGTGAGTTGCAAAAAACAAATGGAAAGGAATCTACTAATCTTTCCTCGGCAGTGGAACCTATTGGTAATTACCTAAAATAATTATTGGAATAAAACCTTTCTTGGTGACGAGTAATGGGGAGAGGTTGATGGTATAAAACATTGTGAGAAACGGCTCCCTCTGAAATGCCATAGTTTTAGAGAAAAACGTAATATTCCACGAATTTGATTTCGAGACCTCAGATTTAGAACTTGATGTCTCGAAATCAACCATCTAAACGCGCGCAACTTTGTGTGACAAGGGTTTTTTTTTCTTTAATTATTATCTCGCAACTTCGATGACCGATTGAGCTCAAATTTTCACAGGTTAGTTATTTTATGCATATGTTGAGACACACCAACTGTGAAGGACATTGTCTTGGACAATTACCAATAGTGTCCACTGCCTTTAAGCCTAGCTAATTGGATTTGTCAGTTGTGGATAAATATATTCGGATCAACATCACATCACAGCTTAAATTTGTTAACTCTTTCTCGTTGGTAAAACCGTACCGCCATGACAAAACATACTCTCGCCACACCACGTCTTGAAGAAAGATCTTCTTTTTTTTACTCTACCTCGAAAATCGACTGAAAACCTACAAATGACCATGAATGGAAATAACCTATTCCATAAACCATATAGAGCTAAGACCCAAACTCAACCCACAATCTCCCTATACCAAACAAAATTTCCTTCTATTCGGCCAATCCAAACAGTAATTTTCCCGCTTTTGTTATGTTGTTTATGACTCTGATTGGCGGACCACCCATAGCAGCAAGGGCAGAGCATGGGCAGAGTGACAACTGGTTTATGTCAGAGAGCAGTGTTTGGATTATTGTACTACTCTCGGCATGATGGACAGCCATTGCTAGGGTGCGTGACGTATGAATGAATATTGCCCGATTACCGACCGTGTGCGAAAGGTCGCACTTGTTTAAAGGCAGCGGACACTATTGGTAATACTCAAAATAATTATTATCATAAAATCGTGCTTGATTACGAGTAACAGGGAGAGGTTGATAGTTTAAAACACTATGAGAAACAGCTCCCTCTGAAGTGACGTAGTTTTCGAGAAAGAACTAGTTTTCCACGAATTTGATTTCGAGACCTCAGATTTAGAACCTTAGGTCTCAAAGTCAAGCATCTGAAAGCACACAACTTCGTGTAACAAGGGTGTTTTTGTCTTTCATAGTTATCTCGCAACTCCGACGACCAAACGAGCTCAGATTTGCACAGGTTTGTTATTTTATGCATATGTTGAGATACACCAAGTGCGAAGACTGGTCTTTGACAGTTACCAATAGTGCCCCCTGTCTTTAACGGCTACGGACGTTTTTTGAAGATCTCTGATGCCATGATTGTGGTACTATAGAAGATGTACCGATTACAATTTTTGATAAAGTGCGAGGCTTGGATGATTCTCCATTTTCTTTTTTTCTTTTTCAATTGATGAAGAAAGAACATTTCTTTAGGAAGTTCTTGCGTGCCGGAAATCCTCTTCATCAAAGGCCGTGTCCGAAACGACGACTTCGGCTACAGCTACGTCTAGATCAGCGCGTCTACCAGTGTTGAAGAATAGGCAGACGCGCGCGATCTAGCCGTAGCTGTAGCCGAAGTCGCCGTTTCGGACACGGCCAAAGTACAGTATGAACATCTTTAAAACCAAATCGACAAAATGAAACGAAAGAGGGCGCTGTTAAAAAAATCAAATACATGCAGGAGCAAGTGCAATATTGTATGATATCCATGGACGATGCAATTCAATTCAATTCAATTAAAAAAACTTTCATCCTTTACAGGCAATTACAACAGTAGATCAGCTCCATATAAAACAAATTAAAACAATTTTTGTATACAGTGTACAATACTTTACAAAATATAAAGATTATTTGCCAAAATGACTATGGCAAACCAGTGGTGGCGAACCAGAACTCCAAATACACACATTGCACAGTGCTGTCAGAACAGAAATTGATATATTCATCATGCAATTAAAGCTCAAATTTATAGCTTATTTTGCTCTGTATTGCGAGGATCAGTGGTCCCCAGGAATCTCATATCAGACCCGCGCTCGGCACGACCATTACATGGGGAAGGCACGCATCGACTCTGCACGCTGCTGATGCCAACAATCAGGAAAACACAATAACCAACCAAAAGATCTAAACAACCCCACTCCAGAACAACATACGCAAGACGTCTGACCAGCAAGGGCGCGTTTATTTATCCGCTGGCGCCGATCGTAAAATGTCACATGTCCAATGTTTTATATCCCGATTCATCCGTTCAAATCGGAAATGAGAGGGCGGACGTTGCGCAAGGATAACTCGAGTTTATGTCCTTGCCATTTTGAGATATATTTTCCGTTATTCGGTTCACCGGGAGCCCGGACGAACCACCTAACCATGCCTGGATAATTTCAAGAACCACGGGCACAGCTGAGCAGTTGTTTTGCGCCAAACACCGGCGGTCGGTCACCTGCAATATTTCCCGTATCTATCTTTTCACTTAACTCGCAATTCTCTCGATCGCACCTGGTCATTTTGGGAGGGTTTTTTTTTATGGAAGAGGGCATACATCTGGATGTTTTAATGCATGTCTCCCCATCATCATTACAATAATGACTAGGCTAAAAAGCAAGCCCTCATCACGTTCACTAGAGGAAATAAAAATTTAGGATTGCTTCACAGAGGCATGCCATTATGGGACGGTAATATCCACCACACCGCCCGTATTGTTGTTCAACTACGGAGCAGAATTCGTGCTCGGGCCACGGCCCATAAAATGTTTTCAGGAATTCTTCAAAAGGTGCACGAGTTCCGGTAGAACACAGAGAATAGGAAGTAACTCGTAAACTTGAGGGTACAACCATGTGTTCATCTTAAGAAGGAAAACAGTAGTAAACTTGCGGGCAGGAGAAGAAGTGTTGATTCTGAGTAAAATAACGCTCATCTTCTACGAGCAGAGATAGACCCAACTGTTCAAAAACAGACCACACATGTTCTTCACAGAGGCAACACATCCCCAACCGAGTTTTATGTACGGTTTTACCATTGTACCATGGATTGTACCCGCGAGTAAAAGGGAATGGACACTATTGGTAATTGTCAAAGACTAGCCTTCACAGTTGATGTATCTCAACATATGCATAAAATAACAAACCTGTGAAAATTTGAGCTCAATCGGTCATCGAACTTCCGAGATAATAATGAAAGAAAAAACACCATTGTCACAAGAAGTTGTGTGCGTTTAGATGGTTGATTTCGAGACCTCAAGTTCTAAGTCTGAGGTCTCGAAATCAAACTCGTGGAAAATTACTTCTTTCTCAAAAACTATGGCACTTCAGAGGGAGCCGTTTCTCACAATGTTTTATACCTTCAACCTCTCCCCATTGCTCGTCACCAAGAAAGGTTTTATGCTAATAATTATTTTGAGTAATTACCAATAGTGTCCACTGCCTTTAACCATAGTCTTCCTTATGATCTACACCAGGATGCAAAGCTTCAACCGTTACTGCGAAGAGGAAATCTCTTTATATAGGAATGTTGGCTCTTAAAAGAGTTGTCTCTATGGTCTCGAGTATAATGTCAACAACGGCTCTTTTCAGAACCACTTTTCCCCTAAAGAGTTTACACAGGATTGTACCCGAACGTAGTAGGCCTACTTCGTGATACCCTCCGCGGTACCCCCTTTACGACAACCCCTCCGAAGAAGCCAATCCTTGGTACCTCTCAATGGTTTCCCCTCCGTGGTGCCCCCCTGTGGTGTCCCTCTGGTATCCTTCCGTGGTACATATAGTATACCCATCCGTGGTATCCCCCCCCCCCCAACCCATGTGGTACCCCGCCGTTGTACCCATCAGTCGTAAATCCCTTGGTGGAACTCCTCGTTTTCTCTCGAACCTCAACACATGTCCGAACTAATGGCTTTGGCAATGGCCTAACAAAAAGCAACAATGGGGAGGGAGGGTCTTAAAATGGAGCCCCCACCCGTAAGAGAGAAAATACAAGGTACGATCACGAGGTAGAATTCTACCTCCATGGTTCGATACCCGCCCGTAAGAGAGAAAATACATGGTTCGATCATGCCCTCCCCACTCCCCAATTATGTCTTTCTTTCAACTTGCCCCAAAATTAAACAACTTAGCGAGGCCACTCGGCCTGAAAACAGCCATAGCTGAAGTCTTAGCGTAACTGTGGATGATTGACATTTACTTGTTACAGCGCCACCACTTGTCAAAAACAAGAAAGGTGTATGTCTTAGCATCCAGCTATTAAAAGAATAGACATCTGGTCCTATCAAACAAACCGCATAAAAGTTCAAAAGAAAAATGATATTAAATAAAATAAAAACAATGGTATCGGTTGTCTATGTGATTTAAGATTATAAACAGTTAGTTCAAATTGCACATAGGGCTACTCGAACACAATTGTGCAACAATTACCAACCGAATTTTCAACATGATTTTCAGGATAATCAACCAACAGCTGAATACCAGTAACAAGCAATATGCAACAAACGGAAATTTGGTAAGTAATCCTGTTTTTTATCAAGGAAGAAATTTCATGCTAAGCAAATTGTTGTCCTTAGCAGCTCTATGAAATTGGGCCCTGGTCTTTGACCGTTCCAAAACGGGTCCATTGCCTTTAATTGGGTCCCAAAATCTCCCAACGCACGGTTCAAAGTTTGGCAAACCCAATCTCTGTATCAACCGTCAAATATCCGCAATAAAATGTTGACTTTTGTCACTCTGATTCAAATACCCTCTCTGAGATAAATACAACCCGAAGCAGTGATTATTCCGATGCCAGACTGATTGAGTACCTAGCACGAAATCAGGAAGATTAGCAGAGCTTTTTAACTGAATAAAAGTCGCCCATGGGTACAATTTCAAGAGTGTGGACGTCTCCGTTGAACTGGAAAACGGGGGAGTGGGGGATTATGGACAGACGGGGGAGAATGCAACAATGTGACGGGAGTAAAATGGACGAACGTTGTGGTATTTTTCCTCGTACAATTGCCAGCCAATTCCATACTTTATTGGTTTGCTTTCATGATTTTAGTGGGCTGAGGCAAATTTGCAGGATGATCAAAAGGAAGGAAAATTGAGTTTTCATGAAATTGAAAATGTTACTTCTGTGAAGTAATTAAAAGCTTGACTCAAAAAACACCTCGGAGTAAAACGTAATATGGGCAATGAATACTTTTTGAAATTCAAAGAAACTTCATTTTCGGCCTGGTTGCCAACATTGTCCGATCTGAAAGCTTCAATGCAGGAAAATTTCTCTAAAAAGGGTGCGATTTAGTTAAACAGTTCACACTGCTACAATGGAGTGTGGTCGATTTTCTGTTTTCGTAATAAAATTTCAAAAAGCGCAGGCCTTTGCATTTTACTGGTTCAATTTGTGGAAGTTTTAACTGGGTGAATTACATTGAGACGCTACAGACACACAAGTGTAATGCTAACAGACAAATTAAAGCAGAGATCAGTTATCGATCAAAATTCAATGATGTGTTATTTCTTATTGATGGTCCCCTTTCCAATGTGGTTAGTGAATCACCTTCCTAGCTAAGCAACTTTCTGACAAACTGTATTATTATTAATGGACGAAATTACAACCATTTACTATTTCGAATCGCAACAGCATTTTGAAGAAGAAATACAAATGAGAACAACATATGTCAGGTCAATAACAATGTAATAGCCTAGTCAATGGTTCTCTATATACTTTCTGGGATAACATACATGCACATCCTATCGTGGTGGAAATACAGCCCAAGTCAGTTTAGTCAACGATAACCACACGTGAGCTTTCGAGAGATGTTCAGATTTCGCCCTGGCATGAAACCCCATACAACCATCGCCACGTAATGACAGCGTTCGTTTCTCGCCAGTCAAGAGAAGAAAAAAAAAAACACTCGACGTTGATGTGAATTCAACTAGACAAGGCGAGTGACCTCATTTGACCCTTGCATTTCTGCCACCAGTGGATATTAGCACTGCGCCTCATTGGGAATTCAACAGGGTGCAATCAATGGCAGAGATACCATCTCGGAAGCGAAATAACAGCAATTATGAAATTGGAGGGGGGCTTGGGGACTGGGATTTCATTTCTTTTTTTTTCAATAGGTGAATCAGGGACGTCAAACGCGGAAACTACACCCACGATTTCTTCACAATCAGATCATAAAACAAACTTTCCATTCCACGTTGTTCACTCAATTTCAGGATATTTTTGTTTACATACTTCCATGAGACACTTTACCAAAACGAGACCGGCTAGAAATTAGTCTGGTCACGCTTTTGGTATCAACACTGATGCCGGACTAGCACTCGTGGAACAAGATCTTGCATTGCCAGGCCTGATACTTCACGGAGCCAATGAAGGCAATGTCATTGCCTTGGTGCCCTTGAAATGTTCAATAGAATGTACAATTTCCTCATAGGGTGTCCTTTACCAAGGAGCAGATGCCTTGGTGCCCTTGCCCTTTCAAACGAGTAACATACACTACATTCATGCATGGCCAAGCTCTAATATTAATAATGTGAAACAGCAAAGAGTTGACTTAATCAATGCTAACTATCAGTAACACGAGAAGGGCGTCAACGTAATTCATTTCCTCGGCAAACTCCCACAGTTTATAACGTGTGTAAACATAGTCTCTGCTATTTTTGAATAATTATTGTGACAAGGGGCTTCGCCAGTTGTCAGGACACGGTCTTTGGAATGTCAAGACGGTACTTCGTGTATTTTCTTGTTTAGAAGATCTCGCCTGAGGGCGCTGCTCTTTTTGGACTGAAACAACAAAACAAAAGACCAGGGGTCCGTGGTGGTAACCTTGGACTCACAAGTCAACGAAAGTACATTGCAACTGTCAGTTAAAACTATGAGGAGTGGATAATTCAACCATTCAATCTATATAGACCTTTATCACGCTTTCGCCGTCTTGCTCATGTTCAAGTAATGAATGCTAACATTCATTGCGCAAACATGGTACCAGACTATTATTTCATCCAGCCTCAGTTTGTATAGTTACAATGAGTTGGAATGAGTAAAATCGTGGTTTTTCTTTTACTTTGCGAACTAACACGGCTGGCCATTTATGAGAGTCAAAAATTTGACTTCCATAAATGGCCGACCGTGTTATCGACGAGGCAAAAGGAAAACCGTGCAATTTCGAGGCATGTTTGTGTGGATCATTGTGTTCTACTTTTACAACATCTTTCTAGCCATATGCATTTTATAACAAACGGTTAACAAACGTGTTCCAAGTGCTATAATTTGTTTACGTTGCAACCACATAATATAATTCAATCTTTCGAGCAGTCACGGGCCATACAGGCAATTTGGTGGCAACCAACTTCACTGCAGACCGAAGGAACATTTTAACCTTGTTCTATAATCAGTTACAAGACACTGTGATTCAGAGTCTTGTCCGCTTGTCCGCAAGATTAAAAATGTCACATTTTGACAAACTATTTGATAATTTTTCCAATCACTAAAAATGTTGCTCATCCCTCCGAACTGCAAGTCAACAAACTTGAAAAAGTGGCATATATTTTAGAGTAGTAGATGAGTTGTCCTTGGTCTATGGTCTGTCCTTGCTATAAGGCCTGGCAAAAAAACCATTCGGCGTTGGCCTATAATTATAAATAACATGTTGGGTGGGCCGAGGTTTTGTGGACCTGTTTGCATTACGAAACAAGTTCTTTCAGGGCTGGCCTTATAATAGCAAGACATTCACATGGATGTATCCCATAGAAAAGCGCACTTAATCCGTACCTCCACGGTACAATACAACTACGAACAGGTCTTCAAGTTCACTTATCTCTCTCCCCTATAGCCTCCTTGATGAGATTTAAAGTGGATTAAAGGATTAAGGATGATGAAGGGCTGGTAACACTTTGAAGAGCGCCAATTTGAGAGAAAATGATTAGTCTCGGTGCAAGATGTTCTTAGGTGTTTGTGTATAAAAACATGCACACTACCCTCAACAATCATTATGTACATTCGCGACAGTCGAGTGAACAAAACGGACAACAACGTCTGGTCTGACAACATGCGGACTATTTTAATTTTGAAATAAAGTAGGCCAAGTTTCATGGAGACACAAATTAATGGAAGTAAAATGGACAATTTAGGTTTAAGGCAGTGGACACTATTGGTATTAAATTACTCAAAATAATTATTAGAATAAAACCTTACTTGGTAACTAGTTATGGGGAGCTGTTGACAGTATAAAACATTGTGAGAAACGGCTCACTTCTCTGAAGTGATGTAGTTTTCGACGAGTTTGATTTCGAGACATCAGTATTATAATTTGAAATCAAGTATCTAAACGCACACAACTTCGTGTGACCATGGTGTGACAAGGGTGTTTTTTATTTCATTGTTATCTCACAACTTCGACGACCGATTGAGCTCAAATTTTTAAAGTTTTGTTACTTCATGCATTATGTAATTGAGATACACCAAGTGAGAAGATCGGTCTTTGACAAATAACAATAGTGTCCACTGTCTTTAAGAAAACGTGCACCCACACCTCAACAATCATTTTGTATGCACATGTGGTTATAACAAAAATGGACAACAACGTCTGACAACATGTGGACTATTTTCTAGTTTCGTAGAGAGACAATTTGAAGGAAGTAAAATGGGAAATTTAGGTTACGTTTGTGTTCTCACATCAATACAATTCCCAACTCAATCGTTACCTTCATGTGTAAGTTCTCAGACATAGCAGAGGAATCCTAACAAATGGCACTGCTGTTGGCAAACCCATTCCCCACGTGTAAAACCACTGCCAAACTTACTGGACTTTTTTTACACGAGGGACTGTTCACACACACACACAATTTGTAAATGAAGCCAAAGCAATGTTAAAAATAAAACAAATTCTGTAAGGATCAGTGGAGTCTGACGGTGTTGAAGGACTTCTGAAATTGCAGAAGCTGATGTGACCATAGAGAAAAAATAAGAACCAGAAACAAGTAATTAATCCCAATATAAAAAACGTAAAAAACTATAGTAAGCCTACTCGTATTTTCGCTATCCAATGCCGGTTTTGTGTAAAAAAAAAATTTTTCTTTCCCAAATTATTTCATAACAAATGGAATTTAGACCCCATTGTCACCAAAATCCAAGCGATACCTTGTACACACAAATCTCATATTCTATTAAAGTAAAAAAAAAAAAAACGGACGAACAAACCATATTCAAGAGCCATCAGTTGATCTTGATTATGATATCAATAATTATATACAATAATAGTTAGGCACCTTGAAGAAATTAACAATAACCGGAAATCCAATTGAAATCAACATTTAATCCCTAAAGCGATAACGAATAAATCACATTTGAAGTACATTTCCGGTGGCAACCCGTTAGATATCTTTCAATTTATTTATTGTTTTTCCCCCAAGACCAATTTACACATACGACCGAGGACGGTCAGCAAGCAGCGCGCGTGTGGTCGAATTCTGGGCCGGCCGGTTGCGCCCATAGACGCCCAGGAAAATCAAGCAGGGATCGGTTTCATAACACCCCGGACTTGCAGACAAAACAATTTCTGATTGACTTACCCCCAAGACCCAAGCCCCAACTACCAACAAGAAATTACACTGGGTGGTGTCTACAAAATGCAAGCCAGAAATTATTCGGCATCCTCCGTTTTTTGTGTAAACAGTTGTGTCCCCCAATAACGTCTTACCATGGTCTTACCTGGTATTCCTTGTTCGCCAAACCCGACTCGCCACCGTTTTGCAATTTCACAATTGAAGACCGGTTTTCGCGACCAGCTATTCCTAGCGTCTTAGTTGACCACGTCATCTCTAATCCTTCCAGTTATATAATCCAAAATGAATCCTGAAAAGAGGCGAACATCAAGGTTTTTGTTTCTACATCATTTGGTCTCTGGTATCGCCTGGGTAATTTTCCATCTGGGGTGGTGCTATCCGGTCCATGTCCAAATCAGTGTGTTTAAAACAGATCCCTTCTTGTGCGGTCGTGTAGCATCCGTGTAGCGGCTACTGCACACGTGCCCAGTAGTAGTACTTCCTTCGCCCACCTCGCTACACTGTGAGAAACTTTTTTTGTTCTGCGACTTCAAGTTCGTCTTCGTCACCCTCATTCAAAACAATTCCTTCCTACGTTATCAGATAGACGTTATTCCAGTCTTCGAGTGTTTCTTTTACTGAACATTGTAAATCGGGTTTTCCTTTCCATCAGGCGATTGATTGTGGAAGGAATAACACCGTTCGTGTACACACACCAGCCCGGCACAGGCATTGACTTGATGAAGAATGTAGACTCTCTGCTGATGAGACACTGCCACCGCATTGAAGAAAAAACCCACCCTGCGCATGCTCTAACGGCCCCAAATGCTCGTTTAGCCAAATTGATGGTGGGGACTGCATGTGTCACCCTGGGCTGAGTATTGTGTTATTTTTTCGGTAAGCCCTCTGACAGCGCCAGCTGACGCTCCGAGCGCAGATCAGAAACGGATAGATGAAGAAAAAAAATCAGAATCGCTGGAACACCGATATTAGGGGAACTCCTCAAATCCTTCCTGCCTAGATCTAAGAAAACAGTTTTAACTCTTGTAAGTCCCGGGGAATCTAAGAAGGCAATGGATGTCAACTGCTAGTCACAAGACCTTGTACGGGTGGAACGCCCAGATGTTTCGTCTTAAATGGAGGCGTGATAAAGGACTGAAGCGGGGGAGGCCAACTTTCTGTAGGGGGGGGGGCTCTTTCAAGATCCGTGTCTTTCTGAAACCCACGATGGAAAGTTCTTAAAACAATTTGTACAATATACCAATGCCCAAGAATTCGTGCAATTTTTCAAGAATCCATCGCCTGTGACTAGATTACACGATGAGAAACTTAAGATAAGAGTAAAGAAGACTCAGGATGACTCGACCTAAGGGAGTATCATCATGCAACATGAAATTCGTACTCAATAAAAGCATGGAACATTCTGTTTCCATGGAGCAAAGTAGAAAAAGCCAGTCACTGAAGTGACAGTCACGGAGTTGAAACTGAAAATGTCCAGTGTTGTCACTTGTTATTGCGCCAGTCCAGACCGCTGATTGTTATTAATTAAGATACGACTGGTCAGCTCCTATTTCTACCTCCATGATAAGATGACGTGCCATTACGGAGATCGTCGAAGGGGTCCGTTACTACCGTACCACGGCAGCTCGACGACCATCCTTCATGATTGGATTGCTAAAAGCTGGACACTAAGCACATTCTCTACGGTCCACTCTATTGTCCAAACCCACTCATTCACAGACGCCCAAAGTTTCATTGTCCAAGTCAACAACCCTCAAGTACACAGAAGCATGAATGGCCTTCCACCCCCCCCCCCCCCAGTTTATAAAAGCACCCCTCCATTTAGCCCGACCACCGTGTCGGTTCATTCTTTACCCTACCGGGCGGTGGGTCGTTTAGCAGGGCCCATTTCGGCTTCTACAACCTGACGAGTCTTTCTTCTTGTCATTTTTCAAAGTAACAAAGTGGTATCGTCTTTATACCCACCAGACGTGTGACAACATAGAGGTGACGAAGCCGCAGCCAGGATTATTTCGAAGGCAGAGAAAACAACGGCAGGCCCTTTTCTGAGTTTGTTCATACCCCCCCCCCATGTCTTAGATGTCTTTGGCTGTTTTGACTGCGGGTCTTAAAGTGCATATACGAGACAATATTCTTAGAAAGCACTTGTAAACGCAACTGGACGAGAAGAAATACGTGTATTCGTAACCTTCGGGTTAGTCATCGCAAAGAATTTGGATTCAATTCTTTTCTAAGATTTATTTGACGACCTACAAGGAAATTACGTAGGATTTGATTTGAAACTTTGCATGGTGCAAATACGATATGGAAAGGTTTGCGGAAACACCATGTATTGTAATGAGTTTGGTTTCAACTCGACGTTTCGATCAGTATGCTCTGATCGTCTCCTGGATAAAGCGTGTCAATACAAAAATAGACGAATAGACAGAAACAGCAAGAAAACAGTTTATTTGGCAAGGATAACACATACGAAGAAACTATAAATAAATAGTAAACAATTGCGGGCACATGTTTAAATCTCTTTTTTTTTGCGAGTGCTGACTCTGAAAATAGCCGTTGTGTCCTCGACGTTTCGATTAGTAAACTCTGTTCGTCTTCAGGAGAAGGATACCACAGCAAAGTCAAATAAATGTTTCCGTTGTTGTCCTCGGAGTGGAAACAAAATGGGCACATAAATACCATGGACGAAACAGTAAACTTGAAGGACTATACAGTACAACACAAGCACAAGACACAATACCAACTCGACCGACCCAAGGCAATATGTTCCTTTAAAGGCAGTGGACACTATTGGTAATTACTCAAAATAATTATGATCACATAACCTTTCTTGATAACCAGTAATGGGGACAGGTTGATAGTATAAAACATTGTGTTGTGAGAAAAAGCTCCCTCTGAAGTAACGTAGTTGACGAGAAAGAAGTTAGTTTCCAAGAGTTTGATTTCGAGACCTCAAGTTTAGAACTCGAGGTCTCGAAATCAAGCATCAGAAAGCACACAACTTCGTTTGACAAGGTTTTTTTTTTCTTCTTTCACTATTATCTAGCAACTTCTACAACCGATTAAGCTCAAGTTTTTACTGGTTTGTTATTTTATGCATATGTTGAGATACAAGATACCAAGTGAGAAGACTGGTCTTTGACAATTACCAAAAGTGTCCACTGTCTTTAAAAAAAAAAAGAAACCTACATACATGGATATCCTCTGTTTTCCTCTACGGTGTGTTCTACGTCATCAATATAAGCGAAAGTCAACCCGTTTTGATTTAGCTGGCAGCATGTACGACTGTGACAACAAAATAGTGAGCCAAACGTAAATATTTACGGAAAACGTAAATGTTACACCGTAATGGCAAGTTTTAATGGAGAGAGGGCACCGAATATACGGTACTGTTTGCCCGAAAACCTTTACGAAGTTTGACATCACACAGGCAGACACAACCTCCATGTGTAAACTGTCGTAAACTTACAAGAACTTATCTGCAGTAAAGTTTAATCCAAAATGATGCAGCGTGAACACAATCCAACCAAGTATTTCAAAATTGCTAATAGCCGATTTAAAACACATGAGGCAAACACAACACCTTCAAGTTAGCTAAATTTCAAGTTCACAAAGTTATATAAACTCACACCACTGTGTGCACATATTGTTCATAGAGTCCTCACAATGTTGTTAGGAAATCTCAAGTTATGGACTGGTGGTGATAGAAAAAAAACATTGCAGACGCTAGAGTTAAAGGCAGTGTACACTATTGGTAATTACTCACAAGTAATGGGGAGAGGTTGATGGTATGAAACATTGTGAGAAACGGCTCCCTCTGAAGTGCCATAGTTTTTGAGAAAGAAGTAATTTTCCATGAATTTGATTTCGAGACCTCAGATTTAGAACTTGAGGTCTCGAAATCAACCATCTAAACGTACACAACTTCGCGTGACAAGGGTGTTTTCTTCATTCATTATTATCTCGCAAGTTTGATGACCGATTGAGCTCAAATTTTCACAGGTTTGTTATTTTATGCATATGTTGAGATACACCATGGATACACCAACTGTGAAGGCTAGTCTTTGACAATTACCAATAGTGTCCAGTGCCTTTAAATACGAGTGAGAACTGGTCCTGCTGGCTTGACACTGAACAAAAAAAGTGATGGCGAATACCTGAACAGCATATCGACATTAATAATTTGGTTTACCTACGAAGAGCGAAATAACAATATTGTTGGTTTCCTTCTTCCAACTCTAGCTAATGAGCCCACAGTCGAACCACTAGAAAAGACTAGCTAACTGGTCCTGCTTGAGTGGTGGAAGTAGCAACAGCAAGTCGACATTAAACAACAGAAGGAGTGGGGACAAAACAATATGCTTTGGTTTCCATACGAAGGGCGGCAAAACAGCAGTTTTTGGTTTCCGTCTAAACCACTAGAAATGACTAGCTATAAATAACTGGTCCTGCTTGCTTGTCACTTACCTAAAAAAAAAGTGGTGGATGCAATCATAGAGCAAGGAACAGCAAATCGGCATTAAAGACACTAAACATTATTGGTAATTGTCAAAATCCAGTCTTCTGACTTGGTGTATCTCAACATTATGCATAACATAACAAACCTGTGAAAATTTGAGCTCGACTGGTCGTCGAAGTTGCGAGATAACTATGAAAGAAAAAAAACCACCCATGTCACACGAAGTTGCGCGCTTTCAGATGCTTGATTTCGAGATCTCAAATTCTAAACTTGAGGTCTCGAAATCAAGTTCGTGGAGAATAACCTTTTTCTCGAAAACTACGCTTCTTCAGAGGGAGCCGTTTCTCACAATGTTTTATACCATCAACCTCTCCCCATTACTCATTACCAAGTGAGGTTTTATGCTGATATTTATTTTGAATAATTACCAATAGTGCCCACCGCCTTTAAACAACAGAAGGAGTGGGGAACAAAACAATGTATTTTTGCTCCCATACGAAGAGCGAACAAACGGTAGTTTGGTTTCCGTCGTCCAACTCTAGCTAACGAGCCCAGGCCTACTCCTGACAGTCGAACCTTAGACATCACCGTGGGGACATGAGTCCCGAACATTAGCTCGATGGAACATGAGAGCGTGACCAATGTCTGGTCTCACAGGACCCCCCTTATCAAACATAGCATGTTGTATTAGCCGTTACGTCTAACCGTCGCTGCGGGTGCCCTGACTCCCTCCCGGCTCTGTCCATCATTGTAATGAAGCAAATTGCCCAATTTGTCAGGGGTGGGAGGAGGTGGCACACCGCTGAAGAACATACACATGTGCCAGGTATCATGTGACGGTGTTTATATCGATCTAGGGGTTATCGATTGTTGAGTAGCGTCTACCTTGATATCGATTATCAACATTCGAGTTGCGATATCTATAAGCCTAGATCCTAAAAACTACAAACGTAGCTGTAAATTAGTATTCAAATCGTAGTATCGACTTTTGCATATAAGCCACAATGTGTATGTTTTTATTACAAACAAACACACTAATGAAGGTTATGTTGTGTTGACAAAAAGCTAAACCCAACAAATAAGACAATATTTTAATTGAAGCTAATCGATTCTGGTGAATGGTAAATCATGGTATTCAATTATCGGTTTTGTGCTTTACTACAAGAAAATTAAAGTTGTATAACAATCTTACCAGAGACTTTTAATCAGCGAAGTAAAATATCGATTGTTGAGTGTAATAAAAAATATTGCATGATCGTTTATCAACCAAGCAAACAAACCTGTCACACCATTGAGACCGGAAAGAAATCATGAAAGGAAAGAACCTAAAACATGATTCAGGAACAAATTTCTTTTCCGCTAAATTTATCTTGTTTAAAAAACTGAATAGTCAAAAAAATGGTTGACAAACTTAAGACTGAAACTTATCGAGAACTAAGCTTATAGAACGGCGTCACTCGGAACAGATGCCCGCCGTATACAGACATCAAACTCCCCGGTCGAAACCGCCGTGCAAACTCGCTAAACCTCAGCCGTGTTTACTTTCGCCCACACACGTAGATTTCAAGATTTCTTGAATTTGTTTTGACAAAAGTGACAGCTTACGATGGGCATTTTCATCGAATTTAGGAAAATACTCTGCAGTGTTCTCACGGTTGGCTTCGTCCTGGCTCATGGTGAGAACGAATTGTCAAAATAATCAACGAATTCATACCATTTTGACGGCCGAGTCACAACAACAACCATCTCCTAAAAATGAGCATGAAGGCGTCATCGATTGATACAACTTGACAGTGGGGGGGGGGGGGGGGGTAAATATTATTTTCCCTTCATTGTAAATTTATAAAGCTTTCTGTGTTTTATGATGTGCTCTCCCAACAAACATTAAAGCGCGGTCTTAATTTGACTGTCGATTTCCACACATGATTAGTGTTGAAAAAAAAGTCTACCCGTAAATTTTACGATAATTCAACTCAGGCGAAAATGTTGCAATGTCCTAATTATGCCCTTTTGTGTTCAATTTCAATCATTCTTAAAAAAGTTAAAGTGTAATCCATATTAATTTTGCATAAAATACAAACCTGTGAAATTCTGTGCTCAATTGGTTGCAAGACGTTTTTTGCATGAAGCCTTTCGCAACTTCAAATTTTGGGGGTAAGCATAACCCCTTTAAAACTGCACAAAATCAACCATGCATAAAACAAAATGACAGTCTTACATTACTTTACACCGATGTGTGTCAGCACTGTATACCCGAGTTCTGTGAAAATAAGTCACATCGTATTATTCGTTAGGATTCGAACCCACGACCTATGCAATTCTAGAGCAGTGCCTACATCGGTTGTACCACTAGTAAGTTGACCATATATTTGAGGTCTTATCCACGCCATGTAAGTACCAAACACCACCTAAAATGGCACCCTTTAGTCCCTGGAGTTATTACCAACAAATCTTGTCCATTTCATAAAATTCAAACAGAACTCAACTGAAGTATCAACTCAAGGCCTGTGGGCAAACATGTTTACCAAATAATATTTTGGTTAAAACCACCTCCGTAACATTTCCAGAAACTGGCCCGTGAAAAAAACAGCCCTCTTTCGACCGCCGTGTGACGGCCAAGCGTTGATGGCGTTCATATAAATATTTTGACATGTTAGCCATCAAAATGTCCTTCAAAATTTCTAGCTCTTTTTTTTTTTTTTTTTTTCTCTCGCTCCGAGTTAAGTCTAGACTTGAGTTCAAGTCGTTGATGTTTTCACGGTGAGATAGTCGACTCGTGCGGTGTCGTAACCCAGGTTTCCGCGATCGAATACTGCTCTCGCGAGATAACTGCTCTCGTCAGAAGCTGCTACTAGGCCTCCCCCTCCCCACCATAGTCGATAGTCCCGAGGGGGCCAGAAGTCTCGCAAAAATGCTACCAGTGTCGCGGGAATCGCGGGGGACTAGAGCGCTATCTCCGCGACAGACACTATTTAACGACTTGTTCACAAGTCTAAAGTGAGCCCGGAGATTGGCGGCCAAATCGGCACTGCTGTAGGTCCGCGAGGGGCTCAATCTACCGATAACAATATTGTGCACAGGGTGCTGTGTCAGGTATGTTACTGTAAGATGACAAATTAACTTTTGATTGCAGCGTTTAAAACCAAAAGGTCGAATGGGCAGATGGTGCGACTGTTAGACTCGCTCCAGCAAAATCATGTTGGCGTCTACTCGATTCAACTGAACCTAACAGCGGAATGGTATGGGGTGAAACGGCCTGGGGACTGATGTGCAGGTTTCTCCTTGACCGGGCAAAAAAAAAAACGGCAAGCAGGCGTTTTCGAGTAAACGTAAAATAATACTTCCATGGTATAACTCTGTTACAGGTTCATGGGTACGCAGTCATTGTTGAGCCCCACGGGGAAGGGGAGAGCGAGGGGGTTATAATGCATCCTGTCATTGTCAAGTCCTTTTATGGGTATAAAGGCTGTGTTGAATGACACAAAAGGATAAGTTTTTATAGAGAACATTTTTAAGCCTGAAACCAGAAGATGGTTAAGGCACTGGACACCTTTGGTAATATTGTCAAAGACCAGTATTCTCACTGAGTGTATCGCGCAACATTATGCATAAAATAAACAGAGCTGTGAAAAGTTGGCCTGAATTTTTGTCAATTGGTCATAGAAGTTGCAAGAGAATAATTGAACAAAACCACCCCTTTGCACACCTTTGTGTGCTTTAAGATGCCAAAGGCTACAGTTATGAAGTCTTTTAACATTTCAGTGACAAATTGCCTCTTTCTCAAAAACTACGTTACTTCAGAGGGAGTCGTTTCTCACAATGTTTTATAACATCAACAACTCCCCATTGCTCGTTAACAAGTACGCTTCTTTATACTAAAAATGATGTTTTAGTCATTATAGTGTCCAGTGCACGCCTTAAACTAGTTAATCGTTTTGATCGCACCCCCCCCCCCCCCCAAAAAAAAGGACAACACAATCCGGTCCGTTTTTCTGACACCTTCCATTGATGCAAATTAACGGTCGAGCTCCTGGCCAAAATACAACGTTGATGGCGCCGTCGATACTTTGTCTCTCTACGACCTATCTCAAACTTGGGCCGTAACAAAATCGGCGGCTACCGCCTCGTTGCAGCTCACATCAGATAGAATTGTTTTTCGTTTATGTTCACACCTATAGTTTGGTTGAACTAACTGAAATGGACGTGGAAGCAAGAGGTTGTTGTACAGTGGACGCATAATCCACTGACATGTGCGCTGACCCGATTGTTGCAACTTCATTCATGAATGATTGGCGCCCAATTTCTGTTTTTGAAACTCGGTTTTCTTGTTGCTCAGAAAGTTGTTGCGTCTATCGGAACGCACCTTTTTTTAATACCCACAAGTAAAGAATCCAAAGAAGTGAAAGCAAACACTGATGGAAATGTTTGTGGGAAGGACAAGAACGTCCAAGCCGCAAGAAGACCGCAGAGTGTGAAGTCTGGTACCAAACATTGTGGCGAGGATGGACACAGTATAATATTTTCACATGAGCTTTCACAGATAACCAACTGAATAGTCAGTTGATAATCAATCGATCGATTCGATCAATAAATTGAGATGAGATCGATTCCCATCAGCGTCAAACATGCGTTCATCACTCCTCATTTATTTTAATTATGTTATGGTTAGATAAAAAAATAAATTAGAAACAATCATTAATTGAGAAAACAATCCGACCGCATCCTTTTCCTCTTTTTGTAACAATTATTGTGGTTGAACGTGCGACAAGGGGGGTTTCCCCTCCAAATTCATGAGGTCAATTCTTTCTTTCCCCTTCCCACGAGACCGTCCACGAGACGCCCTCTGGATCTCCACGGTCCTCTTTTCCCCCAGGGTCCTCATTTGTGTCACCCTGGATCAGCTCAGGCATTAAAAATACAATAATACCCTGTGCACGATTCGCTGGACCATTAAACTTTCATTCGTGTATACAAATCTGGACTGCTTGTGGGTGGCCGAGTTGAAATGACAGACGTATAAATGTATTTAATTCTTGCATAAACATCTCCACTTCTCTCGCATATTTACACACACACACACACACACACTGCGATATATATATATCTTGGTGGAGAGTTGTTGGCCAAAATGCGAGGTATCTTGCTTGTCAGAAGTGATGGTGAAATATTGACTTTCCATTTTGGGATATAGGTCTTCATTTATATCATTTCTATAGCAATATTTCAATAATATTCTGTCCACTCCGGACACAATATCAATTATTTAAAAGTGCAATTCTTTGGTTAGATTCCTCCAAAAAACAAAACACAACATCCAAACAATTTACCTTCAACTTACACGTATAAAATACATTGTTGGTAAAAAGTTTACCTTTTTTTCAGTTTATAATTACAATAATAATTGTGCAGCGTTCGGATAAGATCCTCCATAAAACTGTCTTTACTGGCAGACCTCAATAGAGGCCGCCCCAAAACCACTCCACTCGGCCAGGGGGGTGGGGACCGGGGGGGGGGGGGGCACCAGTATGATTATTTTCATAGAGGTGAACACAAACATCTTGGAAGTTAGGAATGTCCAAGTTGGAATTATTTATCCAACGCACATATACAGAGTGGGGAAATTTACGAGCAGAAGGCATCTTGCACGTTTTGGAGGAGCTCCTTGGGCGGACAAGGGAAGAGTGAGAGCTCAAGGTTTCCTTAAAGACACTGGACACTATTTTGGTAATTACTCAAAATAATTGCTAGCACAACGAGAAATGGAGAGATGTTGATAATATAAAACATTGTGAGAAACGGCTCCTTCTATAGTAAACAAACCAAAAAATAGTTTTTTTTAGAAAGATGTCATTTATCACTCAAAATATTAAAAGACTTAAGGCCTGAGGTCCTTTTTCGGCATCTGATGAAAGCACCAAATTTTGAGCAACAAGAGTGTTTTTTCTTTAACTATTATCTTGCAACTTCGACGACCAATTGAGCCAACATTTTCACAGACTTGTAATTGTATGCATATGTTGGGATACACCCAGTGAGAATACTGGTCTTTGACTATTACCAAAGGTGTCCAGCCGTCGATTTCACCAAACTCTCCCTAACTTAGGATTAATCTTAGGGATAGGACGAGTTCAGTTCCGTATCCAGATACGTAGGAAGCATTGAACCCGTCCTAAGTTAGGACGGGTTACTCGTCCTAACTCGAGTTAGGATTAATCATAGAGTTTCGTGAAATCAGCTGTGCAGTGCCTTCAAGTCACCATGGTTTCTTGGTGACTTTTATGCCAACATTTATTGGAACCTATTTATTTCTAAAAACTCCAGTGAGTTAAACCATGGTAAAACTCTACTAAGCTCCTACAGTTTAGTTTGTAGTTTTTGGTCTGCCACTATGTAGGCCTACGGGCGTGGGAACTGGCACAGCATCAAAGCAAAAACACAAGTTTTTGGGAGAAACTAGATCAACAAACTGGAGGCACTTTCTTGCCATGGGGAAACAGGTGTAACGATGGCATGAACCATGCCCGGAACTATTAGGAGTGTGGACTTCGTCAGAGGGCTTACCCGAGGCAAAATATTTGTCCTCCTCGCCCGGAATTAGAAAAAGAAGACCGCGGAGGGCGGTGCTCTTGCGTGAGGTAACGCGAGTTCTGTTTTGGGGTTATACACTTGAAATATGCCGCATCTCTGTTAGTTGAAACACAGACTTCATCACGCTTGCTCCATGTTCAAAAAGAATATACACGGCCTGTTTTCTATTCTTCGCAGAATTCGAAATCTGTTATTACCACATGTATAGTGTACTCGTAATAGAGAATTGTCAATACAGTCGGCGCTCTTCTCACTACACAAAAAGAGATTGGCCTAACCGTAGAGCAAGGAACAACCGTTTCTAACCTATTGTTAAGTTGTTTAGGACTTCATGTGCATCGTGATCATTATCTGTACATAGTATACACAAGGGAAAGTATAGTAAAATGTACGATTGTTTTATAAGACGCTATCCTCGTCATCGATGGAGGAGCTGAGCTCATTTGCCCCTAATGACTGTGTACAAGGTTCACAGCATTGCGGACGCCCTCTCTTGGTGAAAATTCAAGAGTCAAAGCAAGTACTTTGGTCGTGAACATTATTATTATTTTTTTCCCATTTTTCTTTTCAGGAACCAATTTGTGTCCATCCGTGTTCTCAATACTTTAGCACCTCCCTTTTTTCTTGAACAAGAATAACCCCTAAAAATCCTCTAAATAATAACGGAGATTCACAGAAAACAATGGATACACAATAATAATAGGAGTGGGGATACCCTACACCATGCAAATTAGCGAGCACCAATATGAATATTTTGTTTTCAAGAGCAGAGAGCCAACTTGAGTACAAATTAATATGGATACTTTGAAAGACAGACGACGGGAATTGCAATAATCAAAGAAAGCAACTTCACCTTGCCTTGATTTCAAAATAGCTAAGCATCAGGGCCCAATTTCATAGAGCTGCTAAGCACAGAAATTTGCTAAGCATGAAATTTTTGCCTTCATAAAAACAGTTTTTCCAACCAAATTTCCATGTGGTTTTCAGGAGTAAGCCAACAACAGCTGAATACCAGTAACAGGCAATATCCATCAAACCGAAATTTTGTTGGTAATCCTGTTTTGTATCAAGAAAGAAATTTCATGCTAAGCAAATTTTAGTGCTTAGCAGCTCTATGAAATTGGGCCCTGATCAAATCGAGTGGCAATGGCCTTGCCGTTTCGACCCCTAATAGCAAAGTCTTTCTCAAAGGCTAAAATAATTAGAAAGACTCTTGGGTGTTGTGCGAAACGTGCGAAATGTGCGTCCTTTGCCACTTTGTGCCTAAACACCACATGTCCCTTTGTTAGAAAGCAATTTAAAACAGCTATTTTTTTTTCACGGGTCAATCTACACATGTCCTACAAGAAAATGTACAAGTTCAACAAATCTGTCGGATATGTATCAGAAACGCAAAATAGTTACAAACACGATGTATTATCACATTGGGTCTGGGAAATATATGTGAAGGTACTGGACATGATTGGTAACCGTCAAAAACCAGTATTCCCACTTTGTGTATACCAACATATGCATAACATAACAAACCTGTGAAAATGTGGACTCAATGTGGTCATCGAAGTTGCAAGAGAATAATGAATGAAGAAAAAAACGGGTCCTACTACTTGCCGTCAACTCGCCGTCAACTCACTTGCGCCGTCAACTCGCCGTCAACTCCTCCAATATACATTTAAAATCCACAAAAGAAGCATAGAACTGTAAAGTATCAGCTCAAAGAGCATTCGCGTAAGTTTTAGGTCATATTTCGGAATAAAAATTGATTTTTTTTCTCGTGAAAAAAAATTCTCGAAGCCAAAAAACTGTCGGCCGCCATCTTGCTTTTTCACAATTATTAGTCTTGGCCAAAGATGCCAATGATTGGTACTTTTTTTTTATCAACACAAAGTCGTTTTTGTGAATGAATTTGTACCGAAAACCATGAGAAATATGTAGTTTAGCCCAGACTTAACACTTCCGTGCCCCCTTTTTATAGATTTTTCATGTAAATTTAATGAGTTGACGGCACGAAAATGAGTTGACGGCGAGTTGACGGCAAGTCGGCGAGTTGACGGCAAGTAGTAGGACCGGAAAAAAACACCATTGTTGCACAAAGGGTGGCTTTCACTTTTAAGAAGCGTACGCCCTAACCTTTTATTTTGAGTGAGAACCTCTTTCTCAAAACTACGTTACTTTCTCACGATGTTTTTTTATTTTTATTTTTACTATCAACAGCTATCCATTGCTTATTTAAAAAGTGATGTTTTACGCTAATAATTATTTTGAGTAATTACCAATAGTGTCCACTGCCTTTATCATCGTGTGGTTTTAATGAATGTGAAAACAAATTTATACAAAAAGCTATGCAATGATTACACAATTAATCGACTTTTTTTTCTTTCTTTTTTGCCATTAGAAGAAAACATTTCGGTGTAATAATAATTATTTGCACACTCAAGAAACTTGTTCTCAGTTGGATTGGCCAAATCACAAACACATAAAAGTTTCAATAACAAAACGTACTATTGCAGCACCCTCCAACTATAATGGCATTAGTGCTATACTTTATGTTCAAAGGTATAAAATGAACGCTCTTTGTAATAAAATTTGTAAAGTACCATACTTGTAACCCTTCTTCAATAGGGCGATGTTGTAGAGTAAAATGGGTAAATCAAATTAATCATATATCACATTATTAAATTTGGTAATCCATATTCATCAATGAATGTGTGATGGATACAATGCTTATCACACAACAATGCGTATAAAAAAAACAAGAGAAACACAGTGCATTTGGTAGATCAATTCAATTGAAAGTGTTTGTATTTTGTGTGAGCTATGAAAACGGAGCAGAACAATTCTATCCATTAAGCCTAACTTAAAGGCAGTGGACACTATTGGTAATTGTCAAAGACTAGCCTTCACAGTTGGTGTATCTCAACCTCAACATATGCATAAAATAACAAACCCGTGAAAATTTGAGCTCAATTGGTCATTGAAGTTGCAAGATAATAATGAAAGAAAAATAACCCTCGTCACACGAAGTTGTGTGCGTTAAGATGGTTGATTTCGAGACCTCAAGTTCTAAATCTGAGGTCTCGAAATCAAATTCGTGGAAAATTGCTTCCTTCTCAAAAACTATGGCACTTCAGAGGGCACCGTTTCTCACAATGTTGTATACCACCAACCACTCCCCATTACTCGTCACCAAGAAAGGTTTTATGCCAATAATTATTTTGAGTAATTACCAATAGTGTCCACTGCCTTTAAGATTTCTATTTAAGCCTGAAGCTTCCGTTGCATTGACACATTATGCTTACAAATCTTCAATTGAAGTTACTTTTTTTTTTTAACCACACAAAGTGAAACTCAGAAGAAGAAAAATAAGTTCCTACCTGTCGAATGAAATGAAAGCCATTGAACAACCGTTGAGCTAGATTCAACTTCATGTCGACCGTCTGATGACCTCTTCAAAACGCAATTGAAATCAGTCAAAGAACAAACAAAATATGTGTCCTCCAAGTTCAACTCGTTGAACCCGAGCTGCGATGTAGGCCACCGAGGAGGCGGAAATGTCCGCAACTTGGTGGGTCTAGCAGCGGGGTTTCCTCGGCCTGACCGTAGCGCGCCAGCCGCAGCAATGTTGTGCCGTGTCCTCTGGAGTTTGTGGCCGCGGAATTGGCTAGCTGCTATGCCCGGTCGAGGTCACGTCTATAAAGCAAGATGAATATAGATTGACGTGGACTCCAAAAGAGTCGAACCAGAGTGCCTCAGGTGGAACACTGGTAGAAAACAGCGCTGGGAAATCAAGTCTGCTTTATTTAGAGTTCGTTTATAGATAAGAATCTACGAAAAGCGTAACTTTGATTTGATATGAACGTCAGACTCGCACACACCATGCGAACACTACAAGGGAGACAATTGAAGAAGATAACTCAAAGAATAAACAATAGCAGCCTCATCAGCGATGATGCATTCTCCGTCTCCAACCGGCTAATCTCACTCGTTTATCTTGATCCAAACTTCAATTTTGTTTTTCTTCACAAGAACGAAGTGAGACTGATATCCACGTTGTAGATTAACCAGGATCTGACCGACTCATCCGAGATGTTCCTTATTTTGAATGTTTATATATCGCGGTCCTGGACGAAGAATGTTGTAGTGTCAGTCTCTGTGGTATTTAAACATACGAGGAAGTGAATGTCTGGAATTATATACAACTAGGACCAGGACAAACAGCAGATGGTACGGTATGATACAAAAGCAAGAAACACAAATTTGCAGATGTCCCTGTCTTTTCGTTTTTTAAGTGTTTTAAAGAAATTTCACAGAACAACGGTTGCGATTTGTTTGACTGGGCCCGGACTCAATTTTTGAGGAGAATCCTTCTAATCACTCGTCGCTGAGTTCGATATGTCACAGCTTTGTTGACGAGGGAGTTTCTTTAAGCAGGTTTTGGATGACCTGCGTAGTTTATTATCTTTTTTTTTCAGCTTTTTTATCTTTTACTTTTTGCTTTCCCCGATCGAGCACGCGTTTGAGTTGTAAATCATACCCCTGTATAAACGGGACTGAAATTCGCTAATCAGGAATACACACATGGTGTGAATGCTCAATTATGGGACCCTACTACGCGATCCTGCGTAACCATAGCAACCACTAGCAATCCGACCAATCAGGGGCGTCGGTACATGCACAGAGTCGGGCCCCCCGTCCCCCGGACGTCCCGTTGCGTTTCCAATCAAAATGCAAAACGATCTATATGACTGTTGTCTGGCGATCGGTTTTTCTGCAGAGAGAGCAGACGACAGTTCGCCGTTCGGACCTCCCTAGGAGAATAGAATAGGCGGGTTTTTTATCATTCCTTTGGGACCCAAACAAAGCGTTGAGGTACCACTTCCGACTAGATCGACGTCACATTTGATAAACAACCCCTGAGTCACTGGCGTCTAGCACCAATAGACGCGTGCGTATCTACTCTCATTAACCCATTATCGTGAGAGCTAAGTAAAGTCTCGAAATACAACTATCTAAAACTTTTCTTTGGGGGTCCGTGTTTTAGAATCCTCAGTGCATCTCGCTCCATTCAACCGGTTGCCAGTGAAGGGGGATGTTGTGTGTAAATTGGATAATTGGATGAGCAAAATGGTTGTCAAGCGTCTGTTTTTTTTAAAGGTGGTCTTTAAAAGTACTAATGACGCCATGTCATAGTTTTACCGACATGGTTGATTGGGTTCGGGTTGAAAACATGTCCGTGTAAATTTTGCAGTGATTGCACCGATGCTGCTACATGCATGAGGTACGTCACAATGCTAACTCAAAACGAGGCGATGGGCGCAGCCACTGCAATGGATGGGGGAAGTGCGCCCATAGCCTCATTTTGGGTAAGAATTATGACGTCATGCATAAGTATTAAGAGCGGCGTATAGGGTTAATTACCTTAAAATTACTGATTTTTGTATAAAAAAATAAAAGTGACCGTAGAAAAACGTTGATAAAGTTTGAACTTTGACATAAAAGTCAAAAGGTCAAGGCTTTATCGTGTGTAACAAATTGATTTAATTTTTAGGGTTGGTGTCTGTAATGAGCATGATGGAAGGGACATCATTCATTCGTGATAAAAACCATGAAAAAAACGATAAATTTCGCTATTTATTTAGGGGCATTATACATATTATTGCTTAAAGGAACACGTTGCCTTGGATTGGACGAGTTTGTCTATTAAAAGCGTTTGAAACCGTTTGTTATGAAGTGCATATGATTCGGTACAGAAAAGAAGAAAACAAGTTCACAGATTTACAAATAACTTACAGGGTTTACAGAAGGTAGTGGTGAAAGACTTCTCTTGAAATATTATTCCATGAAATGCTTTACTTTTTGAGAAAACAGTAAAACAATATCAATTCTCGTTGTCGAGAATTACGGATTTATTTGGCGAAATGCGCGGACACGAGGGTGGGTTTTCCCGTTATTTTCTCCCGACTCCGATGACCGATTGAGCCTAAATTTTCACAAGTTTGTTATTTGATATAGAAGTTGTGATACACGAAGTGTTGGTCTTGGACAGTATTGTTTACCGAAAGGGTCCAATGGCTTTTTAAAAGTAGAATATAATGATCCACACAAGTATCACTCGAAATTTCCTTTTACGTCGCGAACTATCACGGTCGGCAATTTATGGCCGACGCTGTTAGTCGACAGGGTAAAAAGAAAACCACGCAATTTCGAGGCATATTTGTGTAGATCATTGTATTCTACTTTTACAATATCTTTCTAACCAAACACATTTTTCAACGAACGGTTACAGAACGCTTTTCAAAGACCAACTCGACCGATCCTAAGCAACGTGTTCCTTTTCCTTTAACGCCATGCTATAATCATCCTCCATGCTATACACTATGGAGGGATCGGAAGGGGAAGAATTTACTTAGAAACAACATTAAATCGCTAATAAGTGGATCAAGCTTGAACAGACTCGCTCAACCCCACAAGTCATGCTCTTTACTTGGACTGTGCAGTGTTCGAACAGACATCAACATCATGTGGTGTTCTAGCTCACAAGAGGGCGCTTCAACACAAATATTTCGGGGTCACAATTTCGGTCCCATGCAGTTCCGGTTCCAACTCCAAACCAAAAATGCTAATTAGAAACTTTGGTGACGATCCGTACGCCATCTGAGTACCTGTGCTTGCATATGGTTTCATTGTTTGCTAACACATACGAGTGGTCTACCCTGATTAAACTTATTACGTCATGTGAGCCTAATGGTATTTTTTTCAAGGAAGAGTTGTTGGCCTAAGAAGAGCCGATAAGTTTATTCTAGACGTCTTACCATCTAGAGCTAGGAGAGATTGGTCTTACCTAATGCATTCTAACCTTCGTCTTGAGTCAGTTATTATCTATCGCTCCCTTCTTCCGCCTGTTCCTCCATCAACTAACCCCACCCCCTCTTGCCCCAACATCCCCCTCATCATTCATCATCTCCATCTGGCAGTTTTTCTCTTCTCTCCATACCCAACCCACTATTCCCCCCCCCCCCCTTCGCCACCAGATCGCATCCTTGGTTTACTTCTTCGAATTCCTTAATGCCACCATTGCAATTGCTTCATTACAAATATTATTCCTTCAAATGGACACAAGTATCCCCGGCATTGCAATGGACTGGTGATTGCGTGCCTCTGCCAGAGTTTTGACGAGTCCCTTGCATTCCCCAGAGCTATACTTCCTAACCAAAAATGGTGACTTCGACCGGCACAACTTTTTAGAGGATCGAGCCGCTGACAATCTCTTACAAAAGTAAAGTGCGTTCAAAATGATTTGGTAGACCAAACTAGTGATCTCAATGTTACACAAGAGTGGCCTTGTACATTCCAAGGCCTTTCTGGAAGGCAAGACTGCACTGGGCGAACATGCCATAATTTGTGTAATCCAATACACATTCATGGATGGGTTTTTTTTAATAAAAAATTACGAGCTGGACGAGTTTTGAGATCTACTCGTTTTCTTTCTTGTCAACAAGTTTATCAAAAGACCAGAGTGACAGTGCATTATCCAGCACCGTTTCCTTCAGTTGACCCAAGGAGGTAGACAAATTATACCTCCATGGTTGGCCCAACTGAAGGAGTAAGTGCTATACGGGTTCGGTGCCAGTATACCTCACCGACGTTCCACTGGTTTATAGTTGGCTTTATACGTGAATCTACAGCTGGATGGGCTGTAACTGCACAATGTAAAGTGTTCACACATCCGTGTTAGTTTGAACTCGAAACAGGTTTCTAGTTTGGAGATGAGCCAATAGGTAATTCTGTTACGGTAATTGAGCACAATGTTAATCAACCATTGTACACCCATTTGGGCACCATGTTAATCACAGCCCAGATTAGGCCTACACCAATAATGTCACATCCCTCCTCCTTCTTTCAGACATAGAGGAATCAGGAATGGCAGATAATAAAATTATCAAAGAACAACAACACGATTTCCAAGTACAGCTACGGACCTCTACCAATATTGACCCATCCCTATAATAATGGACAGACCGCCTGTATGCCTTTTTGAAAGGGCAAGGACACCAAGGCATTTTCTCCTTGGTAAAGGACACCCTCCTCCATGCTATCAGGGTAATGACCAGGGGCATGGGGGCACCCGCCTCCATTGCCTCTGTGGGTGAAGTATAGTCATCATGCCTGACTTTAGAAAGAAGAAAAAAGGTATGCATTTCCAAGAAGCAACCACTGTTAAAAATGTACGCCACACATTTGTTGTCATTATTGCCCTAGCCTGTAATGCTTCGTTTTTGAAAGGACACCAAGACGTATTCTCCTTGGTAAAGGGCACCCTCAGAGGAAATTGTAAATGTCTACCGGAGCATTTCAAGGGCACCAGGGCACTGACCAGGGGCCCATGGAGGCACCCGCCGTCATTGCCTCCGTGAAGTATCAGGCCCGACTTAAAAAATGAAGAACAAGTTATGTATTTCCAATCCAAAAGCAACCACTGCTAAATGTGTACGCCACACATTTTGTCTTCATATTGCTCTGGCCCTGCAATGTTTACACGATAAGTTCAGTACCATCCCACCCAGGAGATTTCACCACGGGCGGTCCAACTCGGCCCCGGCTGCTCGACGTGTGTGGTCCGCTACACCATCCCCCAGCTAACACGGCGGTCCCGACGAAATATGGCCCGCCGTAAACATCACAAAATTACTCTGCAAAAATGTCTCAACATGATTCGTGTAAAATCAACAATGGTGTGTTTTAGAGTTGTCGGTATTTATAACAGACAGTGAAATGGTGTATTTATAGGATAAGGGATACGTAACACGTAAAAATTTACTTCATATGAAAGTAAACATTCCCCATAAAAGGCTGCTTTGCATTTGCATTCAAGGACCTTAATTTGTAGAGAAAAAATGCACGGCTCGCCATACATTTTGTAATGTTCGGAATGGAAAATAATGAACGCGAGAGGGCCTACGCACTTTAACGACTGGACCACTCTTCTGCCGACCAGTGACGACATCGGTTTGAGGCGATTCTGTTTCGGTGTTTGTTTATCTTGCTGAAAGTTTTTCTCAGAGGCTCAACTGGTCGGTTTAGATCTAAAGGAAGGGGTATAAATACGCGGTATTTTGTAACACATTTTTTAGATCTGCCTTGAATTGCCGCCATAAGTCCCCAGGAAAAATTTACTGCCCAGTCTGATCATGGCCTGACCATGAGTGCAACTTCAATCCAGAGCTGCTTAAAGGCACTGGGACTGGGACCCCCCCCCCCACGTCCTTAACTTGTTCATTATGTGGATTTTGAGCCCTGGTTTAAGCGTTTTCTTTTGGTGAATTATGTGGTTTTTGAGCGTAGTGATATACTTTTGTGCATGATGAAAAATATGTTAACCCAAACGTAACACAGTCTAGTGTAAGACGATGCATACATTACTTACTCTTTGAACTCAGAAGTATGACATTCGTTCCGCTAGCGTCTCCACGATTGACTGGATTTGAGCTAAGAAAAACAGAATTGTCAATCAAATTTCATCGTTATTTTCAGGATCAGCACAACAGCTAATAACCAGTACCAAGTATTATACAACACATGATCATGGAAACTAATTTGGTTGCGGTATTTGGTTATCTTGTTTTTATCAAGAAATTTCATGCTATACGCTTTACAATTTGTGTGCTGAGGCAATCCAAAACCCTCTTCTGTTCTGGCTTTCAGAAGAACCTTCTTTGTAAATTCACACTCCTCAAATACTTTATTATGTGATTACTTTTTTAGTGTCGTAGACGCTCCACTCGTTCACCACACGATTTACTTGTGGACGCCGCGAGACAGTTAGCAACGAGTAGAGGGTCGACTAGGCACGGCACTAAAAGCGACTACTTTCGCTTGGTGTGCGCAGGCATGGCATGCCGTAATACTACCGTTTGGTATTTCGGAGCTCTGAGTACGCCGGAGCTCTGAGTCCGTCACACCAACTGAGTGAGCAGCCCGCGGGGTCGACACGGGGAAGCTAATCGAACGCATCCATTATAATAATTATAATCTATCGCGCGCCCCTACTCGCAAGCTAAATGACGGAGGTTAATTACAAGAGGGCGCTGTTACCTGTTAAAGACGTCTTACCGATTGGACTTTTTCAAAATCGGCTGTATTTTCGATTAGTTTGCAGCTAGCTCCACTAGTCCGCCCGAGTATGTGGATTAGTATTCCCGGGCGGAATATACAGTGGAATGAGGATGTGCTGTGATGTTTTGGTAATATATGCCCGGGCGGAATAGTAATCCGCCTGGGCGCGGCGATATTCGGTATTGTCCTACCATAGTTTCTTGACATGGGATATACGCCTCTCTTAATATTATGCATGAGGTACGTCATAATGCTAATCCAAGACGAGGCGATGGGGACTTGCGCCCATCGCCTCATTTTGGGTAAGAATAATATGACGCCATGCATAAATATCAAGAGAGGCGTATAGGATTCGGAGGTTTGTGCGAAAATCAAATAATCGAATCACCACGTGGAAAAAAATTCCCCGTTTTAAGTGTCCAATATAGGGTACCATAATGTGCTTAAAACTTTCATTCGCCAATACACTTTAAATTCTACAAATATTATTGAACTCTACTAAGAAAAAATAATAAGAAGAATAATAATAAACGGCATTTTAAATACGCTCTACTACGAAAACTATATCACAGCGCTTACAAAAATATTTAGCACAGGAAAATAAGTACTAGATGAAAAGTCGATTGAATGAATTTAAATGAAAGCAACCAGAGTACAATAAGAATAAACGAGACCGTCACCTCAAAAGACTTATAAATGGCTGCTGGAACGCAATGACCATGAACCGTCCCAGTGCCGATTCCAGAAATCGAGTTCTAAACTTTCATTGTATTAAAGACCAAGGTAAAATTCATTGAGCTGTCAGAGTACTTCACGGTCGAACAAAAGACAGTAATAGAAGCCCAAACAAAGCAAGAAACTTTCTTTTTTTTAAATGAAATTCAGAGGTCATACTATGCGGGTCATAGTTGCGGAGGTGGTGTACAACAATGCCCCGCCTACCCTTCCTATGTACGTGCAGGAATATTGTGCAACTTTACTGTCAAACACGGATCGTGACGTTGTGGCTTCACCATTCCAAGTTGTGTAGTTTTAGAAAACAACATGGCAGCCTCTCTGATGTTGGTGTTAGCCGCATTGTCCGTTGTGACTTGTGCGTCTTATCTGGATCCACACATGTTAGAGAACAGGCAGACGATCGTATTTATGATGGGCTGGAACTGGGCAGATATCGCCGAGGAGTGTGAACGGTAAGATGCCCCGACTCACGCAGCCCGGTGTATTGGAACAAGTGTTAAAGACAGTGGACACTATTGGTTATTGTCAAAGACCAGTCTTCGCAGTTGGTGTATCTCAACATAAACTAACAAACCTGTGCAAATTTGAGCTCAATCGGTTGTCGAAGTTGCGAGATAATAATGAAAGAAAAAAACACCCTTGTAACACGAAATTGTGTGCTTTCTGATGCTTGATTTCGAGACCTCAAATTCTAAACTTGAGGTCTCGAAATCAAATTCGTGGCAAATTACTTCTTTCTCGAAAACTACGTCACTTCAGAGGGAGCTGTTTCTCACAATGTTTTATATTATCAACCTTTCCCCATTACTAATCAAGAAAGGTTTTATGCTGATAATTATTTTGAGTAATTACCAATAGTGTCCACTGCCTTTAAAGGAGCACGTTGCATTGGATCGGACGAGTTGGCTTTAATAGGCGTTTGGAACCGTTTGTTATAATGTATATGGCTAGAAATATATTTTAAAATATATATATACATATGTATAATGATCCACACAAGTAGCACTCGAAGTTGCACGGTTTTCCTTTTACGTCGCGAACTTACGCGGTCTGCCATTTTATGGAGTGAGAATTTTGACTCCACAAAAAGGCCGATCGTGTTTCTTCGAGTCGTTAGAGGAAAACCGGACGAGGCATGTTTGTGTGGATCTGTATATTCTACTTTTTAAATCATCTCATTTCATGTTTTTTTTTTATCATGACAATAAGTGTTTTGAATCTTTAATCTTTATAACCATTTGCATTTCATAACAAACGGACTCAAACGCTTTTATATACCAACTCGACCGATCCAAGGCAACGTGTTCCTTTAACCATTTACATCCTTGCGCGAACTTGACCTCATATCCGCCAACTGTCTGCCATTTTGTTTCTAAGTTTAATCCTTGCGCGAACTTGACCTATACAGTCCACCCACTGTCTGCCATTTTGTTTCTGAGTTTAATCTTTGCGCGAGCAATTGACTTATATACTGTCAACTTTGCCATTTTGTTCCTGAGTCAAACGATGCGTGTCAAGATTTGGAATTCCTCAAACTCATTGATCTCTGGTATGAAACAAATTCAATGGGATAAAAATGGTATACTACCACCACTGGTGAAACTAAACAATTGTCGCCAATGCACACAGCACATTTTTTTTTAAATAACGTGGGAAACTCAATGGATATCAATGGTATAACTACCAACACTGGTGCAAAACTAAACCAACGTCGCCTGATGTACAAAGCACAGTTTTTTTTTTAAGAAAACGTGGGAAACTCACTCGCGTATAATAGACGTAAACCTTAAAGCCATTAATACACTTTCGGTAAACAGTATTGTCCAAGGCCCACACTTCGTTTATCACAACTTACATATAAAATAACAAACCTGTGAAAATTTAGGCTCAATCGGTCATCAGAGTCGGGAGAAAATAACAGGAAAACCCACCCTTGTTTCCGTACGTTTCGCCGTGTCGTGACATGTATTTACTATAATCCGTAATTGTCGATATCGCGAATGGTTAATTGTTTTAATTTTTTTCTCAAAAAGTAAAGCATTTCATGGAATGATAGTCCCAGAGAAACCCTGTAAATTATTTGTAAATCTGTGAATTTTTTTTTTTTTCTGTACCGAAAGTGTATAATGGCTTTAAATAAAATTGACAGTGTAATTTTTGATAAAATATCGAATATTGATTGGGGTTTATGTATTATTTCGGTATGCCAGGGTGCAACAGATAGTGTAGATGATCGCGAACACTGATCACGCCAAGAAACAAATATATAATAGGTTCAGTACAATTTAAGCTTTAAAATGTGCAAGACATTTTGTTTTACTTATTTTGTTTTTGCTGGCATTTCACCAGTCACGTGTCACACCTTTATAATAAGGTTTTACTAGGCGCTAATCGGGGGACAATGTGACAGTTTCAACCGAAGCCATATTTTTTAACAAAATCACAACAGGCTCTTACAAGAACCGGCCACACAGGAAAGGAGCGGGAAAATGAAAGGTCACGAAATGAGACTTTAGGAAATTGACACACGGATATGAATATCATCTTACTTGAATATAATTATTGTACATGACTACATCTAGCTTTTCGGTTGAACACTGAATTAGAATTGTGTTCCTGTGCCAAGGAATCGTATTGCCGACACATCAATTAAAACATTTATTTTCTCTCTTAATAATGCAGTGGACACAATTAGTAATTACTCAAAGTAATTGTTAGGAAGCATAACAACTCACTTTGGTAACGAGCATGAATGTGAGCTGTTGATAGTATAAAACGTTGTGAGAAACGGCTCCCTCTGAAGTAACGTAGTTTTTGAGAAAGAAGTAGGTCTCGAAATTCAAGCATCTGAAGCACACAACTTATGCGACAATTGTGTTTTTTCTTCTATTTTTCTGTCTCAACTTCGACGACCAATTGAGTTCAAATGTTCATATAGGTTTGTGATTTATGCATAATGATGAGAAACGCCCAGTAAAGAGAAGACTGGTCTTTGACTGGTCTTTGGCAATTACCAAAGGTGTTCAGTGCCTTTAAAGGGACACACCGGCCTCGTTGGGCTACAAAATACACTAAAACATGATTTCAAAGGTCTTCCAGGAATGCTGAAGAATAGTTGCTAAAAGAAACCATCAAATTTGGCCGTTTAAAGGCATTTTTCAGCAAACGAAGGTCACGTGGGTTATCCGAACCACTTTTTTGGTTCGGATAACCAACGTGACCTTCGGAGATTTTTAATCATTTTTCGCTAACTACGTGACATTTTGATGATTTGTTTTTACAGCAACCATCTATAAAAACATTATTTATGATTCTACACCCCTAAAATACATAAACGGTGAGCCGGTGTGTCCCTTTAAGTATCGACATATCCTGTACGTACACGATAGAGAAACAGTTTGTTTTTAGTTATGTTGCGGCAATCACCTTACGTACTTGGTCAACCTTTCGAATTGTTCTTTTGTTTTTAATTCCAGTAACAAGCTATGATGCCTGATTTTGAGGGGATAGCGGGCGTCCTATACGCATCTATCTTTTTAAATGTTGTTCTCATTTTATAGTTTTAAGGAAGTACTTTTCCTATTGTGTAGGCATAGTAACTTGTTGCGGGCCAACACTTAAAAGCGAAGGTACACTTAAGAGCGAAGGTAGAATTATGTCCGAAGATTTAAAATAAAATACACGTTTGGAAATTTATACTCTTAAAGGTTACGGCAATAAAAACGTTTGGTTATTTTAGAGGCGCATCATCGATAGTGTAAAGCAGTTTGAGAAACATTTTGACGTCGAAGTAATGTGGTTATGTAAAAAGGTATTAGTACTTTTCTAAAGTTTTGAATCTGAGATGTGTTAAATTCTCTGTTCAGTATGTTGACAGTATGCATTTTTATTACATAAACCCTTTTTGAAACACACAGCTACCTCGGTCCCAATGGTTTTGGAGGCGTACAGATAATGCCAGCGAATGAACACGCAATCGACGTAATTGAAGGCAAGAGAACGTGGTTTGAGCGATATCAGCCCGTAAGCTACAAGCTGGAGAGCGCCTCTGGGAGCGAGGATGAGCTTCGTGACATGGTGAAAAGATGCAACGAGGTTGGCGTGAGAGTCTACGCGGATGTCGTCATCAATCACATGGCACCTAATGGTAAAAATGTTTTTTATTTCCCTTTTGTAGATAAAGTTTTTTGCCATGACATGAATGCCTTTTCACTGTGAATAAATATGTATGTAATATAACTTACTTGCAGAAGTTGCAGCTTGATTAGTCGTCAAAGTTTTTAACAAAGATAACAAAAAGTGAAATCACAGAACGATGTTTTCAGGAGTGTCGCGTCATTTTTACCAGTTCTCTGGTATAAAACACTTGTACCATACATGCTAAAATTATGTAAATTTCATGATATACGAATTTCTTTTTTCGTGACATTTTTTCTCAATATACCTCACCCCAGCAAGTAAAATGTTAAGGTTTTTAATATCATTATCTTTAAAAGCGTCTGAGTTTAGTGTAGATCTGTAGACATTGTGTCGTACAAAAAGTACCCAGACCCTTTAAAGGCAGTGGACACTATTGGTAATTACTCTCAAAATAATTATCAGCATAAAACCTTTCTTGGTAACGAGTAATGGGGAGAGGTGGATAGTATAAAACATTATGAGAAGCGGTTTCCTCTTAAGTAGTTTTTGAGAAACAAGTTATAATTTTCCACAAAGTTGATTTCAAGACATCAGAATTAGATTTTGAGGTCTCGAAATCAAGCATCTGAAAGAACACAACTTCGTGTGACAAGGGTATTTTTTCTTACATAATATTATCTCGCAACTTCGACGACCAATTTGAGCTCAAATTTTCACAGGTTTGTTATTATTTATGCATTATTTTGAGATACACAAACAAAATGAGAATACTGGTCTCTGACAATTACCAATTGTGCCCAGTATCTTTAATGAGTTTTTTGGTTAATTACAATAAATAACGATTATACTTTTTAATAAATTATGTTTCTTTCTCTCAGATTATTCCACGATTGGCAAAGGTTCTGCTGGAAGTTCCTTCGACATGTCAACACTCAGTTACCCTGCAGTACCTTACGCAGCACTCGACTTTAATGTTCACAACAACAAATGTCCGAGCAGCAGTGGCGCCATCGAAGACTTCGGTGACAAACTACAGGTCCGCTACTGCAATCTATTCGGCTTTCCTGATCTAGACACGTCTGTTGCTCACGTTAGAATCTCCATCGTGGATTATCTGAACAAGTTGATCGATGTTGGTGTTGCGGGATTCTTCGTGGCCATGGCAGAGAACATTTGGCCAGAAGACCTGGACGTGATGTTCAACTCTCTGGAAGATCTGAATCAAGAGTACTTTGAGCCTGGAGTCAGGCCGTTTATATCTCAACGAGTGAGGGCAGCAGAGGGCTTCCCCGTCAAGCCGTCTGAGTACTTTAGCACGGGTAGAGTGACGGAGTTCGCTTACGGTAGAGCTGTCTCGGAGTCCTTTAGAGGAACCATAAAGACCATAGCTAGCTTAGAAAACTTACAAGTTGACTTCAATCTCATGCCAAGTACAAGTGCATTCGTGTTCGTGGATTCCCCTCTTCTTCAACGGTCAAGTTCCTCATCCAGCTTCCGAGAGCCTGGTCTCAGCACGATGGCAAATGCATTCATGTTGGCCTACCCGTACGGTCTTACTAGGGTAATGAGCAGCTACGAATTCACCGAAGCTAGTGACGGGCCACCAACAGACGAAGATGGTAAGACGTTACCACCAGTCATCGAGACAGACAGTTCGTGTGGTAACGGATGGGTTTGTGAGCACCGCTGGGCTCGTATAAGGAATCTGGTTGGCTTCCAAAACGCATCGGCAGACCAACCTCTCGCAAACTTTTGGAGCAACGGGAATCAACAGATTGCTTTCGGTCGAGGTGACAAGGCATTTATCGTCTTCAACAACGAAGGGAATCTACTCTCTCAAAAACTGCCCACCGGACTGCCAGAAGGGAAATATTGCGACGTTTATAACGGCCAGTTTGACCCACAGTTGTGCACCTGTTCTGGTCCTACCATAACAGTGGATGGGTCGGGCTTTGTCCTGTTCGAGCTCGACAACTCAGACACTCAAGTTGTTGCAATCCATACGAATGCCTTGGTCAAGGACGTCAACAAAGAACCAGGCCCTGGAAGCACCACCGCAACAACAACCCTAAAAAGTGCAACAAAACCTACTTCTGGTCAAAGCCCATCATCTACAACTACCCCTACCGAAGAAGCAAATGACGAGTCTGTTGACATAATAGAAGCAGCAACAGTAAAACCAAGTGTGAAACCAACCCAAGTTCCCACATCTACCAAAGAGCAAGGGACTGGGGACCTTACTGAAGCGGTAACAGAAACCCCCACTACGCAACCAACTCAAGTTTCAACATCAACCAAAGTGCCAGCAGAGCCAGTGTCCAGCGATCTTCCCGAAGCGGTTACAGAAAAAACCACCATGCAAACAACTCAAGTTCCAACATCAACCAAAGTACCAACAGGAGAGCCAACAGGACCAGGGTCCAGCAATCTTCCCGAAGCGGTTACAGAAAAAACCACCATGCAAACAACTGAAGTTCCAACATCAACCAAAGTGCCAAAAGAGCAAGGGTCCACTGACCTTCCCGAAGCGGTGACAAAAAAGCCCGCCATGCAACCAACAGTTCAAACATCAACCAAAGAGCCAACAGAAGGTGCAATTACCACCACTTCCACACCAACTCCCATGAACCGTACGATGATCTTCCTGCACAAAGACACTGAATTTGGTCAGTTCATGTTCCTTCGCGGTGGGATCAGCCATGACCTAAGGTCTGGTTGCACGGTAGACGCATACACGAGCGCTTGTGCCATTTCCATCCGCCACCACCCGCAAGGAGATAACCCATACTTCACCGCATGGCAGACCGGTGATAACTATCTGGATTGGTACGGGGCTGAGAGAGGACAGGGCACCCACGATGACGTTCAGGCAGGAGGGACGCCGATGATCTGGACGACCAATAACCCAAGCAACGGCGCGGAAGTTTCTGTGAATGGTTATGGGTATACACCGCTCAACCAGTGGGGAGACAACTACTGGATGGTGGACATTGATGTTGACTGTTCTAAGACGGAAGGAGGCTGGTTTGAGATGAAGGGGTTCTTGACGAACGCCGGCAGCTCAGGATGGGAGAACGACGTGTCTCAAGAGGAGAACTGTGCCGGATCTGCTGGGGGAAGCCGACCCCACTCTTCAAACAACCACTTCGCTAGGTGTGGATTTGTTAATGTCTTCAGGTTTGGGCAAAACGAATGCATCATTGACACGCTCAACTAGGTCTAGTATTGGCTCAAGACTCTCCCGTTACATCTCTCTCCACGATCCTCCACCACACAAGAGGGCGCGCTCTCACCATGGGCTGATATCTAAACGAGAATGGGCCAAGGAGATATTAATAACAGGAGAGTCTTGAACCAAGACTACTTAATTAGATCGCGAAGGTTTAACTTTTTTGGGTTGGTAATTATCGGTAAACTTTTAACTATGGGTACTCTGGTGTTCTTAGTAGAAACATCGTCTGACTTGCCCTACTGGCGATTAGAACATTTGGTGTAGTGGGTGGAGGGAATTAGGTGCTGGGTTGAACACAAGAAGTTGGACACTACTAAATCAAACATAGGAAGAGGAAGGAACAATTAATAGCAATTAATGAGACTAAAAAGGAGGATATTATGTTGGGGAAAATAAGAAATAAAAGACAAAAATTTGCTTTTTAATAAATTATTGTTTGGGATTAACATTATCTTTTGTGCCTTTAAAAACAAATAAGTTAATTTTAAAACTTTGATACTTTTTTTATAGGGAATATTAATGGCCGGATGTGGAGCCTGTTTATAACAACGGTCATTCACCAATATAAGGTTGTCTTGATCCCCACAATAGATTACTTTAGAAAAGGTAGTGTTAAAGGCAGTGTAAACTATTGATAATTGTCAAAGACTAGTCTTCACATTTGGTGTATTTCAACATATGCACAAAATAACAAACCTGTGAAAGTTTGACCTCAATCGGTCATCGAAGTTGCGAGATAATAATGAAAGAAAAAACACCGAAATTGTACGGTTTTCCTTTAACGTCGCGAACTTATACGGTCTGCCATTTTATGGATTGAGAATTTTGACTCCACAAAAAGGCCGACCGCGTTTCTTCGAGTCGTAAGAGGAAAACCGGGCGAGGCATGTTTGTGTGGATCTTTATATTCTACTTATATTCTAAATTATCTCATTTCATGTTTTTTATCACGACAATAAATATTGTTAATCTTTAAAGGCAGTGGACACTGTTGGTAATTACTCAAAATAATTATCGACATAAAACCTCACTCGGTAACAAGCAATGGGGAGAGATTTATAGTATAAAACATTGTGAGAAACGGCTCCATCTGAAGTAACGTAGTTTTCGAGAAAGAAGTAATTTTCCACGAATTTGATTTCGAGACCTCAGGTTTAGAATTTGAGGTCTCGAAATCAAGCATCTGAAAGCACACAACTTCGTGTGACAAGGGTGTTTTTTTCTTTCATAGTTATCTCGCAACTCCGATGATCAATCGAGCTGAAGTTTTCACAGGTTTGTTATTTAATGCATATGTTGAGATACACCAAGTGAGAAGACTGGATTTTGACAATTACCAATAGTGTCCATTGTCTTTAATCTTTATAACCATTTACATTTCATGACATAACAAACGACCTCAAACGCTTTTAAATACCAACTCGACCGATCCAAGGCAACGTGTTCCTTTAACCATTTTACATCCTTGTGCGAACTTGACCTCATATCCGCCAATTGTCTGCCATTTTGATTCTGGGTTTAATCCTTGGGGGGGGGGGGGGGTACAGTGTACACATCGGGGACCTCTAACAAAAGAGGACAATGGGATCCCTGTTGGTTTGGAATTAAAGTCCCCGGTTCAAAAGTGTGTACAAAACCAATAGGTGATGTTACCCACAAAACATTGGGATGTTTAGATATTAATCTTAACATTTTAAGGTGGGGGAGGTAGCTTTAATCGTTTAGAAATTTGTTGATGGAGGGTATAACAAACAGATTCTAAACAAACTTGTGAATTAATCGTATATTAATTAGAATCGATCGATAAAACAATTATGGAAAGGTTTGCGGTAACACCATGTAATGACTATCTCTAAATGAGTTGGGGTGGTTCTGGAAGTAACCGTTGGTTTGCGCAACTACTACTGCGCTGCCCGACTCCAGGCAGCTCGTATTATTATAATTATTTTAATCATTTACAAACGTATTAATGACATTGTTTTACTCATTTCTCAAATACTACAGCACCTCAGTAAGTAAGACTTGAAGGGAAGCTTTCCGCTATCATTATCTTCAAACCCTGTAAGTTTAATGTCAATCTGTGGAAATTTTGATCAAGTACCCAAATCCTTTAAGCAGAATGAACTTCCTTCAAAAAAAATAAAAACACACTGAAAACAGGTTAATTTAATAAACTTTTTATTTGTTTAGAATAAGATTGACAAATCTTTCCAGCATTAACCATTTTAAATAATAGATGTGTGCGAAAAATTCATTTAGAGGTTATAAAAACATTTACATGACATTATGCAAGGTATGAACTAATGATTGCAGGTAAAAGAAAAAACAAGTAATAAATTACTGATGCCATTTGAGACAAGGGCCCAATTTCATAGCGCTGCTTAGTGGTAAGCAAATTTGCGTGCTTACTGTAGCAGAAACATTTGCTTAAGCCCTAGTGTATTTCACAGGTTAGCAGAAAAATTGGGCGGCCATATTACGTGTTTACCGTGGATTTGCATTGTGACGTCATTTATTTGTGTGTGGTAAGCACAGGAAGGTTAGCAAGCCTTTTCGTGTGCCTTAGGTTAGCAGCGCTATGAAATAGAAATTGCACAGTAAGCACAAAATCGGCCGCTAAGCAGAGCTATGAAATTGGGCCCTGACGTTAAACTATTGGTGCCATTCCTTTTACAGCAATCAATCAATCAATCAATCATTATGCATTTGTAGAGTGCAACCACTAGTCTCTTGCAGTAACACCAACAATCAATATTACTTTTCCAATTGTCGATACCGTGGATTCCTTTGAGTACTTCTGTTGGGTGCAAACTTGAAACCAGCTCAAGTTTAAAGCGGGTCATTGTGTTAAACTGGGCCCAATTTCATGGCTCTGCTTATCCGCCGAATTCTGCGCTTACGAACACGATTCCCCCGCTTACGTGCAAGCGCCGAATTTCTGCGATAGCCTTGTAAGCGTAGAATGCCTAGTAACGCGGAGTACGCACACGCAGAACCCAAAATTCGCCGCTTACCTGTGAAATACGCTTGCTGTAAGCACAGAATTCCCTGCTTCCGTAAGCGGCGATTCTGTGCTTACGGTAAGCAGACCATGAAATTGGGCCCAGGTAACTTCACTGTGCTCAATAAACCCTATCAACTTTTCACTTTTAGTTTTACAAACTCATTGTTTCTTTGGTTGTTTCGCAGTAACAAGCCAACATGTCATACTTCGAGTCACAACTAAATTTCCTTATGTTTTTGTACAAAGGAAAATTTACTAAAGTGGGACATGAACCAACGACCTTCAGGTTAACGTGTCCGCGCTCTACCAACAGAGCTATCTAGGCCTAAGCTGGCAGTTTCCCTATTTTTGTCCATATCTTTGTTTTTTTGGGGGGGGGGTGGTACAACCGTTTACTGCAGTGCAGCACACCCAAGTTAAGACACCGTAAAACCTGGGAAGCGGCAGCCAGGGGATCACCTTTGAAGGAGACTCAACTTTTTATTTTTTCAGATGTTTACATTATACACCACAAAGGAAACTGACTGGGTAAATTTTGTTAATGATTTGGGGTGAACAAATACAAATTTACTAGAGTGGGACTCGAACCAACGACCTCCGGATTAACATGCCGGCGCTCTACCAACTGAGCTATCTAGCCCTATGTTGACGATCCCCTGGCTGCCCCTTCCCAGGTAACGTAACTTCGGTGTGATCCCTGGCCACACAACGGCAGTTAATGGTTGCATGGCTTCTGACCAGCAACCCCCGAACAAAGATATTGACAACAGAGAGAAACAGCCAAAATAGGGTTAGATAGCTCTGGGGCCAATTTCATGGAGCTGCTTAAGCAAAAATTTTGCTTAACCACGAAAATAGCTCGCTTGTTTCACACATGTTACTGGCCAAAATTTCATGCCATATACATTGCTTATGACTGGTATTTAGCTGTTGCTTACTTAGCATAACAATTAAGTGGAGTCTTGGCCGGTAATCTGGTTTTAGTAAGCAAGGTTTTTTTTTGCTTAAGCAAAATTTTGTGCTTAAGCAGCTCTATGAAATTGGGCCCAGTTGGTTGAGCGCCGGCGCGTTAATCCGGAAGTCATTGGTTTGAGTCCCATCCTATCCCAGTAAATATTTCTTTGTTCGAACCCCAAATCATTTAAACAGCAGTCAGTTGCACTTGTGGAGTATAGGGTAAAACTCACAAAGAGTCACTCTTTATAGCATTCATTAGGCCTAACTGTTTGAGTTTAGCCAAGGCCACCAGCCTTCTATCTTGCCATTGTCCTCTCTCCTGTAGTTGATCAAAGTGAAATCTTGCAGCACTTTCTGCAAAACTTGCATCACTTTTTTTCTACCTTGAAGGTTGGAGATGGTCCAAATGATGAAGTGACTCTGTTGATAGTGGCACCGTGACGTTCCATGTAGTTGGCTGTACCTGAACGAGTTAAACATTAATTTATCAGTGTCAGATTGTTAACCAGAAAGCCTTGATTTTTTTAAAAGACTTTTGCATATGTTCACGAGGAGGGCCAAAAAGTATGTCTTGTGTTTTTGTTGTTGATAGTTCTTACCCTCGGCGTTGAGCTGAATTACTTTAAAGGAACACGTTGCCTTGGATCGGTCGAGTTGATATTTGAAAAGCGTTTTTAACCGTTTGTTATAAAATGCATATATATTAGAAAGATATTTTAAAAGTAGATTATAATGATCCACACAAGTATCACTCGAAATTGCGTGGTTTTCCTTTTTCTTCGTCAACCAACACGGTCGGCCATTTATGGGAGTCCAATTTTTCACTCCCATAAAATGGCCGACCGTGTTAGTTCGTAAAGTAAATAGAAAACCATGCAATTTGGAGGCAAATTTGTGTGGATCATTGTATTCTACTTTTAAATCATCTTTCTAACCATGATGCATTTTATACCAAACGGTTACAAACGCTTTTCGAAGACCAACTCGACTCGATCCAAGGCAACGTGTTCCTTTAAGATGGTCCAAAAACACATACACTGTACCCCACATATTATGAGGAAACATGCTAAATTAATATCAGTAACTGATGCTATTCAAAATTTCGAAAAAAGGAATCTAGCCCCCCAGTTGCGTGGTCTAATTAAGACCCATAGTTTACACGATTAAGAACTAGCTAGAGGGCGCACTGGTGATGCTGCTTGCACATACAAACGCGACGGGACCACACAATGTCACAAGGAGATATGCGCACCATTTTATATGAGCGTTTGAATATTATTAAGTACACTTGGGAGAGTGTGTGTTGATAACACACCGGCCACACACCGGCCATGTGAACACAAGCTATGCGATGCTGTTTTGTCAATTTACAAAATGGCCGCATGAGCGCATGCATAACTCTATGTTTTGACCCCTCTGCCTACCCACAATGCATTGCGGTTCTGAATCGCGATAAAAGATAAACCTTCGAACTTCAAGGTAGTATTGCATTATAGGCCTAGTATTGGATCTCTGCCTGCCGAGTGAGCGCAGCGCAGTGACACCGACAGTGTTTGCTTACCTTCCTTGCGATCAATTCTAGTTTGGGATTCCCTCGTGAAGAGATGGTAGTTTGTACCCACAGAAATGGCGAAAGTTCTGCCAAAACAGTGAAGAAATTATAAACAAATTCAACGTTCCAGAACTGAAGTTGAGCTGAATTGCTAGCTTAGTGGTCTTCGTGTTGACATGCATGACATGTGGACTTTGTTTTTAATTATTGCACCAACACAAAAAAATGAGGGCGCAATGCTGGTTTAACGGTGGTATTTTGTTTGCAGGTGAAAAATTAACGGCTGTGTTAAATACCGCCCTCTTACGTGTGGACAACTGCTGCTTTATGATTGGTCTGTTGCGCGTAAGTTGATAACCAAGCTATATGATTGGTCTGTTGCGCGTAAGTTATGCTGGCTTAACGGTGGTATTTTGTTTGTAGGTGAAAAATTAACGGTTCTGTTTAATACCACCCTCTTACGTCCCGTGTGGACAACTGCTTTATGATTGGTCTGTTACGCGTAAGTTAATAACCAAGCTTTATGATTGGTCTGTTGCGCGTAAGTTTATAACCAACTGGTCTAATTTGGTTATTAACTTACGCGCAACAGACCAATCATAGAGCAGCAGTTGTCCACACGTAAGAGGGCGGTATTTAACACAACCGTTAATTTTTCACCTGCAAACAAAATACCACCGTTAAACCAGCATTGCGCCCTCATTTTGTTGTGTTGGTGCAATAATTAAAAACACAGTCCATATGTTGTGCATGTCGTCAACACGAAGACCTCTATTTATTATTAACTAAGCTAGCAGCTCAGCTCAACTTCAGTTTTGAAACTTTGAATTTGTTCATAATTTCTTCACTTTTTTGGCAGAACTTTTGCCATTTCTGTGGGTACAAACTACCATCTCTTCACGACACGAGGGAATCCCAAACTAGAATTGATCACAAGGAAGGTAAGCAAACTCGGCAGGCAGAGATCCAAAGATTCCTTTTTCAAGATTTTGAATAGCATCAGTTATTGATATTAACTTAGCATGTTTCCTCATAGTACGTGGGGTACAGTGTACAATGCATGTGTTTTTGGACCATCTTAAAGTAATTCATCTCAACGCCGAGGGTAAGAACTATCAACAACAAAAACACAAGACATACTTTTTGGCCCTCCTCGTGAACAAGATATGCAAAAGTCTTTTAAAAAAATCAAGGCTTTCTGGTTAACAATCTGACACTGATAAATTAATGTTTAACTCGTTCAGGTACAGCCAACTACATGGAACGTCACGGTGCCACTATCAACAGAGTCACTTAATCATTTGGACCATCTCCAACCTTCAAGGTAGAAAAAAGTGATGCAAGTTTTGCAGAAAGTGCTGCAAGATTTCACTTTGATCAACTACATACAAGAGAGACGACAATGGCAAGATAGAAGGCTGGTGGCCTTGGCTAAACTCAAACATGTAATGAATGCTATAAAAAGTGGCTTTTTGTGAGTTTTACCCTATACTCCACAAGGGAAACTCACTGGGTAAACTGTTGTAAATGATTTGGGGTTCGAACAAAGAAATATTTACTGGGATAGGATTAGCCCCACTTGTGTGGATGGGACTCAAACCAATGACTTCCGGATTAACGCGCCGGCGCTCAACCAACTGAGCTATCTAACCCTATTTTGGCTGTTTCTCTATTTTGTCAATATCTTTGTTCGGGGGTTGCTGGTCAGAAGCCATGCAACCATTAACTGCCGTTGTGTAGCCAGGGATCACACCGAAGTTACGTTACCTGGGAAGGGGCAGCCAGAGGATCGTCAACATAGGGCTAGATAGCTCAGTTGGTAGAGCGCCGGCATGTTAATCCGAAATAAAAAGTTGAACCTCCTTCAAAGGTGATCCCCTGGCTGCCGCTTCCCAGGTTGTACGGTGTCTTAATTTGGGTGTGATCCCTGGCCATGCACTGCAGTAAACGGTTGTACCCCCCCCCCCCCAAACAAAGATATGGACAAAATAGGGAAACTGCCAGCTTAGGCCTAGATAGCTCTGTTGGTAGAGAAGCAGGGAATTCTGTGCTTACGGCAAGCATTATTTCACGGGTAAGCGGTGAATTTTGGGTTCTGCGCATGCGTACTCCGCGTTACTAGGCATTCTATGCTTACAAGGCTAGCGCAGAAATTCGGCGCTTGCACATAAGCAGGGGAATCGTGTTCATAAGCGCAGAATTCGGCGGATAAGCAGAGCCATGAAATTGGGCCCTGTTTAACACAATGACCCGCTTTAAACTTGAGCTGGTTTCAAGTTTGCACCCAACAGAAGTACTCAAAGGAATCCACGGTATATCGACAATATTGGAAAAGTAATATTGATTGTTGGTGTTACTGCAAGAGACTAGTGGTTGCACTCTACAAATGCACAATGATTGATTGATTGATTGCTGTAAAAGGAATGGCACCAATAGTTTAACGTCAGGGCCCAATTTCATAGCTCTGCTTAGCGGCCGATTTTGTGCTTACTGTGCAATTTCTATTTCATAGCGCTGCTAACCGTAGGCACATGAAAAGGCATGCTAACCTTCCTGTGCTTACCACACAAACATAAATGACGTCACAATGCAAATCCACGGTAAACACGTAATATGGCCGCCCAATTTTTCTGCTAACCTATGAATTCTGCTACAGTAAGTACGCAAATTTGCTTACCGTTAAGCAGCGCTATGAAATTGGGCCCTTGTCTCAAATGACATCAGTAATTTATTACTTGTTATTTCTTTTACCTGCAATAATTAGTTCATACCTTGCAAAATGTCATGTAAAATGGTCAATGCTGGAAAAATTTATCAATCTTATTCTAAATAAATAAAAAGTTTATTAAATTAACCTGTTTTCAGTGTGTTTTAATTTTTTTGGAAGGAAGTTCATTCTGCTTAATGCTTTTAATGAGGGTCAGATATCACATGGATTTAGGACTTTGTTTAAATAAACTTATGCTTTCTCAATTTTAGTACTTGCACTGTTTTCCTCTTTGTTCACAAACATTTAATTCACGGGCACACGCTCGTTTTAAAAGACCAGTCATTGAGGTCTTACTTAAAATATGTAGGACATCCATGCAATATATACAAGCTATAGTTGACACGAAATACTGACATCCCCACCCCACCCACCATCCCCACACCCCCCCCCCCCCCCCTCGAATGAACTGAAGCAAGAGTTTTGAAGCAGAATGCTATTTTACAGGAGAGGGCGCCCTTACAAAATTACGGAATGACGGCGCCCGGCCCGGTGTCTGCGCACGCGTAGCAGGTTGTTCAAAATTTCAACGGGAGAAATCCTCGATCGCTAGACATCGTCGAGTTTTCCTCCAAATAGTTCAAAGAATTTACTTCCAAAACACATTGGCCCAGGTGGAAAGCACTCAAAATGGATGCCAGTACACTGGATGTCGGTATGAATGTGGATATACAGCGAAGTGATGGTAAATTGATCCTCTTTTTGTTGTGTAGACATTGGTAAACCGGTGTGTCATTTTGTTATTGTGCGTATTTGAATACAGAATTGGTCTCTGGATGTGTCATCATCGCCAGGCGCCTTGGCAATGCAGGCAGTCTTGTCACTTTTCAGTTGTGGCCGTGACAACACGATTAGTTTTTGCTACGGTTATAATGATTTAGAATGGCACGAATGGTTGGCTAGTGAAGGGGGTGGAGAAGGCCGGGAAACTTTCTTTGACTCTGATTTTTCATACAAGTCAACTCAACATGCTCGAATTGACAGTTTTTAATTTTACAATCGTGACAATTGACAATGGGTTTTTTCATGATTATAGTCTCGAGTCCAAATTAAATTGTCTAAATTATTTGTTTGTCAATTGTAACTTGTATGCCTACAACAATAGTCAATACAAAACAACACCAACAGTCCTGAACACAAGAGAAGATAATTAAGAGAAGATAACTAACTTTGACTTGATTGAATGAATAGCCATTATGGAATGGATGTGTACAGTGTAGTCTGAATCTTATCTTAGATACTATATTATTTCATATCGAATGAAAAAGTGGTGGCGCCATACGGAAACTTTTCCATTCTGGAAAAGTTTCTGTATGGCGCCACCACTTCGATACAAAATAATATAGTATATACTATATACGTCAATGAGATTTCCCTTTTTCTTTTTTATAGTGAAAATTAGTGAAAAAGTGGTTGCGCCATTTCGAAAGTTATCCCAAATTCCATTGTCTGATCAGTGATTGTTGTCTCGTTTGAAAATTGAAAACACAAATATCCACTAATCAATAATTTTCCTTGGATATCATACTCATAGTCATATTCATAATCATAGAAAACTGTCACAAAAAAGTTCACTTGGGAACTTTTAAACAATACTCTTTTTCAAAATAATAATAATTGATATTGATGTAAATTCAGCACTGCTTAAATCTTTTCTTTTAGTATTTCTTTTAAAGGTGTTTACAGTATAGCGCCCTCTTTGATGCAAACACAAATTACACATTTTTTTGGCCTCCTACAAACACTTGATAGCTTTAATCAGACATGTAATCACAGTAATATTTCAAGTCCCCCCTAACTGTCAGTTTTATTGCATTTTTAGTGCCGCTCCATGAAATTAACATTTGCTAAAAAACAGGAAAGATGTTCAGATGAGCTTGGGTGTACGTATCCACTGCCACAGTACTCAGATGGCACTAAAAAAAACCTTTCCTGTCAAACTGTTTAGCAAGGCAAAAATGCAAAACAAAATTGATCCTTGTACATGTACATGTAGTTTTCATCAAAAAGGCAGTACAATAATTAAAACAAGATAATTGAATGAAAAAAAATTGTAACTTTACTAATTTTAATGATTTTTGTTTGTATTTTTAACACAGGGAGAGTTCACTCTGCGTGTATAAGTGGCATCAGCAAAGCTACAGACAGTGTCACTGTGGAGTGGTTTGAACGAGGAGAAACCAAAGGCAAAGAGGTACAAGAACTACACAGTGGTCATGACCTCTGCTGCCCTTAGCTTAGTATCCTTATGGGGGCCACCTAGTATCCTTAAAAGATCAAAGATAAGCCTGGGCGACGAAGTGGTTGAGAGTTCAATACGTGTAGTTTCATGTACAGCCTCAGGCCTGCTTTATTCATGATGATAGTGCCCCTTTAAGTCCTCTTCTAATGTGTCCTACCCAGCTTTGAAATTAATACTATGTGGGTTTGATACGTTTACAGTTATATTTGACTATGAGAGAATACATGTAGGTGGGGGCAATGAGACCTGGTTGTCGCAGTCGATCCCATCTACCTCCCTAGATTCATAAGAATAGAGGTCTGAAATCTCTGCAGGATTGTCACAGCAGAGATTGATTCATAGGAAAGCACTTTGCTTCTATTCACGTAGGAGTGCAGTTGTGTACAAATTCATAGGTTCTGTAACATAGTGCAGGCCTGTATGCTGTTATTTTTTTAAGGGCAGGGGTACCAAGGCATTTTCTCCTTGGTAAAGGGCACCCAAAAAGAAACTTCCACTGTAAAGTGTAAGCGTTTCAAGAGCACCGAGACAATGACCAGGGGGCTTGGAGGCAATCGCCTTTGTTGCCTTCGTGAATTATCAGGTCTGACAGTGATTGTATTAATGGTGTGTGGACCCAAGTTCTTGTTTCGATTCAGGGTTGGAGAGAAGGGGGGGGGGGTATTACATGTAGCAGCCCGGTCATGACAGTTTTGTCCATGAGCAAGACTCTTAAATTTAGTTGCTTCTCTTCATTCAGGCGATTGCCTCCGTTGCCCCTTGCCATTGCCTTGGTGCCCTTGAAATGCTCCAGTAGAAATTTACAATTTCCTCATAGGGTGCCCTTTGCCAAAGAGAAAAAGCCTTGGTGCCCTTGACCTTTCAAAAACGAAGTATACAGGCCTGGTACCTGTAAGGACAGAGATGGTTCTTGTGGTTGGTTCAGCCTATGTTACTATAATTCTTATTTCAGGTGGAGATATCCCAGGTGTATGCCTTAAACCCAGAGCTGAGCCCAGAGATGGTTCAAGATGTTCCCTTAGCCCACACCAAGCCCCCTGCCCCTGTGTCCAGTATCAAAGCCAGGCCAAGCAGTGCAAGGATGCCCCTAGCCAATGTTCAACAGCAGCAAGCAGCCAAGCCAGCCAGGGAACAAAACAGAGGTAAGGGGGTGTTATGATGATGATACAGTGTATCGAAAAATATGTTCCCAGGAGTAAAACAAATATTCACAGACTTGATATTCGATGATTTAAACCGATGCAATAAGAACAATGCTGTTTAATTAGTGCTGTAGATGTGCTATGTATTATGGGACATGTGTTTGTATTGCATTACTTTCGCGGACCTATCAAAGACTTATTGCAATAGGCTTAATGACTGACTAAGCTAAGACCGTCTAAGGCAGATAGCTGGCTATAACTGACTGGTCTTAGACTGCTGACTAAGACCGTTTTATTGCAATCCGCCCCTGGAATATATAACCCCAGGGGTTACCAAACGGTGGAAATGGCATCATTTCAACATACATACAGTACCTTTGAATTTGTATCCAAGTTTTAACACTTTTTCGTTAGTAATGACTCTCATCCCTGGCTTCTACTGTGAACCAATATTTCAGATTTTGCAGGCTGGCAATATTAAAAACCACAGAGGATGAGATTGAATGGTCATATACGGAGGAGGGTTGTGATATTCCTGATTATGTAACAATAACTCAAGTACATTATAAGCTTGGGCGATATCGATTTATTTTATTCACGATATATCGCCGACAATATATCGCGATATTCGATATAATCGCGATTAATTAAATTTAACATCATCAGTCTTCATACTCCTAGTGAAAGTTCTAGAAGAGACAGTCATAGCATGAGAGAGGTGTTCTAATGACCTATAGACCTACATGTACGTATGTTTACATTCAAACCGCCCTCTGTTGAAAAAACACTGTATACGTCATGTTTCGCCGGGCAAAAAGAGTCGTAGTCATGGTAAGATTGCATACACTTTCTAGCTGGCTGCCAAAACACAAAGGTTTTGCCAGGCGGTATGCGCGCGAATCATGTTATGATTTTCTTGTGACGTCAGAGGTCACATCGTCTCTTCTTCTGGTTTTACTCCAAACCTATGGGGTGTAAGATGTCTCATCGCGATATTGCGATACTCGCGATACATGTATATCGCGATATATCGATATTTCGATTAAAACCTACTCGATCCGATATCGAAATCGTTTCCAAATTAGTATCGCGACATTGGATAATATTGTGGTATCGTCCAAGCTACAAATGTAAGTACATTACAGTATACACACCACATTACCACCCTTAGAGTGTTCTTGGATCTGTCAGCTATCAACTCATTAGGAATTCCAAGTACTGTTCATGAAGGAATAATTCAATATGTGACTCTAGAGCGTGGGTGCGCTCAACTGTGTTATTGAAATTAGCATACTGCTCAAGCGAACAGCAATAGTTAGCAACATACTGTTAAACATAATTACATTTTATTCATAAAAGATCTGTAAAAGAGAACGTAAAGAAAATGAGCATTGTGATTTTTAGTTCTTCTGTTTTTTATTTTTCAGCATACTTTATGGGCTCTAATATTTATATATTTTATAATCTACATTATGATCGTTGTGTAAAAAATAGATCCATTCTAAAATAACACTGGATTACGCCAAAGTTTCAAATTGTCAAACGCAAATGTCTGTCAAACAAGTGCCAAGTGCCAAGATTAATTAGCTGAGGCCCAATTTTTTGCACGATGGAATGCGAGATACATAATTTTTGCCAAATCGAGATGCAAGGTTTTTGCACAGACGCAACAAAATTTAAGTTATTTTTTTGTGAGTTTAAATAGGACTGCATGCATGCACAATCTACAAATCTGCAACGACAACAAAAAGTGCACATTTTATTCAAAAATTGTTTACATAAAAATCCTGGGGGTTTCTTTAGGGCCTAAACGATTTTAAGAATAAATTTGAATGACTTGTGCTTATTCAGACAGTTTTTGTGGTTAGGCTGAAAAATTAACTCATGATGACACATTAAAAGCTGAACATTTATTTACATAACATACTGTACTCGGGTAGGGATTGGGTGGGGGGGGGGGTTGAGAGTTCATTCACTTATTGGCATTATAGGAATAGTTCAACCTAAATGATTCACTCACAATACACTGTACGTTGAAGAGCTGAACATCATTATTAATGATGTGGGAGGGGGGTGGTCACAGTGTCGGCTGGTGTCATCATCATCATGGACACCCTGCTCGTTGACATAACACACTCATGAGTCATCCAAACATCAATGGGATGGTGGCTGCCTTTGTTTTAGCTCACTCAACCTGTTTAGTGTTTGGGTGAAAAGAAAACCTTAATTACATGTACATGTAGTAATCAATTTGAATTAGGTTCTGGTTGGTTTCAATTCCTAGAAAATGGAAAATCATTTTGGGGTTGTTTTTAGGCGGTGTTTTCTTTTACATGTGCTGTGTCGACACCTACATGTATTTGGAATGATTGTCTACTGGGGAACAGATGGCAGTAGTTGGTTTATTATCCTTGATTTCACACGAATGTTAAATTAGCAACAAGGTCACGGCTGGTGCCATCATTTTAAAAGCGGTTAATACGAATATTCATTAGAATTAAGTATTTGATTGACGCATACAAGATTACTTGTATTTTTAATGGGATTACAAATTTCATACATGCGATGCAAATTCGGTGAGGCATTACAAATTTACATATTTTAAGTTCAGTAGGCCTTTTGGTAATTTAGTAAAAAAAAAATTATATTCAGTGTAATTTGAGGTAATTTTGAAGTGGCGTTCTTTTTTTCCTATTTTTTAAAGTGATACAATCTGCATTCATTCAATCAAACCATTAATATTTTGTACATTGTACATTGCAGTCATTATCTTGCATTACATGTACTTATGAGAATAAATAAATGTTCCTGTTTCCCCTTGGAATTGCTATCACTTTCGGCATGTAAAGAGGGTAAAACAAATCAAGTTTTTCATATTTCCTTTTTCTTTTTAACGAGTCTTAGTCTTTACGTTAGATGCATCTATGTAGGTACAATGAACATGTACATGTGTACCTACGTACCTACATACATGTAGTGTAGTTTATTATTTTCATAGTTATATACACATGTATAAGAACTAGAGGGCGCACTGGTGATGTTGCTTGCACAAACGCGACGGGACCGCAAGGAGACACGCGCGCCATTCTGTACGCGCGTTGAATATGAAGTACACGTTGGAATTTGTGTTTATTGAACGCTATGCGCGATGGTGTTGTGTCAACTGGCCGCACAAACACGCTGTGGGGTGCCTGTTTTGTGAACTTACAAAATGGCCGCCTGCTCGCATGCCGGGGCGTGTATTTAGGCCAGTGCGCCCTCTAGTTCTTGTTGCTCTATGATTATTTTGCATTTTCTTTGTAATTCAAAGGCCTTTTGTTGTTGACTAATTTGAAACAAAAACATTATTTGTGATGTACTGTAGAGAGTCTACTTTTGTGGCACTGCTTTTAAAAACCAATGACCACTTACACATGATGTTGCCGTGTAAAGTGATGATTCTGTTGGCTGTAAAGCGTGGTTTTCTCGTAGGTCACAGGAGTACCATGAAATTAGACAAAGTTACGTAGAGTTACATTACAGTAGTTGTAGAGATTTTGAAAGGCATGCCATGTAGTTCTGTTGTGTGTTGTTGTGAACTTCAGTTTTCTGAACTAATTTATCTGAGAGTCTGAGACCCAATGTTCAGGCAGCAGAAGTGTACATTAAATGTGTTTATAATTGTTTGCCTAAAAGGGTTATTAGTTTTACCGGAATAATAAGGTACTAGAACACGAAGCACAAGTCCCTTGCAAACCTGTGAAATCAGCGACCAACATTTTTCTGGCCATTATTGAGGGCAGCATCTAACTGGACACCACAGGATTTTTTTGAATGATTTTAAATCAACGAACATTTCAGGCAAATATAGTTGTGAGATGCTTACATGTACTGCCAAAGACCTTTTCAGGCCTGTATGCTTCGTTTTTGAAAGGGCAAGGGCACCAAGGCATTTTCTCTTTGGCAAAGGGCACCCTATGAGTAAATTTCTACTGGAGCATATCAAGGCAATGGCAAGGGGCAACGGAGGCAATCGCCTCCGTTGCCTCCGTGAAGTATCAGGCCTGCCTTTTCGCAAATGGTATTTACCATTGCATATAAGCGCAGACTGTTGAATGAGGTGCATTGTGGGATCCGGATAGATATGGACCAAATTTGATCACCAACTAGACCACAACAAATCTATGCACCTAGTTCCAAGCTTTACGCGCGCGCCCCAGTATTTGCGAAAAGGTCTAAAGGCTTCTTGGTAAAAAAATACACATCTTTATGAAGTCCATGTTATCAAAATACAGTAGTACATACACTGTACTGTACACATGATCCTCTTGTACCTTTAAAGCAAACAATCTTTTAGAAAGCATTTTCTGGCCTGCCTTGACGTGGACACAGAATACCAATCTTAGTTGATGGATTACAGTTAGCGGTTGCAGTCATACTGGTTCAGATCAAAAAACAGAAAGACTCATTTTAATCAGAAAGTATTATAATAGAAAATGGTAATGGCGATACTTGATTGAAATGTTGAGTGATGGGGCAAGGACATTTTCGTTGGCAAACACAAGTTCTATCAGATAATCTTAAAGTGAGTTGGATTTGTAAGTGTTTTGTGTTCATGATTTAATATTGCATTTTTTTAAAGGGTCTGGGTACTTTATGTAACACATTTTAAGGGAAGCTTTCTACCATCGTTATCTTTAAACTGAGTAAGTTTTATGTTAATCTGTGGACATTATGTTTTGTGTTACAAAAAGTACCCAAATCCTTTATGGCAGTTTTAAGGCATTAAATTTTGTACGAATTCCCTAACCTTTAGTTCTCTCATTTTTATTCACCCAAACCCTTCAGTGTCGTCAGCCAGAGCGGGGCGGCCCAACGCATTACATGCTGCAGAGAATGGCAACGCAAACCATTCCCCGGCACCAGCAGGACCAGTGCAAAACGCACAGAAACAATCCGCTGGTAGGTTTTTTTCCAACAAATTATTCTTGCTTGAGAAAGTGAAAAAATACCACAGTCGACCAGTTTGTAAAGTCAACAACTTCTACATAATTGCAGACCATGTTACAGTAGTTCATAAAGTAAAACTGTAAAAAGGAAAACCACCCAATTGCCCAATAGACCGATCCATTAAGGTCCGCCGCATTACGTATTGACCAATCACAACGCAACGAAGGTCCGACACTAAGGTCCGACATGCATGCGCGTATGCTTGGCGCGTGCGGCAGAGTTGTGCAGAAAGGCATTGGAGAGCCCCACGTGTTCTTGTTCACACGTGCGTCATGGGCGGAGCCTACTGGATCGGTCTATTGCAGAAATGTTCAGTTAAGGATGATGTACATGTACATGTAGGGATAGACAACCCATCTCAACTCAGACCTTAATCAGACTTCTTGGAATTTAAACCGAGTGGTCCCAACAGACACATTGTGAGTGTTGGGAAAGATTGTCACTTTGCCAACAAGGGAAGGATCACAAAGAGTTAAGTCTACTGTTATCTTGAGCTACAACGCTTTAATTGTTGAGTCACACTGCAGCAATAACGAAAACAATAACCATCATGACGCAAGGAGAACACATTCTATTGGTTGATCTGCTTCACGCAGAATACGCACATGCTCATTCAACCAATAGTATGTGTTCTCTTTGCAGTGTGATCGTTATCATTTTCGTTATCGCTGCAGTGTGACTCGGCCTTTAGAGTTTTTTTTAAATAAATACCTAGGACTTTTCCTAAGTTAGGACTAACTGTTGTGAAATCTACCCCCTGTTCCCTGACCTGATGTTTTTGATTTGACCTTTGCCCCTCAGCTGCTGCAGCAGCAGCTAATCGCAGGCGCAGCAACGTGGTGAAAGAGGTGGACAAAATCAAGAAGAACCGGGAGGTCAGACGAGCGAAGCAAGCCGAGCAAGTCATGCAAAGAATCAACGTAAGAGTTTGTTAACTTCCTGTAAAACCCTACCTAGCCCCAACCCTTCAAAATCCAACTGCGTTTTGTTTGATTCTGTCAGACTGAAGACTGCTGTAGTAAACTTATAATGCTTGGGATCTGGGCCTAAATTTTCATAAAACTATAAGAGTTGTCTTAACCTTTGGAACAATCTTTTGATTCTTGTAGGAGGGAGACGGGAACCATCCCCAGTGGGAGTTCATCCGAATGATACGGGAATATCAAGAAGACTTGGACTTCCGGCCGATCACAAACAACGATTGTGTAAGTAACCAGAATAGAGAACAATAAGGATAATGATGAACACTTTAAAAAGTGCTGGTGTTCACCACAGATGGGTGCTCATGGCACTGATTTGAGAACAGGTTTAAGGCCGAGTCTTACTGCAGCAATAACGGAAACGATAATGGTCATGACGCAAAGAGAACACATTATATTGGTTAAATGAGCGTGTGCAGATTCTGCGTGGAGCAATTTAACCAATAGAGTGTGTTCTCTTTGCGTCGTGATCGTTATCGTTTCCGTTATCACTGCAGTGTAACTCGGCCTATGGGGTTATAGAGCTATGAACTATGAAACCCATTTTATGTGAGATTTTCCAAGGTGCAGTAGCCAATATTCCAGAAACTCTGCCAGGGCTGTCCCCCTTCTCTTTATGATTATTGTACTGGGTCCTTAAATTAAACGTGTATTACACAGCACACTAGACCTGTGGCTATTCGTCCAATCCAAAGGACGATGCAATTACAATGTATGATGAAGTGTCTTGCTTTGGACACAAGTGCCAAGACCGGGACTGGAACCCACTCTCTGATTATTAGAAACAAAAGCACTTGAGTCCATTGCATTAATCTGTTGAGCAGATCTTGTAACCTGTTGCATCACATGTTTACTAAAGAGCAACGTAGCCAGGTGCCAATTTCATAGAGCTGCTTGAGCAACAAATTTGCTAAGCACGAAAATGGCTATTTTATTTTTCACTGGCCACTGGCCAAAAATGTCATGCCATATTCATTGCTTGTGACTGGTATTTAGCTGTTGATTACTTAGCACAACAATTGAGTGGAGTCTTGGCCGGTAATCCGATTTTACTAAGCAAGGATTTTTTTTGCTTTTAAAAGCAAAATGTGTGCTTGAGCAGCAATTGGGCCCAGGACTGTGAGAGTAAGCCTGGGCAACTAGTGCGACTAGTGTCATAGTCGCGACTGTTGATTGCTTAGTCGAGTCACAACTACTTTAAACAGTTGCAACTACCTGCTGTGTAAGACAATTGTGTCACTCACGACTAGTCACAACAACATAATTTACTTACAATATGAAACAGTGACACAATCCTTTAATCTTTTCAGCATATTTTACTATATTTCGCCAGTGGCAAACAATATGCGGGATCGTATCCTGGGGATTAAAAATTAGTCTTGACTTGAGTCGAATTCATGACTATTTGAGGCGTGACTAGTCAAGAAGTTCATTTCCCTAATCGCCAAGGCTTAGGTGACCCCAGCTTGTGACAATGTCTTGTTTCCTCGAAGATTCAACTTCTTCTGAAGACTTTGGGGACGGCTTGTTTTGCAGTCAAGACTCTGAGTATCATGACTGGTATTGTCTTTTTGAATTTACAGGTAGACGATCATCAAATCACTGTCTGTGTCAGGAAGAGGCCGCTCAATAAAAAAGGTGAACTTTAACCTTTAACTATGGAGATGCATTCACCACATGGTGTCATATAGTAGGCTGGCATAGTTTATGTATCGAGGTATCATTGAAGTCTGATTTTGTCATTTTGCTGACAACAAGTTCCTCTTTTCTTTACAGAAAATAGCAAGCGAGATGTTGACGTGGTTACGATACCCTCCAAAGACATGACGGTTATTCATGAACCAAAACTCAAGGTGGACCTGACCAAGTACCTTGAGAACCAGGTATTCCGGTTCGATTACAGCTTCGACGAGCACGCATCCAATGAGTTAGTTTACAAGTGAGTAGAAATTCATGCAGATAATAATAATGAGTATTTGGGAGGCTAATCATCCTTACATCATGCTGGGTAGCCGAAATTGTGGAGGGCGTGGCTACAATGTGTCCGGGCTGATGGCATGTAAGGGCGCCTCTGGCAACCCTTCTACATTAATCCATATATGACCATTGAGTAACGTCCGTCGATATATCGAAAATACTCAAAAACTCGATATTTTTTTGACATCGAAATTGCCGATGTCACTTTTATAATCATATCGTAATATCGGATTTTCGATATATATCGAAAAATTTCGATGTTTTGAAAATTTCGAAGTTCCTAAATGATATCGAAAATACCAAAAGAGTGTCCGATTATTTAAAAGAAATCTGTGTTTGAGTATTAGAAAAGCCGTCGTCGTTATGTAGTTTCATCATTTTGAGTTGCCCTATTAAATAAAATACGTTTTACAAGCAAGTATGTCTGCATGTTCTTTGTGTTTTCGCCATCAGCCGCCGGCCCGCCGCAGAAGTTCACGACCCCGCGGCGAGCGCACGGTAAAACCTCAAAAGAAACCGCCGCTGCTGCCCTAGCCTATCGGCTGTATAAGATGCAACTTCCCATTGTGCATGTGATCAAAATCAATGCGTCTTCATCACAGCATTATTGACTTTGCAAAAATACCCCGCAAAAACTTCCCCGAATCAACAAGACAAAACAAAACAAGGAAGAAAACAATCTTACAATAATCTTTCTATCAATCCAAGGTATCGTAATGGCGTCATTTTGGTCAAATAAAGCCTACACGTTGTGTTGTTTTCGGTGAACAAGCTAACATTTCCGAGGAACTATATGCTTCGCAGACCACGCTGTCGGCGGCTATTGCGTGCGTACCAGCGAAGACTATGCTGTTGTACGGTTTAAGCGTGCACACCAGCGTGTATGGTTATTGCAATTCGGGGGGAAAACCCGTTTGCCCAAGCATGCGCAGACACATGCAGTCTTTGGTCAAGGCGGTATCGCGTGATGCACTGCGTTATTTCGACAATAGAGGGCGTTCTAGCATTCAATGTTTCTTGCCTTGGTTATAGAATGCAAAGTAAAAAGACTACGAGCCTTTATCGGAGACTATGTGACTGCATGCTGCGTGCGTTGTATATTGTGATCGCTGAGTGGTAGGTCTGTGTTTTGCGGGACTTTCTAGTGATTTTTTTTCGATGATTATCTCAACCATTTTCAACCGTAAAGGTAGTCCGCGCGCCCGTCGGACAACTTGATTGACACTTCTACGTCAATGCATCGGCAACTGACACCTTAATGTCGGCGAGTCACGCAGCTCACAAAGGCTCTGTGTCATTTTGAGACGGCCAATCATGGCCAATCACGAATCGAGAATTGTGGTGAGCGTTCACCAATTGGCCAAGCCAGCGGTAGCGGCGATCATACTTTGTTGTAAAACCAGAAATAATCGGGGCGGGACTACGCAATCTGAAATTGTTTGGACTACAAACAAGTTCGGGGGATCAGACAAAAACAAGTTGAAATGTAACCCTATTAAACTGTCAGTCTATGGTATAAATATTTCTACCTCCATGAGTATACCAAGTGCTGTTTTTAGGCTTCCATCTTGCGCGCGGGAAATACTCGATATATCGAGTATACTCGATATTAATTTTTCGATATATCGATAATGGGAAAAAACCGACATCGACGGACGTTACCATTGAGCTAGCAAAGACAGAGATCGGAAGTGTTTGATTTTTCGTAGGGCTCTAAGAAAAACTCAAGTGGCGTAAGAGAGAACCAGCACACAACTCTACTCACATATGGCCTGAGCTTGGAATCGAACCAGGGTCACATTGGTGAGGGGCGAGTGCTTTTTGTACTGGCTACCCATGCCACCAAGTTGAATAGTTTTGGAGGATTGGTCAACTCGCTGGCATTGTCACCGAGAGTACTGAGCCGTTTCATCGGAAGTGAAACCCTAGGAAACTCCTTGGGAATATTTAACCCCACCACCACCCTATGTTCATTTCACACTAGATGAATCTTTCCTGGGGGGGAAGTGCACACTCGAGAGATGCTAATCTCAGGTTTCTTTGACTCCCCAGATTTACAGCCAAGAAGTTGGTAGAAACGATATTCAGCAAGGGTTTTGCTACCTGCTTTGCCTACGGACAGACAGGCAGTGGAAAGACGCATGTAAGTTGGATAACCATTTTGTACATAAAAATACATTTTTCTGAGTTTGCAACGACAAACGATCATGACGCAAAGAGAACGCATTGTAATGGTTGAATGAGCGTGTGCGTACTCTGCATGGAGCAATTAAACCAATAGAATGTATTATCTTAGCGTCTTGATCGTTATCGTTTTAGGTATCGCTGCAGTGTTTCTCTGCCTTGAAACTGACATTTTCCAATGTTCCCCAAAACATTGTATTGCATTTCGAATACAAAGCAAACTAACAGGCCTGGTTCTGATAAGTAGGAAACAAAGGCAAATGCCCCCATGCCACCTGGTTATTGCCTTGGTGCTCTTGAAACGCTACACTAGGAATGTATAATTTCCTCGTAGGGTGGCCTTTACCAAGGAGAAAATGCCTTGGTGCACTTGCCCTTTCAAAAACGAAGCATATAGGCCTGAACTTGTGTTTGTTTTTGTGTTGTAAAGTTTTTTTGCTCACAATGCTCAGTGAAAGCGTCAACATAATTAGCAAAAGGTTCCTGCACTATCCGCCATGGTCAGTACTTAGATGAGAGAACTTTCCTTGTCAGAAACACCGGGGCAAATCCCTTAGCGATAAGTGTAGTTGGATCATTTACCTGCATTTACGCAACACACAAGATCAACGGCTACACATCCCATCCAAAGAACATAGCAATACTGGTTGAGTGTCTTGCTTATGGAGAACATAAGTTTCAAGACCAGGACTCGAACCCACACTCCGAACACCATGAACACCAAAGCTTGAGTTCAAAGCTCTTATCAGCTCGACCACGACACACCAAAATCTCTCAGTCTTTACCATTGAAGTGCCCCTTACCAAAGGAAAAACTGCTGCGCCCCTTCACAAGAGAAGTGTTCAAGATATATTCACTTGACCAATCGGCCACGCTACATTTCATCTCCAAAGACGATGCTGAACATTGATTGCAATGTAGCCAGCATTGTCCATAGCATCATCATGTTGTTACATGTATGTTACATCATCATCATCATCATCATCATAGCTGTCCTCCCGAGGTACATTACATTTAGGTCCCGGTGTGGCCGTTTCAACTTTCCGCTGTGTTCAGTTTTCCGAATGACCAAATACGGTAGCATTACGTCATGCGATGCCTGCGCACAGTAAGCGAAAGTAGTCAATTTTTAGTGCTGTATTGAGTCATCCATTACCCTCCGGTAGCTGTCATGGCGGCGTCCACGAGTCGAGTACAACTAGCGGCAAACGCGTGGATCGTATGAGTTGTTTTTTATGCAAGCAGAGTGTGACCTGCCTAAAGTTGTACCCATGAATACATGTAAAGATGGGGCAAGAGATTATGTGACTACACAGAAAAGAATCATAATATAAACAATGTGGGGTCACTGCTGAGAGAACTACAGTACTCGCCAGGGTACTCGCGGCGGTATCTGACAGGTCACCCGGAAAACTGAACACGCCGGAAAGCTAAAACCGTTCGAACAACGTGCTGATATGTCCGACTATGTCACCCGGAAAACTGAACACGGCGGAAGACTGAAACCGCCACACCGGAGATGGCTTCTCAAATGTGAGTCTCCATACATGTACATGTAGGTATCTTTTCCTGGCTACAATCCCGGCCATATCTCGTTGGGCCCCCCTGCCCCCTTTCAATGTTGGTTCCAATTGCTGATTGTGTTCTGAGTTGTGTTCTGAGTTAATTGCTGATTGTGTTCTGAGTTGTGTTCTGAGTTACAGTCAACATTGAGCGGGGGGCGGGGGACAAATGTTTTGAATGTGAATGGGAAGTGCACAGGGAATCGTTGTATACAACGTTAGGAAAGGGTGGCCCAAGCATTTTGGCCAGGATTGTAGGTGGCCTGCTGCTGCCACAGATGGTATGTCAGCCTCTTCGCAGAGTTTTCCCTGGTCTTCCTCTGGGTCTGCTACCTGCAATGTGAGCTTCTAGGAGAATTTTCGGGTACCGGCCATTGCCCATTCTGTTCACATGCCCAAGATGAGTTTTGTTTTCCTAATTGTAGTTGGAAGATCTTTGGAAGACGTAGTGAAGCAGTTAACTTACTCTTGTGTTGCGAAGTCTGTCCCTTCTGGCAACCCCCAATTTTGTTCTCAAGCAGGCCATCTTATACTTTAATTTGAGCAAATGTCCAACCAAAAGAAAACAAATTATGACCTTTTTTCTCTCATTCTCTTTTTGTAGACAATGGGAGGTAACTTTAACGGGAAGAACCAAGATGTGACCAAAGGAATCTACGCCTTAGCAGCGACCGATGTATTCAAGCTCTACCACAAGGCGGAGAATCGGAAAAAAGATCTTGTGGTCAGCTGCAGCTTCTTTGAGATTTATAGTGGCAAGGTGAGCGAATACGCTTGTTTTTTTCTACATTGTTTGTGGGATGTTAGTGACTAAAGGGAGAAAGAAAATGTTCCACATTTTGTTCAAACCTGTAGGTTTGTATTTCTGGCGACACACTGAGTCTTAACATCCTGAATTGTACGACTGAGAGGTACTGCTAGGTCTAGAATAAGGGGAAGCCCAGGCCTAGGCCATTTCTATTATTTTTTTTTCTCACATGAATAAAATCTCATTCCTTGCATGAAAACACGACTTAGTTGATGGCAGTAAGATATAAGGCTTGTTTGCCAGGCAAGATACTTTACTTTGTGCTCATGGGCAAACTGTCAATATTGCTATAAATATAGCCATAAAATGTTATATGCTTGCAGTGTTGTAGCCACATAGGGCGTTGCTGGGCCAGGTCAGCAGATACAAATTTAACCAAACACTCTTAGCAAAATACACTGTGCTGCCCAGCACAGATTTCCCCCAGATTCAGCAATGATGGCCTCTTGACAAATTTGTTGAACAGCTCGCACTGATGCCTGTGATACTTATTTATACTATTTTTGCAGGTGTTTGATTTGTTGAATAAGAAGGCCAAGCTAAGAGTGTTAGAGGACGGTAAGCAGGTTGTCCAAGTGGTGGGTCTAGAAGAGAAGTCAGTCAACTCGGTTGATGATGTACTACGACTTATCACGGTTGGCAACAACGTTAGGTGAGTCACCGATCAGTACATGTAGTCCCTGATAGCCGATAAAAGTCACAAGGTGCGCAAAATATCCACTACAACATAAACCAATTATTATTTTTTTAGGTTTTCTCGGTTAATTTTGGCAATTGAGCAGCCAATTTAACTACCAAGCTATTCTACTTCGCGCGAAATCGAATGCTACTGACAAGGGTCAGTCGATTTCGTTTTATGATTACCGGTACTCAAATGAAATGTTGCATCGTTCGATTTAACAAAATTCAAATTAGCAGTTCATCAAAGCAGCATTCAAATTCACAGACGCTTCTTGAGGCGTGTGTGTCACAAAAAAGAATGACGATACGCTTAATTGAACAGAGCGCTAAAGGAATTTGACTCAACTCAAAACAAAATTGAATGGCCGAATTCAATTTTGCATCTGGAGAGGCAAAACAGCTTTAATTCGATAGCATGAAAATTAAAATTGGCCGCTCATTTGTTGAAATTGACCAAGAAAACCTATACTTGCAGCAACCCAAATGTGCCCAAAATCCCCCCTAAAGGATAAACAAATTTTCATTGCTTTCACTAATGAAGTTTTTCTCTGGTTGGTCGCATGGTGCATGAACAGACAGTGCTGGTCTATTAAGATTTAACTTAAAGTGCTTGAGTTTGTTTTCATCTCATATGGTTATGTCAGTGTAACAACTTTGTATCGCCTCAATTATAATAATAACTTTCGATTTATATAGCGCCTAATAACTAACACTTAATTCTCTAAGCGCTTTACATTAGTGCCCTGGTCATAGGGCCAATAACATCCCTTTTTAATGTTTCTCAGCTCCCTTGGGAGTATACAACCTGGGCAACAGTTTATATCGCTCCAAAGGCTTTTTCATTCACAATATCAACCTCTACCCTCGCAGGTACCCATTTATTCCCCTGGGTGAAGAAAAGCAATTGTAGTAAAGTATCTTGCTCAAGGACACAAGTGTCACGACCGGGATTCGAACCCACACTCCGGTGAAAACGAACCAGAACTTGAATTCGATGCTCTTAACCACTTGGCCATGACACTCTACAAATTTTGGGATCCAAGGTTCCCTTAAAACCCGTTGAAATATGCTCAAGACGTGCTTGGACTGTTAAAGATGAGAATGAAGCTACTATACTAAAAACCAAGTAATGAATTACTGTACTCTTCAGTTTCTGCGAGCAATTGACTTTTCTTCACCGTGTTTTATATATTTGGTGATTTTAGCAATTTGTGTTTGACAGTGTCAAAAAAATGTGTACTTTTAAACTGTTGTTGTTCCTGCATCTTACTAACCATTTGTTTATAACAATTTTTATGTGTGTAGCGTAAGGTATTTTTTTTCCTTTTTTTCTTTATGTATAGCATAAGAATTTTATTGTTAGGTAAAAAAGCGTATTGATGCCGCTGCTTATGCGCGATAAAAATGTTGCCTATTAATTATTATAATTATTATTATTATTACAATAGAAACCAATTGTGTAAACTTCACTCAAATTTAAGATGACCAAAAAACTACCAATTGAGTCATCTGTAGCCCCATGATGGCGCTATTTCTTTTTAAACTCAAAATAGTGACGTTTGTTATGACTCCTTCTCTAACCACATTCAGGACATCTGGCCAGACGTCAGCCAATAATCATTCATCGAGATCGCACGCTGTATTCCAGATCATTCTACGGACAAAGAAAGCCAATAGACTCTATGGCAAATTCTCCCTGATTGATCTTGCAGGTGAGGCAAACATTTGAATTTAAAACACCTAGAAATGGGAAGAATAAAATCATTTCTGTTTGGAAATGAAGTGGGAATTCGTTGGTTATAATGGAAGTTTGATGGCCTGACGCTTCAATCCTACTAGAGTCTTTCTCGAAGGCCAAATGACAACACAACACGCATGAACACATTTCACATACGTAATCGGCTTTAGAAACATCTTTTGCCCGGTTCATTCTTAGCTGAAAAGCAAAAAAGCTGAACGACGCGAGCAGTCACATTCGAGCTGTTTTTCAACTGGTCTGAACGGGGTGCTTATCCCTCTAGTCACTGCACCGCCCGAGTTTCTGAAAACCAATTTTTCAAGATTCTTGCAGTAAACAACTGGAATCGTAGTTCAATTTTTAAAAGATAGCTTAATATTTATGCACAATTTTTTACCCTTTCGGTAATGTTTGTATAAAAGTACAAGCTCCCATTGGGAACAATAATCGGCTCTCAAATATTTTTTTGTAAGGATAAAATGGACACAATAGCTTTTCAAGGCTTTTATCTGGCTCAATGCTCTTACTAATTAAATGCAAAGGCGTTAGTTTTCAACAATATCATCATTAATGATGAATAAATACAGTTTCCGTTGTGTTTACTAATTGGTATGAGCTAAATTATTTCATCGAAGCTAATGACGATGAAATAATTTAGCTCATACCAATTAGTAAACACAAAGGAAACTGTATTTATTCATCATTAATATTGATATTGTCGAAAACTAACGCCTTCGCATTTAATTAGTTTGAGCATTGAGTCAGATAAAAGCCTTGAAAAGCTATTGTGTCCATTTTGATCCTTACAAAAAAATATTCGAGAGCTGATTATTGTTCCCAATGGGAGCTTGTACTTTTATACAAACATTACCGAAAGGGTAAAAAATTGTGCATAACTATTAAGCTATCTTTTAAAAATTGAACTACGATTCCAGTTGTTTACGGCAAGAATCTTGAAAAATTGGTTTTCAGAAACTCGGGCGGTGCAGGGACTAGAGGGTTATTGTAATGTGCTTGTTATAAGGCAGGCATGATACATGTATTCCTCCTACAATGGTCTGATTTCTGATTCGTTTGCCCCTGAAAACTCAGAAAGATTGTGATTTAATAGCCTGAAAAACAATACACTATATATACATGTAGGTAAGCCCTTGTACTAGAAAATTATTGACCTTTCATGCCTGTTGAGGGTCCATGCAAATACCTCCGATTGAATCTTGTGCAGTGTACTCCATTCACAAACACAAGATAGAGGACACAAGTTTTCACAAAGTTTCCTTGAATTGTTGATTAGATACGATTAGTTTAGATACAACTTTATTAAATCCGAAGCTGGAAATTACCTGACATCGTCTCTCAATAATTTTATAAAATATATAGAAGATAAACATCAACAAAAACAAAAACCTTTAGACCCTTTGACCTGTGACCTTTTCTTGACCTCTGACCCATAGGTAATGAGAGAGGGAAGGACACGCAGAGCTCCAACCGCCAGACGAGGATGGAAGGAGCGGAGATCAACAAGAGCCTCCTGGCCCTCAAGGAGTGCATCCGCTCCCTCTCCCACAAGGGGGCTCACGTTCCCTTCAGAGCCAGTAAACTCACCCAAGTACTGAGGGATTCCTTCATTGGAGACAACACAAAGACTTGCATGGTATGTACGGGGCCCTCCCATCCTCCCCCTTCCCCAACACTTACTCAGAATCTTCCATGATCTATCCCCAAATGTTTTCGTTAATTTGGAAGATCCAGACAACTTTTATCCTATCAAAGTCCAAACATTTGGGTGTTGAGTTAAGCCAGGTGTGAATACAATGCGACACCAATTTTGACGTCACAGCTCTGTGTTCCGTGCGAATATTTCACATCAGTTGAACACAGCTCAATTCTCCGAATCATTTCTTGTGAATTTGTGACGTAAAAATTTGTATTGGATTGGCAGGAAGCATGTCAATCTTATCAAAAGTTTACTAGCACCAACATTTAGAATCACCATAGAGTGGAGAATTTTTATGAATTATTTTGGACTACATGTATGTCAAGCATGTCAATGTTATCAAACATCGACCCCAAGTTTAATAAATTGTTTTGTGCCTAAAACCTTTTGGGAGGGCTGGGTTTTACTTAACTACATGTTCCAACTGCTAGATATTAAACCCTGTAGTTTTCCATTGTGGTGATGTCGGTGTTTTCGTTTTTGTTTTTCATTCTTGCTTCTTTAGATTGCCATGATATCACCAGGTATGAGCTCCTGTGAACACACTCTAAACACGCTACGCTATGCAGACAGGTAAGAGAGACGACAAAAAGTACACACTTTAAACACACTTTAAATATTTGCAATGCTGTGCAGAAGGGTCGAGAGAGATGCCAAAAAGTACACACTTAAAAAAAAAAAACGGCTTGTGCACCGATACTGTAGTCCGAAAACACATTTTAGTTACTAACATGGTCTATTACCCTTTAGGCAGTATGACTCATGGACTGAGAATCTCCAGTAAGCTTGGGCGATATCACGATATTATCGAATACCGCGATATTAATTTGGACACGATTTCGATATCGGATGGATTTGGTTTTAATTGAAATATCGATATATCGCGATATATCGCAATATATCGCGATAAATCGATTAAATATCGCGATGTATTTGCTAGCTGAGACATCTTGCACCCCATAGGTTTGGGGTAAAACCAGAAGAATAGGTCATTAGAACACCTCTCTTATGCTAGGACTGTCTCTTCTACAACTTTCACTTGGAGTTCATTAATTGCGATTATATCGAATATCGCGATATATTGTCGGCGATATATCGTGAATAAAATAAATCGATATCGCCCAAGCTTAATCTCCAGTTAGCAAACACTTTCTAAAGGCTTGTGTACAAAACTACTGCTATGCCAAACTATCTCTACAACGTCTGGAAAGGTTATAAAAAAAGTATGAAGTCATCATTGCAAATAGGTATACAGGGTTTCCCAGCATATTGCACGCTGCAGTCATGTAGTATTTAACAGGGGTGGGGCAATCGCAAGTTTAAACTTGGTATGCTATGCAGACGGGTAAGATAGACTTCAGAAAGTACACACTTTTATCTCACTATGTTATGCAGACATATTATAGAGATGCAAACAAATACAAACTTTAAACACACTAATACTAGTAGGCTAAGCAGTTTGGTAAGAGAAGGAAATAGTTCAGATAATGAGTTGGTTCTAATTTTTAGAATTCCATTCATGTCTTGGTGATGCATTTCAAAAGGTTTTAGCTACGAATGTTCTATATTATCTTCTAGGGTGAAAGAACTGGGTCCAGGCGGCCCTAACGACTCCCCAGGAGGAGGTGACTACCCCGCGGATCTCAACCTGCCGCCGAGTCCTGAGAAACTCCCTGAGTGTTTGTCCCCGAGTAACAGTGACCTGGCCATGCTGTGCACTCATAATGTACGTAGTCAAGATCTTGTGGTGAAGTCATCCGGGTGTGGTCTCGGAATACTGGTCATGACACTTGGAGCAAGATGCTTACCAACGTGTATAATCGGGTTATCTTGTGGTGTCGATTTCAAACTCTGTTGTTTCTGATCAGCAGAGTGTGGGTTTCGAATCCCCAGCCGTGACACTTGTGTCCTTAAGCAAGACACTTAACCATTGCTTCGTCCTACGGATGGGACGTTAAGCCGTTGGTCCCTTAACGCACGTAAAATAACCCAGTGCACTTTATAGACAAGAGAAGGGGTTTGCCCTGGTGTTCCTGTTTTGATTGGCTGCATATTGCATAAAAAAGTAGTAGAAGAAGTAGATCTCACAACTCAAACTAAGTCCCATATCTTGCATAAATTACTGTATGTTTCAGCGCTTTGAGCCGCCCTTAGGGTGTATAAAGCGCTATATAAATTATTATTATTATTACCTGCGAGTGTCAAGGTTGATATTGTGTTTGAAAAAAGCCTTCAGAGCGCCACAGCAACTCAGGGCTGTACACTCTCCAGGGAGCTGAGGAAGATGAAAGGAATATTAGTGGCAATGACCAGCTAGGCACCAATGTCAAGTGCATTGATATGTTATTGTAAACTGTGCTATATAAGAAGTAGTTATCATTATATTATTGAGTCTTCGATTTGTGATCTTTGTGCTCTGCTCGGAGAGGGAACTTAAAGACATTGGACACTATTGGTAATTGTCAAAGACCAGTCAGTCTTCTCACTTGCTACATCTCAACATATATGCATAAAAAACAAGCCTGTGAAAATCTCAGCTCAATTGGCCGTTGAAGTTGCGAGATAACATTGAAAGAAAAAAACACCCTTGTCACACGAAGTTGTTTGCTTTCAGATGCTTGATTTTGAGACCTCAGATTCTGAATCTGAGGTCTCAAAATCAAATTTGTGGAAAATTACTTCTTTCTCAAAAACTATGGCACTTCAGAGGGAGCCGTTTCTCACAATGTTTTATACTATCAACCTCTCCCCATTACTTGTAACCAAGTAAGGTTTTATGCTAATAATATTTGAGTAATTACCAATAGTGTCCACTGCCTTTAAGAAGTAGTTATCGTTATATTATTGTAGTTATCGTTATAATATTGAGTCTTTGATTTTTTATCTTTGAGCTCCACTTGGAGAGGGAACTTAAACTTTCTTAATTTGTCCGATGTTAGGAAGAGGAGGTGTCCGCTGAGATGTTTACGTTTCATGAAGTAATGAATCAACTCCAGGAGATGGAGGAGCAGGTGGTTGACGACCATCGAGTGTGCCTAGAGGTAAGGGAGAAGGAATTTTATTTAAACTTCTCTAATTTACAATAAAAGTTATCACACGAGGCGAGTGTAATACGAAAAAATATAGCACTTCTGTGACCAGTATCCAACGAGGCCAAAGGCAGATTGGATATGGGACGCAGCAAGCTATATTTTTCCCCCACAAGCCTAGTCAGTGAGTCATTGAGTACCGCATTGAATATACTTTACTTTCACTTGTTTTTCATCCTTGCCTTTTTATTCATTCGAATGAATGTATTCTTTACCTTTTTTATTCTTTTGTGCTGTATGTTTATGGCCTTTCTTGCCTTAATGTTTTCTTTGATTTGGGAGACGTGCCTTTTGGCGACAGTTTTATTTTAAACTTTTATGCTCTCCTGGGCACTGTTGCTTATGTACTTTAAGTTTTTAATATATATTTAAAGACACTGGACACTATTGTTAATTGTCAAAGACTAGTCTTCACAGTTGGTGTATCTCAACATATCCATAAAATGTGAAACCTGTGAAAATTTGAGCTCAATCGATCGTCGAAGTTGCGAGATATTAATGGGAAAAAAAAACACCCTTGTCGCACGAAGTTGTGTGCTTCCAGATGCTTGATTTCGAGACCTCAAAATTCTAATTCGAGGTCTTGAAATCAAATTCGTGGACAATTACTTCTTTCTCGAAAACTACGTCACTTCAGAGGAAGGCGTTTCTCACAATGTTTTATACTATCAACCTCTCCCCATTACTCGTTACCAAGTAAGGTTTTATGCTAATAATTATTTTGAATAATTACCAATAATGCCCACTGCCTTTAAGTTTTTAATATATTGTTAATGTGTGTACATGTACTTGTGATTGTTTTGCCAGAACAAATATTTGTTTTGCCAGAACAAATAGTCCGCAACAATCGTCGGCAATGCACAGACAAAATATGCTCAGGTCACTACAACTGAGAAATTGTGCGCCTGTGATTGGTTCCCGACAGTCAAGATCACGTCGTACAAGTTGAAATTGTTCTACTCGTGCGACTGTTACCTTTTGCGAGCGGCGACTGTTTCCAATTGTCTTAAAACCATCACAGTTATGCTCAGGTTGTAAATATTCAAAAAACAGACTGAAAAGTTGCTGATGGTCTTAGCTCAGGCGCAGTGTGATCCTGAAAAGTCAGTCGCCGACTTTTTTTTGTTTTTTGACGCAAGGTCAACCTGAGGCCGGCTTTAGATAAGGGTTGTTCCCCAAACCCACAAAAATTGATAAGACAGAGCGTTTTCTCATGCTGGTCCTCTACTGTGATACAATCTGCCTCATAATATCCGTAAGATGTCATCTATTCATAAGTTCAAAGAGCCTCTCAAAACCCTCTTTTTCACTTCTGCTATTTATATGATAAACATGTTTCCTTCCTCGTGCCAATAGCATCTTCTTTTTAGCTCAATGTGAATAGTAAAAACTGTCTGTACGGCGTTTTGAGATTTTTCATTTAAGACGCCATGTTAAAAATAAAATATTGTTATTCTTTATATAATTATTATGGATACCAGCGCATTATATGTGCTCTAATTATAATAACCCCCTCACCCCCACCAAAGAACAAGTACAAATGACAAAACAATATCAATGAATGATTGGCACCAGGAAAGAAACAATTATCTTCTACTTTTAATCACAAAACTATTATTTTTTCCCCAATTATTAGGAGACACAGCAACTTGCAGCTGAGGAAGTTCGGCTGATTCAGATGACTGACGAAGTGGACTACGATGTAGAAGGTGAGGCACCAAAAGTTCTCAACAGAGGGCGCTACACAGAATTAGAATTCATAAATAAATTAATAAATAAACTCACATGTATCTGACATGAGTCAAGGCAAAACTCCAAAAATAGGATGTTGTGGCCGAGCAGTCTCGTCCACCGAGCCTTAGCTTCAATGGTGTTGTCAGCAGCAGAGTGTGGGTTCGAATCCCGGTTTTGACACTTGTGCACTTGATTATTTTAATAACAACCAGTTTTTATATAGCGCTTTTCACGCCCGAGGCGTGTCTCCAAGCGCTTCCGACATTATTACCCCTGGTCACTGGGCCTTAAACGGTCTCAGCTCCCTGGGGAGTATACAGCCTGTGCGACAACTGTATGCGCTTCTCGGCTAAACCATTCACAAGAACCATCTCTGCCCTCACAGATACCCATTTACCCCTGGGTGGAGAGCAGCAATTAAAGTTTAGTGTCTTGCTCAGGGACACAAATGTCACGACCAGGATTTAAACCCACACTCTGCTGAACAGAAGCATCAGAGCTTGAGTTCGGTGATGTTATCCACTCGGCCACGACACCCCACTTAAGCAAGGCATTAACCATACTTGTTTTTGTAAAAAAATCGGGAAGGTGGTGCATTCTGCTCTACCAGCCAGGCTCCTAATAAATGATACTCGTGACTAAATCCATAGGGAGCGTGAAGGGGGTAACCCTGTTTTCAGCCTAGGTGGCAACATGCCCTCGGTTAGTTGATTTGATCCTCAGCCCAAATTAGTTAAGTGTATCCGTGACCTTTGAGTGGCTGTCTGGCCTTGTGGTATAGACGATGTGACCTCTGACGTCACTCGAAAACCATGACATGATTCGCGCGCATACCGCTGGGCAAAACCCTTTGTGTTTTGGCAGCCAGCTAGAAAGTGTATGCAATCTTACCATGACTACGTGTCTTTTTGCCCAGCGAAACATGACGTATACAGTGTTTTGTCAACAGCGGGCCGTTTGAATGTAAACAGGTCATATCTCATAAATAAATATCTTACATTGGTAAGATTGCATACACTTTCTAGCTGGCTGCCAAAACCCAAAGGTTCAATAAGGCAATATATCATAAATAAATAAACACCTTTAATGTAAAAATGACCATGAATTTTTGTTGGGGTGTTTTCTTTTGCCCTTGAAACATTTCTGCTTGCCAGGTTAAAATAACAGAACACCATTTTTTCCCTATTCCTCGTGCAGACTACGTAGCTAAGCTGGGTGACATCCTAACCAAGAAGATCGACATGATGGTCGCGCTCAGAGACAAAGTCAACAACTTCCACGGCCAGCTGCAGGCAGAGGAGACAGCCAGCAAGAACATGAGGCCGCCCGGACCTTGAAGAATTGAGGGAAGATAGCTCCTCCCCCTTTTTTGCCCCCCCTCAATCTGGACGCGATGCATCACAAACTGTTCACGTTTTTGTTAATTTTGTTTTGCTGTCTTTCCGCAATTTGAAAGATTTCTTTATTTGCACTGCCGTTCTACACCTAAATGCATTGTTAAAATTGTTTTCTCAGTAGTTGGGGAAATATTTTTTGTGGCGAGTTGGATGTTTCCCTTTGCCCAGTGAAGTACGAGGCGTAGGACCTTGTTACGTGGAGTTTCCATCTCACTCAGTTTTTTTCAGCCAATACTAACATCGCCACCTTATGGTGAAGATTTGCCATCACAATTTTTTTAATCACAATTTTGACTAAAAATTGGGACCATCGCACGTTTGCGTGAGCGCTGCATTCTTCTCAGTTTGCGGGGTGGGTAAATTTTGCTTCAAACTATCAATTTGTATTGTGACCATCTCGCCCAGTTCATTGACAAGGGGAAACACTTGACAGGGGAAACAACGCAATGTAATGAATGAGGCTTCAATAATTTTTGAGGAAGAGGAGGAGCGGTGGATAAAAAATAAGGATGTTGGTTTTATGCAGGTGAAAATCAAGTTGGTTGTACAAAGAAAATCACGGAGTCATAAAGTTTGGAGCAAAAATACTGAACTAACCCAAACTCCATTGCTGCTTCTGCCTGGTGATTAAGTAAACGGAAGTTAACTTCAGCCTTTGAACCAAAATTGTTCAGCATAAATAAATGTCCATGCTGTCAGGCTCCTCTGTCCCCAAGGTTCTTAAAATATTGTGTGGTTTGTATTGAAGTTTCATGTTACTTCATAGAGAGCAAAGGTCACGTCGTAGAGGTCATTTACAAGTTGTAGTCGGTCCCGCGTCGATGGTATTGAAATCTTGACGTGTGATAAAAAAAAGACATAGTTTTTAGGCCTCTGCGATGACTGTAAAACTGTGTCGCGCGTCAAAATTTCAATCGCGCGATCGCCTATGAACGGCCTTAAGGGTCACCTCGTAGAGGTCACAACATCCCAAGAGGTCACTTCCTAGGGGTCTAGTCTAGTTTAAGATGTGTTGTCAAAGTCTATGTACAGTTTATCTATTTATTATATTTTATACCCGCCATGTTGTTGAGGGCACACTTTATGCAACACCATTGTGTATTATGAAGATGAAGTCTAGGTACAAGACAGTGGGCCTCTGTAACGGTGAGGCCGTCTTTTTCAACCAACGCTGTATTTAAGTTATAATTTGGTTTGTTTCAATGATGGTGGGGGTGGGGGGGGGGGGGGGCTTTAGCAGAACTAAGCAGTCCCAAACTGTACATGTGAAATAGCATTGTGGCTGGTAACCTTAATCTGGTAAGCACAATGTTGTTCTGCTTAGCTACTTGTTTTGCCGAAGCAGCTCTATGAGATTGGGCCCAGATGACATGATTTGTGAGAACTTTGTAAGTTTAATATACACGTTAAAATCAAAATTAATGGTCTTGTGATGTAAATTACTGAATTAAGCTTATCAAAACAAAGCACGCTTAAAAGCAAAATGTACAGCCTTTAATTATATCACTGTGTAAATGACTTGAAGTGGTGTTTTTTTTCCCGTTTTTTTTTCCCGCCCTCTATGTGTGTGTATATAAAGCGTGAATGCAATCTGATTTGCAACTGCAGGGTGTTCAGCTGTGAATGTGTTCATTAAAGTTTGTAAATTCAAAAAACTTTTGTACAAAGGCTTCATTTAAAAAAAACAAAATCTTATAAACTAATAACTTTTTGCCTATTATGAATGGTACTGTGCACTTATGAGTTCGCCTCACAATGGGATAGTTGACGCTAGTTGCAGGCCTGGGATTACAAAGTTTTAAGGTCAAGGCACTTTGGTCTTGGAGCAGGGCAAATTTTCAAGGGCACCCCGGCCAGTTACAAGGGCACTGACTGCATTTGCCGGCTGGTGCTGTGTAGTTCCATACCTGAAAGTGGCAACTTATATCCAAGAGAATTGTTTTGAGTTTGTATCAAACTCAACTTCATGGCCTAATTTTATAAAGCTGCTTTTAAAAACATGCTCATGAAACAGATGTTATGCACAGTGAACTCCAGCCCCCATCAAATTCAAAACCCCACCCTACCCCTTTACTTGTGAGAAGTAAAACACAATCCCAATTCTTAAAGGAAAGGTATGGATGGCTGTTAGCCCTATTTAGGACTTTTTCTCTGTACACATAATAAGAAAGTGTAAGGCCGCCAGGGATAGGATGGCTGTAGGCCAGGTACAAGACACTTATTTTAATTCCAAATAAATATCAAGACGAGTATCTGTCTGTTAAAGGTCTCAGGTATAGAGACTAATACACCATTTTACCCTACCTTTGATATTACCCAACCATGAAGGATTGACGGCATCATTTATTTTGTCAACAACACTTTTTTTTTGCCAAACCAAAGCAAATTTGGGTTTTGTATGAAACCAAAAAAGTCAAAGTTTGTGTAAAGCTATAATGTCAAATTTTGGGTGAAGCTACCAATGTCAAATTTTGTTGGATTTTGTGTAAAGCCATCAATTTCAAATTGTGTTGGTTTTTGTGTGAAGCCAACAATTTCAAGTTTTGTTGGATTTTGTATGAAGCGAAAATTTGAACAATTTGTTGGATTTCGTATGTTGACTCAACAATTCAAACTGTTTTGTACAAGATGCTGTCTTTCCTGATGTTGGGTTTCGTTGGTTTATCAACTGTCTTCATAGTCCAACGGGATAAATATTTAAAAGACCTCAACAGAAGGTGTTCTGTCCTTAACAAAAAAACAAGGTACAAAATGGTTTTAAATCATTTTTAATGAATGCATCAATATAGATCGTTGTTATGTCTGTTTTTAAAGGCAGTGGACACTATTGGTAATCACTCAAAATAATTATTAGCATAAAACCTTTCTTGGTGACCAGTAATGGGGAGAGGTTGATGGTATAAAACATTGTGAGAAATGGCTCCCTCTGAAGTGCCATAGTTTTCGAGAAAGAAGTAATTTTCCACGAATTTGATTTCGAGACCTCAAGTTTAGAACATGAGGTCTCGCAACTTCGTGTGACAAGCTTATTTTTTCTTTCATTATTATCTCGCAAGTTATACGACCGATTGAGCTCAAATTTCACAGGTTTGTTATTTTATGCATATGTTGAGATACACCAACTGTGAAGGCTAGTCTTTGACAATTACCAATAGTGTACACTGCATTTAATCAAATCCAACCCCAAATGTAATGCAACGTCGGAATCAAACGACTTTGGCTACATACGGCTATGACTGTTGAATGCAAACATAATGTTGAAGAATAGGAAAGCTTGGTGGGTTAGCCGTAGCCAGTGCCATAAGTACTTTTCTTTAACCTGTCGTGAAACTATTTAAAGCAGTTACACATGATTTATATGATCAAGATAATTGTGCCATTACGCAGAGAGAGAAATTCAAACTGCAGGTGTCGTTGTCGTTGACAACTAAAAGCCTGTAACCATTAAATGCATAGAGATACTAAAATGCAATTACTGTAAAACTACATGTATTGTGTATTAAGCGTGTAAATTACTCAATAATAGACTGAACACATGTCCCGTGCGCATTTGAACGTTTTGGACCCGATACTAAGTGCGTGATTGTGTTAAACAGAAAACTCATGCTGCTATGCACCAAAATCCCTTTAAAGGGATTGATATACCATTCGAAAAAGATGACATTCGTACCAACTTCAGGCCGTGATTCGGGACCTTGTGGTATTGGGGGGGGGGGGGGGGGGGGGCTTGTAGATGCAGTAGCTTAATCCTATTGGTCCGAATTCCTTGACGTAATCGTCACAACTTTTGTTTGTTTCATTTTGGGAGTCGGTTTTCCATAACGATATACTGAAGTACGCATTTTATGCAACGTGTGGCGCATTTGAACGCTCAAGATCTTTATACAATTAATTTGAATCCCAAACAATTTGTTTTATTCACATGTTGTGAGAATCTATGTGAGAATCAGACCTTTTCGTGACGTCACGCAAAGGTCTGGCGCGTCAGTGAAAGGGTTAACATAGACTAACGGGGTCCCTTACCCGCCACGTTATAAATGTTTATGCTCATTTCTGAATGTGGTTTCTTTGCCTTACTTTAAAAAAAAAAATGTTTTGTATGGGTTTCATGTTTATCCGTCCATTTGTATGCACTTACACCACTTGGATGAATAATGTAGGTCACTTGACTCGCATTCTTCACATGTGGAGTTAACTTGAATGCGTTCTCAGCCCAAACTTCATGTCTAGACTTAGAATTCATCCGAAGAAAATTACTTCTATTATTTGATGTCTGGTTGGTGTTCTTTACCCTTGTGCCGTGCAAACAGTCAACATGTAAAACAATAGCTAGTCTGGTGTCTAAATTCAAAGTACCACATGAATTGTTAATATAAATTAATTCAAGTGTAAGGGTATTTTAAAAGAGAAAGATTTTAGCCCGGTTGCCTGCCCACTCCAGCCCCCGTCTATGTTCGGCCGTCTTTCGAGAAACGGGAAAAAAAATGAAAGAATAATAAATGATTATTCATATGTTTACATGTTATGTCACAGGTCACATGGTCCGGCGTGCCTTTTCTTTGCTTATAATAAGCAGTTGTACGAAATAAAAATGGTTAAGTGGCCGCCCGTAAAGTAGAAAACGTCCGAAGTTAATGAAATTTGGTCCTTTGCCCAATTTCTTAGCGCTGCTTAATGAGCATTACTATGGTCATGTACGTACACGAAACATGAGTTTGAGCTGGTAACCTTATTCTGGTAATCGGCTTCTTGTTGTGCTTATGTACTTGTCGTTTTGCTCCAGCAGCTCTATGAAATTGGGGCCGGCCCTGTCTGGTTGTCAACCCCTCATGGTCAGACTCAAACACTTTATTATTTTAACCATATGGTGTACTTTGTCTTTAATCAATTCCTTTAAAAGGTATAGGCCTACCACTGTCTAAGAAAAACAAATAAGTAGTGATAAAATATCAAAATATTTGTGCACTGGTATTAAATACTTTAAGCATGTAAATTGTAAAACAATTCACCTCCATCCTAAATTTGCAACGTCTTAAAAAATAATTACCTGAGAAATAAATTGACAAACTGCTGCAGTCAGTACTGTTTAAAAGTGCATTAGCCGTGATAAGTGTTTTTTTTTTTTTTTCGTGTAAATTGTCGTATAAGAGGAGTGTTGGGTAAACTCCCAACTCAAATAGTAAGTACTCTCTCTCTCTCATCATGATGATGAGCATCATGTACTGTTCGAAACGTAGGGGGCGCTATATTAGGCCCTTTCGAAACCACGGCTTTGGCTCCAGATACAACTCAGGCTAGCTTGGCCCCATGGTCGTTTTTACAATTGCACGTGCTTTGCGTACGTGCTCAGGGCTCCAGACAAGAAGACGGAGCCTTTAAAGGCAGTGGACACTATAGACCTTATGCATTGACGTCATCCTGCCGCCATCTTTGAGGTCAAACGGTGACGAAACATTCGAAACGGACATAGATTGGCCAATGAACAACCTCCTTTTGACCTCAAGGCGAGGACGCCGTACTGAAATGACGTCATGTGCTTAAAGTCACCTGGAAATAGAATTTGTTTTCTTTCAAACATAAGAGTATATGCTTACGAACAATAAAACATATTTTTTGTAATTGTTTGTCACGATTTATATGTTTAAAAAATATATAAAGTTGTTTGGTGGGGCTGACTCCGCCTACCCCTTTTGTGACGTCAATCGAGGCAGACTTTGCCTGCAATGCGTACAGTAAACACACGTGCGAAGTACATGTACGTCCAAGTCGTGAATTGGTACATTTCAGAAAGTGTTTTTCTGCATTCAGCAGCAATACACCTGGTCGGCATTGCCGGAAAAAACCAAACAATTTTTTTTTGGAAACGTACAAACTCACGACTTGGTCCGTACATGTACTATTTGCAATTGTGTTTACTCTACGCATTACAGGCAAAGTCTGCCTCGATTGACATCACGAACAGCGCCCTCTCGGGTCGGGGTCTACTCTTAAATTTGTAAATAACATAATAACTGATTTTTTTAAACCTTAGTTAACTGTTTATTCACATTCCACTCATCAAAACACATTTAGTGACAAAAGCTTTATTTTGAAAAAATACCACTTCCAGGTGACTTTAAGGTCTATTGGTAATTACTCAAAATAATTATTAGCATAACACCTTTCTTGGGGACAAGTAATGGGGAGAGGTTGATAGTATAAAACGTTGTGAGAAACGGCTCCCTCTGAAGTGCCATAGTTATCGAGAGAGAAGTAATTTTCCACGAATTTGATTTCGAGACCTCAGATTTAGAACTTGAGGTCTCAAAATCAACCATCTAATAAACGCATAACAGGTTTGTTATTTTATGCATATGTTGAGATACATCAACTGCGAGGGCTAGTCTTTGACAATTACCGATAGTGTCCACTGCCTTTAAGCCGAATCTAAAGCCGAAACCGTGGATTCCAAACAGAACAAAGACCTTTTCGCAAAGCAAATACCCACTGCGCGAGCGCTAGTCTGGTTCCCAGACCCAAAAATCTCCGACTAGGCTCTGTCGAATTTAGGGTCCGGTATCACCCAAAATCACGTGACCAATAAGGAGGAATTCGTCCTCTTTCGAAGTTATCCGAAAGGTTCCGAACGTGTTGTCGTCAACATTCGGACAGTATCGTTCATGTTCGGTACGGACTCGTAATGTCAGTCCAGACCTGTCGGCCGTAGATCCAGGAGTTTTTATGCCAGTTATTGGTTGCCAATGCAGGCGTTGTGCCTTAATAAAGCGTTGTTCAAAATATAAACCTGGGAAATCGCTCCGGATCTGGTAAGTTTTTGTCCTTTTTCTTCAAAAATATTTTTTCAAAGGTGTTTTGACTTGAGTGTTCATTAGACATTGGTTGAGGATTAAGTTTCATGATTGAAGTGGTAAAAATGGGAACAAATCTGGTGACTAGCTGTCGAAATTATACGTGTTGAACCAGATTGTCATTAATTGACGATCAAAAAAATCTCGTAACCCTCCGGCCTGGCGGCCGTTGGGAGGAGGGTTACGTTATCGCAACTAGTAGTACGTGCAGACATGGTTTCCCTGGAGATGACCCCCGACCCTGACAAGTTGCGTCATGCTCTATTTTTAACCGTGGGTGATACCTGACCTAAGATTTTTAACAAGAGACGTCAAGGAATCTTTGGGCAATGGACCAGACTACGCGAGCGATAACTGTTGAATGAGGTGCATGCTGGTCTAGCTAGAGATCAAACTTGGATCGCTAGCTTGACTAGAATGCACCTCATTCCACGCCTAACGCGCACGTACCAAGTATTTGCGATAAGTATGTTAGCGAGGCTGCCGCAGCCGTAGCCGTAGCCGAAGTGTCTCATTCAGACACGGCGTTGTATATGTTCCACACCACACCATCACTGACGCCCGGCAACCAGTGAAAACTCTTCTATAATAGTTTCATTCAAACGGCTTATCTAGTCCCATTGTACCATTGTGTTATTTGATACATAACCACTTAAAAATTGCTGCTGAAATCAAATAACCATTGTATTGCCAGAGATAACATTCAAGTTTTATCAGTCTGCGGCTGACATTTTTTCCCCCTGAAAATCTTTGATCAAGGATTTGGGGGTACCGTTTTTAAATTAAAAATTCCTCAAAATAATAACAGTAATTGTACCAGCTGAAAATATTTTGAGATGTGCTCCTTTCTTTCTATCAAGAGTTGATGAAAATCGTACGGTGCAATCTCCACAAAATGTACGTCATGTGTGCTTCCATTGAGACGTGTAGAAATTGTCACTGTATGAAGTCCGGACTCTGTGACCCTTTTTTAGTGTCACGTGATACTACACGCACCGCCATTTTAAAACAGTTTCAACTGTTCTAAAAAAGAAAAACGCATGTTCGATTTCGTCCTCTTTTTGTTTCTTTGGTGTTTCGTGGTTGTTCTTTCGGACACTGTTGGGAATTACTCCAAACATTTGTTAGCTAAGCATAGAAACTTACTTGGCAACGAGCAAGGGGGAGCTAAAACATTGTGAGTAACGGCTCCCTCTGAAGTTACGTAGTTTTTTAGAAAGAGGAAATTTCTTACTCAAATAATCAAATGTTAGGCGTCTGAAAGCACACATTATTGTGCAGTAAGGGTGGTTTTCCTTCATTTTGTAAGTTTGATGACAAATCGAGTCAAATTTTCGCAGATTTTTTATGTTATGCTGTTTGAGGTATACCAAGTGATAAAGTACTTTGACAATTACCCAAATGTCCAGTGCCTTTATGTCTTCACATTTATAGGTGAAGCTATTTTAAGGCACAGTTTTACGCCTTCTCTGAATGTCTACAAAGAGAGATCTGTTATATAAGATTGTTAATGTCAACAAGAATGTGGGTTATTTCTAAAACTTGATGCACCGTTACTGACCGTTACACTAAGCCCGTAGGATCATCGTCTTACGTTTTCCATAGTGGATTACTGTAAAACTATCAAGCCATGGCTTCCCTTGAAATACAACAAGGGGGGATAATTCCATGGGATAAGAGGCTCAGGGATTACCAGTTTTAAGGAGCTTTTATTTTCCCATCTCGCCCTTGGGTAACATCGCCCCCCCTCTCTCCCTCTCTTTCTCTCTTTCAAAAATAACACTTTATTTGTGTTTAGTTCACAAGGGGTTTGACTAAACAAAAAACACCGGTATGTCAGTGGCCTTTCGCGTCTATTTCTACCTAGAAGTGTGTGTAAGTAGCAACCATCACTTGAAAACGTAACAAATCCTTGCGTAAATATTGCCTTATTTTGGTTGGGTTTTTTGTTTGGGAAAATGGCTTACTTAGTTAGGTCATTGGGTTGTAAGTGGTTAACTACTGCAAACCCCCTTTTTACCAATCACAAAGATGCCTTCTGTGTGTAGAAGATTTTCCCCTGGAAATTGGTCCAGTTTTTGCCATCTGTTCTTTTCAGAAACACCACGACCCATGCAGAGAGTTATATGCACATTGTGTCTCCACAAACCTAACTAGAAAACGAAAGATATATTTTTTTTTTCAAATTTGCTCGCTAATTTGAAATACAGACTGCCTGAGCGATGTGTTCATCTACTCGCCAGCCTGCCTATATTGAGACATGGTTAATTATTAACCTTTATTCGACAGCAGCGCCATCTCTCTTACATCAGACAAAACGAGTAAACAAGTGATTTAATTAAATTTCCATATCAAGTGTGGCTTTTACAGTATGGACGAAGTTCTTTTATCTAGATATAAAACAAGCAAAATTCACACGTTGTTTTTGGTTCATTTATGTTTTGTAAGTTCATTCCAGTCATCTTAGGTTTTCAAGGAACGCTACAGTCGACCCGTGAAAATATCATACATCACTTTAAACATGCACTGTGTATTTTGAGCTCACTAACGTTTTGAAGCCTTATTCAAATGCTACCAATAACAAGTGTCACACCATTACGAATCTGTATTTTCACAATGTTCTAATACACTTGTGCCTTTGATGTTACAAGCATTGGATTTGTCAAACGAAGTATGCCACGAGAATATTTGCAGATTATTTTGTTCTGTTTGCAGGTCAAGCAAGAACGACCAAAGCCCTTTTCATACGAAAGCAATTTAGCTGAGGTTCCTTGCTTTACCTCTCATCGTAATAGTTTTGTTGCTACAACGTAGCGTGATTTCGGTTATTTCCCCACACATTATTGGAATACTCCCTTAAAGGAACTGGACACTATTGGTAATTACTCAAAATAATTGTTAGCATAAACGAGCAATAGAGAGCTGTTGATAGTAAAACACATTGTGAGAAACAGCTCCCGAGGAAACGTAGTTTTTGAGAAAGAGGTAATTTCTCACTCAAGTAATAAAATACTTCAGCTGAAGCCTTTTATTATGCATCTGAAAACACACAACGTAATGCAACAAGGGTGTATTTACTTTTATTATTCTCTTGCAACTTCGATGACCAAGAACCCAAATTTCACAGGTTTGTTACTTTATGCATGTTTTGGGATACACCAAGTGAGAATTACTGGTCTTTGTACATCAACAAACGTGTCCAGTGCCTTTAAACACTCTGAGCAGCTAGCCCCCACAGCTTGACTTTAAAGTCAACTGTGCCACACTAGAGCCTGAATCGTTCTCTGGTTAAATATTTATTCATCCCTTGAAATAACCCGAATTGAAATCGACCGTCTGCTCACATAAACGAAGCCAAACAATTCTTAATTTGAACAGCCAGGGAGTCTGTAGTGAAATATTACAAATGAAAGACACCATTAAATTTACATTGGCAAAACAAAAATGACCTCATGATTCGACCTTAGGAGAGTCTTTTTTTCAAAAAGGAGTGATAAAAATCGGCAAAATTTATGAACAAATTAGATAATTATAGACATGAATTTCATATTATGTTTAAAAATAATCATGAAAGAACACCTCATGTTCAATACAGTTCAGTACAATTCAGTTCAATACGGAACATTGGATAGTGTCAAAGTGGCAAAATGCATTCTGGAGAACTAAAAACTGATTCACAATAAATCTGTTCAACTCGTGCCAGTTACAATTTACTTGTACCATTATTAGAATTATTTATATCAAAAATAATAAACCACATGATGTTATACACTTGAGAACATCAAAAACAAAGACACATGTTGATATTTAGCAATAGATACATTGACTCGAAGACTGTTATTATAACTTATGTACAGTATTTACAAAGTTTAAATGGAGAACGAGACCAGTGATTTAAAGGAACACGTTGCCTTGGATCGGACGAGTTGGTCTATAAAAAGCGTTTGTAACCGTTTGTTATAAAATGTATATGATTGGACAGATTTTTTAAAAGTAGAATACAGTAATCCACACAAATTTGCCTCGAAATTGCGTGGTTTTCCTTTTAATTTGCGAACTAACACGGTCGGCCATTTATGGGGGTGGGGTCAAAAATTTGACTCCCATAAATGGCCGACCATGCTAGTCGACGAGGTAAAAGGAAAACCGTGCAATTTCGAGGCATGTTTGTGTGAATCATTGTATCCTACTTTTACATCTTTCTAACCATATGCATTTTATAACAAACGGTTACAAACGCTTTCCAAAGACCAACTCGACCGATCCAAGGCAAGGTGTTCCTTTTATTATAAAGTGACCCATCAAAGCCTGCGTCCAAATCGAGCGATTGCGGCTACGGCTAGAGGCTGTTGCGGCTAATTCTATGGCAATTGCCTGCAACAACAACAATGCAAATATTAATTTTTGGTTTTTACCCATACACCGATGTGTGTTAGCACTGTATACTCAATACTTTCCCGAGACCTGTAAAAACAATATCACAGGTATATTTACTCGGGTGGGATTCGAACCCACGGCCCTTGCAATTTTAGAGCAGTGGAAATTTGATTGATTTTTTGGCGTCCCCGCTGCCGAAGGCACTACTGAAGCCGTCTAATTGGACACGGTCTTTCAGATTGCAAAACGTAAACGCCCCTGGATGTGGGTAACTAGTTGGAGGAAATGTTCCTTTGATGATACATATTACAAGCAATGAATTTGTCACACGAAGTATTTCACGGGACAGATATTTGGCTACATAAAGGGCCATTGTAGATTTGTTCTGTTTGCAGGTCAAGCAAGAATTTATGAAGACCTTTTCACACGAACACAATTTAGCATGGATAGCATGGTTGAGCATTGCAAACTGAACTTCGTGTGAACGAACAACAATGGACTGTCAAAGGACCCCAGTGAACTCTTAATGGCCGACCCTGTTTGTTATTCTATACCTTATATTTTATTCAAAGAACAATTAATCTGCAATGGCCCTATAAAGCAATTTATCTTTATTAACAACTGTGTGTCAAATTTCATTCTTACCACAAAATGCACAACACCATCACCTATGGCCTATATACTACATGTATCACTGTTGTAATTTCAATGTAAATTTTAAAGTTACATTTCCTCTGTCTTCTTTGTTGCTGTTTCAAATATAAACCATGATTAATTCAGCTTTTTGCTGCATTTCATGTTCTTTTTAATAAACCATTTTGAAATTAAACGAAATAAAATGTCTGTCTGTGCGGACGCGTGACACGCACGGTCAAGCAAAATGGCCAGATATCATCGAGACTAAATACATATGTTTATTGTCAGAAGCCCTCACTAATAATACAGAGATATAAATTGTATCTTATCGAGTGGTTTTTATGACTGTGTGAACAAATACAGCCACCTCTAAAGGAAAGGTTTTAGAGCTTTTACATCATCACAACAACATTACACTGCGTTGCCATATTTCTCAGTAAACATAAAGTTACTTGTTTTGGCAAGGCAATGGTTTGTTTTTTGCTTAAGTATCAAAGGTAGCATTTAAACTAATGCAAATTTAGGGAGCAGTTTGAGCTCTTGAAATTGAAAATTTTGAATTGGACGTACATCTCGACAAAGGCGGTATACTTTTTGAGTACTATATTTGTCAGTAAACATATCAAGCTACTTGTGGTCTCGGCAAGGTAATGTTTTGGGTTTTTTTGCAAAAATATAATTAAGAGTAACACTTTAAACTCTTTAACTGTGAAATATTGAGAGCTCTGAAATTCCATTGTGAAAAAAAAAAGGGGCATTGGTAATATTAATAAATGTGAATTTGAGTCAAGCTTAAAAGACACTTTTTATTTTTTACATCTACATGACTATAAACTTGCCGCAAAGAACCACAGTCACACTGCAAACTTACTGCACTTTACATTTATATAAATTATACAAAAATTCGCTTCAAATACTCCCCGATATTCCACCAAGTTTTCGTCTGTTAATCACTTTAGTTCCTTCGGGTTTTCTCTGATTCTTCTCCGAAGCAGCAGCGTTTCCGTCGCCGTTAGCTCTGCCGTACCTACGGTATAAATCCTGCTTGGCCTCCTCGAATTGAAACCGGCCGTTCTCGATGAAGCTCGCTCGTCGTTTCATCATCAGTCTGAACTCCTTCGCCTTGACCAAATCGGCGATGTTCTTGAAACTCAGGGGTTTGGAGTCTATACTGTCTCTCGGTGACATGTCTGCGATCGACCTCAGATTGTCTTTGATGAAGATCCAGCCCCGGCTGCGCGGATGCTTATCGGGGTCGTTGTTGTTCCGCTCGCCCGCGATGATGTCCGGAGTACCGACCCTATATATCGGACTTTCTTTCCCGTGGCTGATGCCCGATGATTCCTGCCCGTCGTCACCCGACGATCCACCGTCATCTGCGGGGTTCTTCGTGAGTATTGAAGTCTGAAGTGAGCTCCATCTTTTACTGAGTAAGCGTTTTCCCATTTGAGCGTTCTGCTTACCACCAGCCGGGACTTTCAAGTCGCCCATGACCCGCTTATACTCCAAACTCACGTTAGAGTTGATAATTTTTTTCCTGTTCAACACGTGTGCATTTTCACCTACTACGGGCACATATTGACCCTCCTCTGGTAGGGAGCGGGTCTGTAGAGCCCCCGGTGCACCGAGGACTCTACGGGTATCTGGCCCGAGTTGAGACGGTGTAGGGAGAGACATCTCCGGTGTAGCAGCCTGTGAGATGGACGGCAAGACAGATGTGGATTTCCTCCGGTTTCTCGCACTCGAGCTACTGATCAATAGATTGCTTCCGAGAGATGAGGACACCAGACTGACAGATTCCCCTGCATAGCTTAGTCTCCGCCTCCGGTTCTCTGCTCGACTTGGGTTTGTGTCGGGTAATGACGGCGGTGACGATGATAGTGGCAGTGATGGCGCATGTTGTGACGAGAGCAGCACAGTCGAGTTGTCGATATTCAAGGCAGGTGTTCTCTCCCGTTGTTTCAACAGTATGGGCCTCTTCCTCTCCCGGGCCCCTGGCAACGCTGCGTCTGCTGCCAGCTGCATAACCACGCGTGGTCGATGCAGCCCGATGTCAGAGTGTGACGGTGGGGATGATGACGGTGAGCTCAGGGCGTCGAGCCCGGTGCGACTACATCCTGTCCTTCCCCCGCTCGAGGCCGGACGACGAGTTAAACTGCTAGGGTTGTGTTTGCCCAAACTCTCACTCTGCACTAAATCCGAGCTCAAGAACCTCTTACTGAGCGAGGGCCTTTGATTTGACCACTCGTTGGGATCCGCGGCACTAATCTCTGAATAAGCCGACTCCTGAGCGGGACAATCACGTCCACTACTATCGTCCCACCACAACACCCTCCGCCCCGTCCCAGGGACATGTCGACCTAGCTGATTAGCGTAATCACCCTGTGCGTTGCTAAGTAACCCTGATTTCTCATCCAGTTGTAAATCTGTCTTTGTGGAGTAGACCACCGATGGGACGGAGAACCTTCGTGCGGGCTTAAGTGAGGGTGGCCTCGGTACGTGGACCGGGTTGGCCCAGCGGGCTTCTTCGTCCATCCGTAAGGGGTATCTTTTGAGAGAAAACAACCAAACACAAAAAATGGGGATAATCTTACACTGATTCGCCAAGTAGTGACAAAAGCTGTGACAGGGAAGCGTGAGTAATTGGCTTTGTAAAAAGTGACACAGACAAACTAATGTATACAAAAACCAATCCGTTTGTATTAGGGTTCCTTTTTGAACTAGTGGCGACAAGAGCTAATTTGGGAATCTCTACAAAAGCTTTTGTCTATCAGCCTAGTTTGAGTTGCAGAAAAGAGTACTACAAATTCAATATGCGCAGTCCAATATGCACATTCCATGTGCCGTAGGCTGGCTGTATATTTTAAGGGAAATCTGTTTGTTTTTACTTCCATTGAATACGACAACAATCCTTGATTTTTGACATGTACCTTTCAGTGTATTGTGAACCTTAAAGCGCTCATGAATAGATTACAAACCAAAGAATACTATCATAACATGCTAACTGCTACACCGTGAAACCTTTTTAGCGAGTACGCTGTCATAATTTGGTAAAGTGTCGACATTGTAATAAACACTCTGACTTATTGACGCGTTATCCTTGCGTAAATTATGCAACCCCCGCTAATGATTTATGACTGATCTTTTAAAAGATACTTTTATTGAAGGAGGGTTGACAGCAAATACTTTGTCGTTTTAAATTGTTCAAATGCATGCAAGGCAATACATAATATTTACAGTAGGGGGGGTCTATGTTGAGCTGGAAAGTTATTTAGGTTGTTGTCTGTTTGCTTGTTAGTTTTGCTGTTTTAATGCTACTTTTTTACGAAGTGTGGAATTGAGAACAACACTGAGGACCACGTAATGTAGGTACTTGAAACACTCTGTGGACCTCAAAATCCCCATCACACTGTAAATTTACAGTGTTGAACAATAGAATTTTCCTTAAAGGCACTGTATCCGCTGGTAATGTAAAAGGCCAGTAGTCTCACTTGGTGTATCCCCACATTGTACATACAATAACAAATATGCGAATATTTTGGCTCAATATTGGACATCGTAGTTGCAAGGGAGAATTTAGGAAAAACCACCATCGTTACACACACTTCTGTGCTTTCTGATGCCTATTACAAAAATGCTTCAGAGTTGAATTAGTTAATTTGTTGAGTGAGAAATTACCTCTTTCTCAAGAACTACGTTACTTTAGAGGGTGCCTTTCTCATATTTTTTGGTATTATCAACAAAACTCCTTTGCTCGTTACCAAGTAATATTTTATGCTGAACATTATTTTGAGTAATTACCAACAGTGCCCAGTGCCTTTAAGGCTAACCACTTAACGAACCAAGGTTAACTAAACTTAACCATAATAGTTTAACTTTTCACTGGCTTTAAAAAGCATTATTTTTTTATGGCAGGATTTAGTCTTGCTATGGAAGGGTTTTCGAATCATCTTTATGTACATAATAGTCACTGGCCCCGACTTGGTGGTGAAAATTCCAATGTTGTCCGCGTGGAAAATAGTAATGGAGAGCTGTTGATACAGTATAAAACATCATGAGCGAAACGGCGTGCCTCTTCTGAAGTAACCTAGTTGTTGAGAAAGAGGTAACTTCTCACTCAGATTACAAAAAACTTCAGCTGAAGCCTTATATGAAGCATCTGGAAGTACACATGCAACAAGGGTGTTCTTTTTTCTTTCTTTCGTTATTCTCTTGCAAACTCGACGTCCAATTGAAGCAAAATTTTCACAGGTCGGATACACCAAGTGAGAACACATGGTCTTTGACAATTATTACCAAAGGTATCCAGTGCATTTAAAATGGAGTTGCAAAGGTCCCGTGACTCGGCGGAAAGGCAACAACAACACAGGCTGATTCCATGAGATCTGCTGGGGTTTCATGCCAAGCGCTCAAATGTGCATTACGTAAGACTCTTTCAAGATGTCCGTTTTTAAGGGTTCCTAATTGGTCAAGGTAACTCTTCATTATGAGAACTTTAAAAATGCTGCTGCCAAAGTAGAGAAATAAAAAGAGAGAGGGGGTAGAAAGAGCAATTTTGTTGTCGGTGAAATTACTATTGCACGTCTCAATGAATATGTAATTAAAATGTCCAAGCCAGTATACTCAAACAACAATATGCTAAGTTCTCTTGTGACGTCACGTTTTGGGGTTTCTATGAGCCTCATTAGCCTTTCTGAGATAATGGTGGATACTTTACGAGTGCACTGTTTTGGTTTGGGTGTATACAGTCGAATTTAACTAAACCAAAGTGTCATAGTAACGGTGTCCACCATACCTCAAAATGGCTCATGGTGTAGCAGTGCTTTGACTTCGGCTTATCGGCTCCATTGGTTATTTTGAAAGGCGTGCGCTTTCGGTACAGGATTTTCCACCTGACCGACGGAAGCCATGAGCAAAGCATGTTTTTGAAAAGGAGCAAAATCTTTCGGCCAATGATGTTGAAGCCAGAAGCCCCAAACCCTCGGTTCAAGACGTGCACGTGTATTTTTGATATATTTTTATGTAAACTTTTCACATCCAGAAAAAAAGATATGACTAATAAAACATTGAATTGAATTGAATTAAATATCTGCATCACTAGCAACGGGGAAAATCTCAATACATGGTCCCTTTTTGTGAGAGTCGATTTGGCATGATTATCACTGTACGAGTAGACGGTTTTAATAACAACCACGGAGCAATATATTTCAGACAAGCACAGGAAATTATTAATTTGCAGCCACCGACAACGTGAGCTAAACAACCGTTGTTTTCTGGCTCGCCATGCTAATGACACACATTATATTTGTGGGTGATAAATTACCGTGGAGCAAAATTGAGCATGATTAGTTGTGGGGAGTCGAAAGTACACATACTGCACGGGACACCCAGCAAGGCTGTATTTGGTAATTTTTCCTCTGTCTATACCATCCAAGCAATCAGTGTAGACCCAGAGTTATTTTTTCAGAGAGTGGTTTGAAGTAATAATTCATTTCAAGACGTTTGTGGGGAGACGGCATGCTACTAAGATCATTCTTAGAACGGAGCGATTATGTGTAAATTAAAAGCTTTCGGTTATCGTCAGGATCACATCAGTATTTCACGTCCATCAATCATGTTCCCAAAATTGCATGCTCCATGTTTTTGTACGCAGTGTCGGTGGCATGCGAACTTCTTGTTTCATACTGTTCATTTCGAAACAACACAATCAATCTAAATTCATTGAAAAATCATAAAAAATAGGTAATTTAAAAAAAATTATATTTCAAGGAAAATCTTGCCATTTTTAACCTTGTCACTCCAATTTATAACCGATATTCAGCAACTCTGCCATTGAATTTTACATGCTTGGTATTATCACCCCAACAAGGTAAGTCAATTATAGTATGTTGATTGGAAATCTGACAACTTGAAAAATTATGTATTCATCGTATCCAATGCACACACGGACGGGTGAGGTTCTTTATGGTGTTTTAAAAGCTGCGTTTGAAACTTTTGTTTAGAAAAGAATTTTTTTTAGCAATATTGCATCTGCTCGGTCTCTGTGCAATGATTTTGGGAGATAACGAAATCAAATCAAAATCACAAGGACAGTCTTATTTCAAATTTACTTTAATGTATTTTCGAAACCAGAGCTTCCAGCAGCGACTCCAGGCTTTGGCAATGTCTGCCTGTGGGAAGCCCCGTATTGAAATCGCAGCTTCTCGCACATACTGACAAAGCCTACAGTCGGAGCCAAAGCCAAATTATAAGCCATGGTATCTAAATAATTTCGCCCAATTTAATTGTTTTATTTCTGTTTATTTATTTAATTAATGATTATAACTTTGTTCCGGTGGATAGTTTGGGTTTTTCAAGAGGCGATATATGTTTTCCAATAACATTTTTTTCCACAAAATTGTTTTCTATAGATTTAATCAATTATTCAAAAACCATCGCAACATTAATAGATGCAATTACTTGGGGAATTTCACAAAGCTTACTAGTTAGCAAAATTCATAATCAGTATAATTTTCTCCAGAGAAATATCCGCCTGAAATTATTGTTGAGAGAAATACCTTTGGATAGCCCCAAAAATCAGACATCATTCCTAATTTCGATTGTCACGCTTTTAGCTGTGACCCAAATCACATTCCCTTTATAAAACTGGATACTGCTCGAAAACATGACCGACGAATTTTGTGAACTTTTCTCAGGGTTGTTTGTATCGTATGTTATGTTATGTACTTAAAAAAACGTGTTTTTTTGCATCTTTCACAAAAAGGGCCACAAACTCACCTTTTGTGTTCGACTTCAAATTCAACTTCGATTTCTGAAACGTCAGGCACCAAGGCGAGAGTGCTAACCACAAGTTCAACGTTTTGTTGATAGAAGTTGTTTCGAAAGAACTCAAAGCGAGTTCCGCATAATCAAGTCCACCGTGATCTTTGTCCTTCATCCACGGTCTCAAAGTCACATACTGCCCCATGAACTGGAACCAGCAATAAGCACAACGAGATCTACATTGAGTGTCCACACAAAGTAAAATCACACCTGTCCATGTGTTGCAGCGCGCAGAGTTGATGATCACTTTATTAAAAGTAAGTTTCACTTCACAGCAATGATTGTCACAAAATAATCAAATCACATTCTCCTTACTAAACACCACGGGAATTCAGAAGCTTTACATCCAATAATATTATGTCAGTTGATCATATCCAACTTGTTCATTTCGCACACAGCGAGCCCGTGTGAGCCAGAAAACAAAACTACAGACGACTGTTTAGTTAATCCTACTAATTACTTACTTCATTAACGAAACAGACCTGTAACAGTACACCAACCAGGAATCAGTAACTGCACTGTACATATGAACGGAAGGGATTGGATGAAACATGGAATCCACTAACTCAAGAGCCCCGCTCCAACATTCAAGTAACACTCAAAATTACCATTGAAGTAGCCAAAAACTGGGTTAAACTGATAACTTGAAATGTGAAGAGAAAAAAAATTGTTATGAGAGAACACTTTTTTTTCTTTATTTATTTTATTTTAAGCGGTTATCGTTGATCGAATGCTGGATATTGTCGTCATCAAAACACAATTAATATTCCGAACAAAATGTTTGTTTACATTCGAGTCAAAGTCCCCTCCGCCATTGAGAAAAAAAGCAAAGGCTATCTATATTCTGTAAACGTTTCTTTGGAACTTCTAAAGTGGAATTTGAATTTGAGTAAACAAAGAATTGTAAGGTATGCGTCGCGATACCCCCCCCCCCCCCCCCACACACACACACACCACCACCACCAACACTGACACCATAGTCGCCAGAGGGCGCTGGAACTTGATCGAGAAAGTACACTAGAAAGAAAATGTTCAATGATATTGGATTAATAGGAGACTTTCCAACTCTAGGCGGCAGCAGACATACCGGGTAAATTTCCATTGTTTACGTAGTTCTGAACATGCGCATAATTCTGAGAACAATGGATTTACCCGGTAAGTCTGCTGCCCTCTATCGTCCCAGAAAGTCTCCCATTGTGGAATCACCTTCTTTGTCACATTCCAATACATTCGCATCCCTATCACTCAAGGCCTATAGGGACTTCAGAAAGGAGACAAATAATAATCAAATTTGCGAGAGGGAAACTATTATGGCTATTACAATAATTATTGGTAAATTCAGTCTAAACAAACTACTTATTTACTTTTAGAGAAACATAACAATTATAAAATAAAAATAGCTTCACTGGCCATGCCGAAAATGCTAGAAAAATGGAATATTATATAAATTAATGGCTACATACAACATTGGCAAATTCAGTTTATTCAGCTTCATTTTCCATAAAAACTATCTACTTACTTTAGAGAAAAAATAAAGTATAAAATCAAAATAGTTTCACTGGCCACGACCAACATGCTAGAAAACTCGAATATATATTGGCAAATTCAGTCTATTCGGCTTCATTTTCCCCAAAAGTTTCTTTTTATTTGTAGAGAAAAATATAATTATAAAATAAAAATAGTTTCACTGGCCATGACAATCATGCTAGAAAACTGGAATGTATCAATTAGGGTCAGTACTGTGAAATGTCCCGTAACTGGTCGGCAAAAATGGAATGAATTTGTCCTCGTTGCGAACTTGAGAACTCGGCAAAACATTTCCCAAACAACCCTATAAAGCAGAGCAACTGGGCGGAGCTAAAGTTTTGTCGCCGAAATTCTCCACATACTTTTCATGAAGGTGTCTATTGATATGCAAATGAGTTTCGGGCGCTGTTGTTCGAATGCTCTTTTGGCACAAGAGAAAGGATGATGTACTGTGTGTACATTACGTTTGAAAGTAAGTAAAATGGCGACTGGACTGCTGTGGATTTAAACGCCTCATTTCTCGAGAATTAGTGTCTTTCTCTCAACGATGACAAACTCATTCCAGCATTGTCAATTACGGGATAGTTCATAGTATTGACTGGCACCTATAGGGACAGCAACTTTATCTTGGAAGTACTCAAATTAGCCGAAGATGTTTGGTGGTTTTAGAGAGGTCTTGCACCCGAGAGCATGGCTGGCGAGCACGGTACACCTTCGCGCTGAAGGGACCCCATTGAGGGACACTGCCCATCGCCTCTGCTGTCGAGGTAAGGTATATAATAATAAGCTTGTGCTTGACGGAAAATATTGTTAAAATGCAGTGGAAACTATTGGTAATTACTCAAAATAACTATTAGCATAAAACCTTATCTTGGTGACGAGTAATGGGGAGAGGTTGATAGTACATGTATAAAACATTGCGAGTAACGGCTCCCTCTGCTGAGTTAACGTAGTTTCGAAAAAGAAGTAATTGTCCACGAATTTGACTTCGACTTCAGAATTAGATTTTAAAGTAAGGTCTCGAAATCAAGCATCTGAAAGCACACAACTTCAAATGACAAGAGTGTTTTTTTCTTTCATTATTGTCTCGCAACTTCGGCGACCAATTGAGGTCAAATTTTCACAGGTTTGTTAATTTATGCACTTGTTGAGATACACCAAGTGAGAAGACTGGTCTTTGACAATTACCAATAGTGTCCAGTGTCTTATAAAGGAACGTTACATAATTGTTTTTGCTAACAAACCAGTTGCTGGCAGTGTAAGCACACAATATGTTGTCCACCGTTTACATAGTTGGCTATTTTATCACACATTTTACCGACTGGGCTATGTAGTTTTGTGTTGGCGGTCTCCATTGAATTTTCTTCTTGCGCACAAAAACCCTCAATAAAATCCATAGTGATTTCTGAGACTCTAAGCAGCACACAATGAAGACATGATGTTGGGGGGGGGGGGCACACAATACCTCATCTCAGGACCAACAATGGGTTGAAATGTTAAAATAATGTGCACTGGACGCAAGCAACTCTTTTTATATGCATACAAATGAAGACATTGATCAATGCTTTCTAACATGAGCGATTCCCTGCTGAAATGGAGCCAGATAATATAAGCGTATAACGTCCAGTGAATACCATGATCATTGCTCACAACAGAACCCATTGCTTGCCCAGTAGTCTTTGACTGTAGGCCCTATAGATTTGGGCAAACCACATGGTCATCACACCTGCGAAACGAGATACAGGTTGTATACGAATGACTCAAAATACCTATTTAGCCCAACGAAAGAAACGAAATGGAAAGACTTTGGTTACGTAATTTTTTTAAATCTTGCATTCCAATAATATGTAGAATACGTAGCGTGTTATGTTGTTCGTAATTGAATGGCCATTTATTGTAGGTGAGATGAACCTTAGCGGGCATCTGTGTTTATCACAACACCATTCTTGTTTGAGGATGATATGAGACTTTTTTACATCGTATCTTTTTTTCCAGAACGGCTTATAAAAAATTAACATTTAAAAAACACTCTTCGTGCTGACAATTCGGAGTAGGCTTGCTTGCGTACCAACCATTTGCAGCAGTCCGCCCCCTTGAGTTTCCAAACCTTGGCCAAACTTGTCTTCCAAACTCCCATCCCAACCTACCATCCAATGAACTTCTCTTTCAACCAGTATCGACTTTTGTATTTGTTTGTTTATTTGTTCAGAAATATATTTAATATTAATATTTTGATTCCTATTTCACGGCAAACGAAACATTTAATAAAAATATTTAACAAACAAATTACATCAATACAATATTAATTTTAGTTCTACATTCTTTCTATTAGGCCTACTGATAACACGTTAAAGGAAAAATGTCTTGTGTTTTATTAGTTCCCCACCATAGTATTATCGCGAGAATAAAATAGTTTAAATAAAAAGTATAAGTTGTATTGTTCATAAGAGTACTTTATTAGAACTACATCTTAACCATTCAAACTATTAAAGTAGTAGTACAGTTCATCGGCCTCTAGGTCATGGGAGTAGTTTAATATACTATAGATCGCCACCGGAGTATAGTGTTTAGACTGAAATTTTCTTAATTTTTCAAAATGGTAGTCATTCTTAAGAATATTGTATTAAATATATGTTATCTAAATCGACCCATTAAAGTTGTAGTACTTAGTAGTGTAACGGTTAATCAGCCTCTATGTTATTTAGGTGTAGTTTAAAGGCAGTGGACACTATTGGTAGTTACTCAAAATAATTATTGGCATAAAACCTTGCTTGATGACGAGTAACGGGGAGAGGTTGATGGTACAAAACATTGTGAGAAACGGCTCCTTCTGAAGGGCCATAGTTTTGGAGAAAGAAGTAATTTTCCACGAATTTGATTTCGAGACCTCAAGTTTAGAACTTGCGGTCTCGAAATCAACAATCTAAACGCACACAACTTCGTGTTGCAAGGGTTGTTTTTCTTTTATTATTATTTCGCAACTTCGATGACCGATTGAGCTCAAATTTTCACAGGTTTGTTATTTTATGCATACGTTGAGATACACCAAATGTGAAGGCTAGTCTTTGACAATTACCAATAGTGTCCACTGCCTTTAATAAACTAGATCGACGCCGGATTAAATATTGAAAGCGAGACTAAAATACTCTACATTTTTCAGAATAGACGTCATTTCTTTCATAAGAACGTTGAAACATTGAATATACATTATCTACATCGCTCAAGTTTTAGTAGGCCTATACGCTTCATCAGCCTCGTTGTTGATTTATTTTCTAGATCGATTTTAATATACAAGATCGCAATTGATAGCGATACTATGATAAGCCATATCTTTCATAATATCATTTTATTCAGTCTATATCTTAACTAAATAAAACTATCCAAGTTGTACTAAACATTATAGCACTGTCCTTCTATATAGAACGCGTATTGTATTAATTAGTTCTTATGCTAGATATAAACTGCTGAGTATATGAGATTAATGCAATATGTACCGATTAAAATGACACAACGTTGTACTTGTTATACTTTAGTCTAGAACTTGTATAAATTTTAAAACTTTTTATACACTAATAAAAAGATAAGTCATGGGTCATTATGATTATATTGGATTGTTAAAGTTCCCCAGTCACCCCCCCCTAACCTATTATTTATCATCCCAACGTATCGCTGATCATTCTTGTATCATTAGTGTAGTAAGGTTTGTGGTAACACCATGCATGTAATGATATTCTCTAAACGAGTTGGGGTGGTTCTGAAAAGAACCGTTGGTTTCAACTCGACGTTTCAATCAGAAAAAGAAGAAGAAGAACAAAAACCTTGTACTCGTTCTACTTTATGGTAGCTTGTAGACATTTGTATATACATTAATGAGAAGTTAGGTCATTGATCACATGTTGATTTGTTAAAGTACCCCAATCACCCTCTCCTATCCGAATTCCTCGTCCCATTGTATAATTTAACATTCTTGTTGGCGGTAACACCATGTTATGAAAAGAACCGTAAATTTCAACTTGAATCTTACATCACCAACCCATAATATCGACGATAATAACAAACAGAGTATCAGCAAATTATCACTATTACGATAATTGTGAGGAGGAGTGATGTATGAATTAAAAGAATCTGAGAGTTTATTTTTTGTTTTGTTTTTAATGAAAGTTGCCCCAAGTTCAGGCTGAAAGCCACTCTTGTAGGGAACTACTAGAGGAACATATTTAAGATGAAATAACCTATAGGGGAGCTGGAGGTAGGAATTGATATTCCTCTGAGAAAGCAGTCTAGATGCAGGATTAGTAGGAACATGTATGCACCCGTCAAGGAGTTTCAAAGAGCTGCAGCACGTGGAATAAAGCTGTTGTGACACCAGCTTTCGGCTCCATCTCTTCGCGCTAGTTTTGAAGAAAATTACTTAAATTCAGAAACTTGGGTAAAGAAGGTGCTGATCTGCTTCATCTATGCCCGGACGCGATTGTTGAGATCCAACGGGAGAAGTTGTTTTAGTTGTCATCTAACTCTGGTCTGATGACGCTGAAATTCTCGTAGTGTGGTCGCTGGAAGGCCATGTAGGTCTGCAGTAAACCATAAACCATTACATAACATTCAGCCGTTATTGAAATCGCCTGTTTCTTTGGCCAGGAAAAAGTATATGGCTTGCCGGAACAATATTATGTCAAGCAAGAAAAATGTTTATTTTTCAACGACACCATAAGCATTTTTTTATTGACACCATGGGTGTTGCCACATTAGGTAGTATCGACTAGCATCTTCAGGGTGTAAAAATAACACAAAAGTTGACGTTTTTGCAAAAATTAGTATTATTTTAACACCCTACGCTGTTACATTTGAATCTCTCATCGGTATTTATATGTGGCAACACCTATGGTGTCAATTTGAACACCCGATTTTTTAAAACTTGTTTTTGTGTGTGAAAATGATTGAATTACTCACGTGGTTAATCTGGCTTTCGTTCATTCCACTCAGGACCGTCACCAAGTCAGAGAAGGAGGGTCGGTTGGTTGGATTTTCTTCCCAGCATCGGATCATCAACATGTATCTGCAATCACGTTCCAATATTGAAAAGGTAACATTAAGTTATTCATATCCAACAAATTATTCAAGGGTTTGAGGCATTGCATGGTGAGGTATCAATATATATTTGGTTTGCGGTAACACCATGTGTCTGTCTTATTTGCCAGGTAGAGTTTGTTTCTTTAGAGAACTGTCTTGATATTATATTCTACTACCGCGGAGTAGATTTTTTGGATTTTTCGGGTGACTTCTCAGTTCTGAAAAGAACTGTCCTGCTTTTTAACTACTACCTGGACGGAAGGTAGAAAATCGGCTGGGACTACACTTTAGCTTTTAGGATCGTTTTTTTAATAACTTGTATACCACAAAGTGAGTTCTTAATAAGTCTCAACGTTTCGACTAGATTGCTCTAGTCATCGTCAGGAGACTGAATGTAGTGAAATATTATTTTCGATTTCTTTTGTGGTTGTATCTTGAATTATCTTCGCAAATTGACTTCATCCCCAAATAATTATATATTGTTACACTGTTGACATCAGCATAGTGAACATCCAGTTGTGAAAGGTAACGTTTCATTGGGTGCTTCAATTTGTATAATACAATCATCTTGTAAGATACACATCGCTGTTTTCCCCCATTATTTTGTCTTTCTTTTATTGATCTTTCTCTTCATTATTTTAAAACTATACGTACATTTTCTCGTCACAATTTTGTGGTTTTGACATACGATATCCATCGGTAAGTTGACTTGCCAAGTCTTTGGTTCTAATAGACGGATATGGTGTGCCACCTGCAAAATAGACATGATACAAACAAACAAAACAAATAAGTATATTAAAGCACTATACACAAATAAATTAAATTTATAACTGTGAATGTGAAAGTTTCAACATCCTTCACTCGTCATGAATAATAACAATAAAGAACAATTTATAAAGCGCAAAACATTAGCAGGTCGATTCCACCTCAAGGCGCTGGAACAAGTAAATAAAAGTCTGGACCAGACAAAAAGTAAAAAAAAAAAATAATGAGTTTTTTCCTTGTTATGTTGATGGTGAGAATTACTACACAAAAGAGAGGGTTTGAGCTGTCCAGAACAGACAATAGCTATAATGCATCTTATGAAAGGAAATTTAAACTCGATGTCTTACCCAAAGTTGCGATTTCCCATAAGAGAATGCCATAGGACCATCTGAAAAATAAGTAGTTAAGTATTGAGGTTAGTGTTGGAAATCTGTTATTTTTGAACAAAATCATTTGTAATGGTAAACCTAGGGGCCCGGGTACAAGTAATTGTTTTCATGAATTGTGGTCCATTATTGTGATTTTGATAGCAACATCCTTTGTAATCAGTGCAAATTGTCTGCTAATTTCGGCGACCCCCGAATGACGAAAGATTTACTAGCATTGTTTATTTGTTATTTTGTGTTGATGTAATTATTTGTTTGTTTTTATAATTAGCCCCCTACGGACATAAAGCCGTTAATAATTTCCCGAGGAATTCAACTCGGTGCTGAATGATAACTTACACATCGCTCTTGGTGGTGTAAGTCTTCAGCATAATAGACTCGATGGATAACCAGCGAGTTGGTACTCGTCTCTGTTTAAAAAGAAATAACGACAGCATATTCACCTTTAATGCATTTTTTTTTTTTTTTCCTTTTTCTTTTCAAAAAGAGAAATTATTTTTATGTGTTTTTCTCATTCAACTGACTAATCTTTAAAGAACTTGTAAACTTCCTGAAGACGAGCAGAGAATACTGTTCGAAACGTCGAGACTAAACCGGCTGTATTCAGAGCCACCACTCCTTCAAAAGAGTTTTTACCCATGGTTGTACCCGCAAGTTTACTATTCATATATTATTTTATAGTTGTTCATGAAGTAAATGGTGAATTCAAACTGAAGATTTTGTGGCCAGTTTGAAATAAAATGCTTGGCGGCCGGCTCTGAACAAAAAAAGGCCCTCATCCTCCTCTTTTTTACTTGGCCTAACTTTTGAGATACAGCATTCTGAAAACATTGTATTTGAAGTGGCCAAAATATTTTTGGGGTCGTTTACTTCAACATGGGCGACTTTGGGATGGGGCGACCGTACTTGTTAGAATCTAAAATACTTAATTAATCTAAATAAAACATCTAAATAAATTAATCACAACATTGGATAACAGGCCTGAAGCAATAGTTGCGTTTGCTTCCGGAGAAATTAGTCTTATTTTTGTTTATTATTCACCGGAAGAGGGCGCTAAATCGAATGTTTTTTAGGCTAAATTGGAAGGACCGTGCTAGTATTTACATCTTAATCAAAACAGGGTCTTGAAATGATGAAAACTGAATAAAATAAACAATTATACCATTGATGTTTGAACATAGATGTCCTCTCCCCGGGAAAGTCCAAAATCTGACACTTTTGCCACAAATCCACGGCCGAGTAGGATATTTCTGGCGGCCAAATCGCGATGGATGACCTGAAACTCAACAAAACACAAACGGCTCACTCTAAAAAAAAGCTCCCATTGACCTTGATGTCAGATAACACGGGTCCTGCAGTTTGACCCGGATTTGGGGTCATTGAACTGACGCAGATTTTGAATCCAAATCCCCGACCACGGGTCAAACCCACCGCCGGGACCCAAACTCGAGTAATTTTGACCCGCAAATGTTTAGGATGCAATTTATGAACACGGCAATACTTAACCAAAATAAATACCTTATTAGTAATTATTTGGCACCGTTATCATTTATAACAACATTATGATTATATACCGCTGACGATGCAAGATGTTCCATTCCCATGGCAACGTCAAGAGCAAATTTGATGAGTTGCTCTGACGTCAGAGATGGTTCAGAGTCGGTGTCCGGACGAGATGATCTTAAGTGATTACGCAAGTCACCGTTGGGAAGGTACTCCAACGCTACGTACAACACATCTACAACAAGTACACATTTGAAAATGTACATTAAATAAAATTTTTAAAATGGCCCTAATAAAAATTCCAGCCGGCAAAAACAAAACACAAAATTCCATTTTGGTTGACCTGTGTCCGGGTTTTAGCGCAGGCCCATCAACCCAAAATTTAAGTTAATTCTGACTCGGGAGTTTCGGGGGGTGTGGCGAGTTTACCCATTTAAATTAGTTTTGAGAAATCTGATCACTAGGCCCTGTACTCTTTTGGTAATGGCTCAAGACAAGTTAGCATAACAAATTACTAACTATCAAGCTGTGAAAGTGTAAAACTTTGTGAGAAACGACTCCCCCTGAAGTAATAATGGAGTTTTTAACAGACAGATAACCCTCTTAAACATTTTTCCAGGGATCTTAAAGCACATAACTAATGTGCAACAACGGTGCTCTTTCTTTAATTTTCTTACTTACAACTTCGATGACCAAAATGAGCCAAATTTTGCACAGATGATTTCTACTAAATGTGCACAGATTGCACTTGGGACAAATTCAAGAAGCTTAGATTACCTTGATGTTGGCAAGCACCTATGAGCGAGACGACATTGGGATGATATCCAATCTTGGTCATGGTTCGAAATTCCTCCAGAAAATCCTGTCTGTCAGTCGGGGAAGCTCGACCTTAAGATGCATTTCAGGATTAGGGCATACATAAACAAGTGTCATTAAGTAAAGGCTCCATCGTCAATATTGCTTAAAAAATACTTAAATCATGCAGATATTTTATGTCTTCATATATTTCGTTCCTGTTATGCTTTTGTACACTCTCAACCCGGGGTCAAAATGACCCAGAAATTTGTCAAAATTACGTATAATCCGAGTTAAAAAAAACCCACTATGTATCACTTTCAAAGTCAGTCTATCCCGACATTAGTTGCACGTCCCGTGAGCAACGTGAACGTGAACGTGAACGTCAGCAAAATTATGTCGTAAAAATTTCACGTTTTTAGCATACGTCAAGTTTTTCACGACAGGTACGTACGTGCGCGCAGACGTCGTAAGTTAGAGGGGAAAGTGCATCCAAAGTGGTGACATCACCTAGAAACAACACAATTTGTTGACGTTCACGTTCGTTTGCTTGCAGAAAGTGAAGCTTAACCTCCCTAATGAGTCAAAGTATAAAACACTTTCAACTGTCCAATACTTTGTATACCTTTCAATATCTTGATGGCACACTTGGTCCTTTGGCCGCCTTGGTCTACAGTTCCAGACCTCACTTCACCGAAGTTTCCCCTTCCCAGTACCGTACCATCAACGCCAAGATCGCGCCGGAGGATCTTCCATCGGACAGCCCATGAGGGCAGTCCTACATCCTCGTAAACAACAGCTTCTGTACTTGAATCCATCGTTACTTCATAATCTGTTGAATTCTGATTGGAATGTTAAAAATGGAAGTTCATATTATCAAGCCTTTAAAGTTTGCAGGAATATAAAGGACACCAAACACATTTAAGAAAAAATTTAAAAAACAAAACAAACAAAAACGAAAATTGCCCAAACTGCATAATTTTGGACGGATTCGCCACTTCATGAAAACAGCAACGACTGCCTATATACGTTGCGTTTGATTTTGAGATTTGGGCTTTAAAGGCAGTGGACACTATTGGTAGTTGTCAAAGACTAGCCTTCACAGCTGGTGTATCTCAACATATGCATAAAATAACTAACCTGTGAAGATTTGAGCTCAATCGGTCATCGAAGTTGCGAGATAATAATGAAAGAAAAAAACACCCTTGTCACACGAAGTTGCGTGCGTTTAGATGGTTGATTTCAAGACCTCAAGTTCTAAATCTGAGGTCTCGAAATCAAATTCGTAGAAAATTACTTCTTTCTCGAAAACAATGGCACTTTAGAGGGAGCCGTTTCTCACCATGTTTTATACCATCAACCTCTCCCCATTACTCGTTACCAAGTAAGGTTTATGCTAAAAATTATTTTGAGTAATTACCAATAGTGTCCACTGCCTTTAAAAAGTATTTGATGAAAATAATATAAATGAATTGGAAAGATGCTTCTTAAAGTAGAACAATTTACGCAATTGTGTGGCTTTCCTGATATATTTATTTTGAGAATATTACTAAAAGGACAGTGTTAGTTAAGGAAGTAAAATAGAAAACCGCAGTACGAGGGATATTTGTTTAGATCATTTTGTTTTACTTTCAAAACCTCTTTCCAAACATAAATGATAGTTAATTTATAAAATTGCCAACGGCAATAATATCCTCAAACCTTTGTGCAACTTGCATTGTCTGAAATGTTTTGAGCAAGCTAGGCCTATATATTGTTAAGTGTTTATCTTTACCATTTCCACTGGAGCACCAACTGTTCGAGTGTCCTGTGCATTGTGCGATTCACGTTTCACCTTTGACCTCATAACAAAAACAATCACCACAGCAACGGCAACTATCAGAAGCGTGCTTAAAAGACCGATTACAGCGAAGATAGCAACATTGTTCGATGGCGTTTCCCCTGAAATAAAGCCAAAAAGTTATATCAAAATGTATTTATTGAGAATAAATAATGCATATTATTTTGATTTTACCCGAACAACAATGTATGACTGGTTTTTTTATATACAGATTTCACAAAAGTTATCTGGTAAAAGCTGGAATGTGTCATTGGAAGAAAATTGTTGTGAGAGCCCAGATTGCTTGGTAAGTACAGTACTTCAAGAACTGATTATGTTTCAATCTTTTGCCTAACCCTGGGCGGCCCCTGCCAACAAAGAGTTTTGTCCGAATTAAAAAACTCCTGACAACACTTCGTTATTTTCACTGAAACGTAGTTATTTATACCCCCGTTCTGCGATGCTGCTACATTATGTCTTTGATCAAAATGCTATTTTAAAAATGCCAAATAGTTAAGCTTTGTGCTAAAAAATTTTTAAAGGGATGTTGCAGTGAATTCAAATAAAACAGTTAATTTTGCTGTCATTTATTTCTGATATATGTATTGAACATCAATAGAATGTGTTTTGTTTATTCCCGACATATCCGACTTGCGTAATTAGCAAATAAGTCATGCCCCCCTTTTGTGGATTGTTACCGCCCCCTACCATCGACGTCACGTCGGGAATTCAAACATATCGTCGGCAAAAAGAGTCTGGTCCCTAACTACACGCGCCTAGGTACCAGGCCACACAGTGCACACGTCTCTGTATGCACACGGCCAGGGGCCCGACGGCTCGGGTTACCGACATGACGTCACGTTTATGCAAATGAAGGCTCCCTTTTAGGGGCGGGGTGGGTTCCCATGATCTCTTGAAAACCATTTTTAAAATACTTGCGCATTTAATAAAAAATATATAAAAATATTTCAGGTTTAAAAAGTCATGTTTAATCGTTTAAATGAATAAACAAAAAATGCAGCCACCCTTTAAACTAATGAATGAATGAATGAAGTTCAAATAGGATAACAAAACTATGGTACGCATGTTTATTCGAATGAGTTCAAACTCTTTAAATCCCACGGATAGTCCATTATAGAATGATCCGCCTACATAGTATGTGACATACATTAACGGTTCAATACAATCATTAAAACAATGTTCAACGTTTCCACGTGCTGTGTTTCCTTACCCGTTTGGATTGATTGCATCAGTGGACTAGTAGAATAAACTTCCTGCATCGAAAAATTTGGTGGTCAATTTATCAATAACATCTAATACGACAGTAAATTCAAAATTATTTCAATTCCTTTGATTCATTCAGCAAAGTAAATCACTGTCTTCGATTTAAGAGTTGAATTCCGAAAATAACAAAAGTAAACGGACTTGTTGAAACAAAAAGTGTTTTAAAATACTTTTGAATCACAAAATCCATGATTTACCGTTCCATTGTCGAATACACTATAAGCTCTCAAGAAAGCTGTGTATCTCGTATTTGGTTTCAAAGCGCCATTATCACCGACATGTTCCCGCTTCGACTGTCTTCGTTTCCGCCTTGAAAGGTTACCTCCTCCGCAAGACGTCAAGCCCCCTACTCCAATCTCAACCTCCATACTGTCAGTGATTTCGCTTCTGATGTCAAAATTATAACATTATGAACGGAAAACACGAATTCTTGCAAAATGCTATAAAGATTAGGCCACTATGACGGGTCTAATACTTTACACGATACGGTGAGTTGTAACATGAATGTCTGAAACATACATTATTGAAAAGGTGCTCGTTACTTTCGGTTTATTCCTTACACGATGTTATGTGTTTCATTTAAACACGACTTGTCATAAATAAGCATAGTGGCGGTAATCAACTAGTTTTTATTTCGTTTTAGGGGGCGAACAAATCATGGATAACTAAGTCACCTTGAAACATTTTATAAGTGATACTGATTTTGAATATTAAAATTTGATTTGAGTCACCCTGTGAACACCACGGCAACGTAAGGCGCCATTGACTCCTGTGCTTCCTGGTAGGTTCCGAGTTGATCCGGATGGTACAAGATATCAGGAACCTTTCCATCGATGCCTTCATTTCTGTTGAGCTGCACCAAAGTTAACTCCAAACAGCTTTTATGAGCAAGAAAATGCACACCAACTGATAAGTTATACTTGGCTAAGATGTCTGAATATCATACTGGGTGGTTTTGAATTTGAAAATGCTGTTGAAACTTGTTGACATGAACAACCATCGGTGTATGTCTTGATGTGTCCAAAGTACCTCCATGATGTGTCATAGGTGTTTTGTTGGGTTTGGTTTTGATTTTAAGTTGTTTTCGTAATGAGTCTTCGATTCGGAAGTCGCCACCCCTTCCCTGCGTTTATACATTATGTTGATTGAATTACGATTTGTGTAATGTTGGTTGTGAACCATGACCTTTGGTTGGTGAACCCTGACCTGGGTCAATTACCTTATTGGTCCATTTTGTTGGCTGGTGGGTGCAACTACTACCTTGAATGAACTGTCGGTTACCGAGTCCAGTAAATAATCAGATACCACTGGACGTGCTGGTGCTTGAGGGGCTGAATTGTTAAAACGGAGATAAAGAGAGTAAATTATCTCGTCCAAAGACACAAGTGCAACAACCGGGACTCGAACCCACACCCAGAAACACCAGATCAGAAACACCAGAGGTTAAGTCTGGTGCTCGGCAACGACACAGCACGCCACAAAGTCTCTTTAAACACGTACCAACTCATAACAGTTAATAGTCCAAACATGCAAACAACAATCTTCTGTGCATTTCGAACGAGACAAATATTTAGAACACAACCTCTAAAACACAACTTGTTGCACAAAATGATGAATAAAACTAGACACTAACTAAAACCTTTTGGTAATGTTTTCCTATTTGATTTACCTGAAGGTGGAGAATTACATGTGGCGACGGTCGTTTCACTTTGGGGTCCCTTTCCAACGGTTGTTGAAGCGGTGATTGCAAACCTGTACTGAGCGTACGCCTGAAGATCGATTTTGTCGATAGAGTACGACCTTTGATCTCCTAAAATTTCAACTGTATCAGTCTTACTCAAGTCTGGATCCAGACCATCATAGAAGTGCGCAAGCCTAGAAATCTGTCAAGAAAAAAGTAAAACATGAATACAATTATTTAGAGAGACATTATCACCATCTCATCCTATTTTGTGTGTTTTTGATTATTTTAAATTCAAAATGCAATTTGGTGGAAATTTGCTGAATGTTTTCAAATAAACCACGAACCAACCTAATCTAGAAAAATAACCAAAACTGACGATAAGTTTGGCGTGTGTCGCAATCGACAATGTGAGACTGGGACTAAACTGAGCAATCCAGTGCAACAGTTTCCCAAGTCAGGCATTGAACTTCGTTCTTGACAGGGCCCAGCAAGTTTCCCCTGGTAAAGGGTACTTCTATGAATTGAGTGAGGATAAAAAAAAAATTGTATTGGAACTTTGCCAAAAAGGCACCAGATTAAAAGCACAGGGCACCACGGCAATTGATGTGGGTGCAGTGGGTTATTTTAAGGCCTGCCAGGTGGCAACCGGGTTGGTGGAAGCAGCCTGGTGTGGCGCTTTAGGTTGCCTTAAAGGACATCCTTAAAGGGCAGCTTAAAGAGCATGGGGCATCAGTCAGTTCCCATCGAAGATGTCCTTGTGCAGGCGACCATCATATAATAATGCTATAGTAAGTTTCCATCTAAAATTGCAGTCCAGTGAGACTAGACAGGGCAAGATGTCCATACTTAGCGTATAGAGCAACCAAAATGAAAGATCATAAAGTTTGAGATTCGCAGAATATACAAGTAAAAAAAAAAATTTGATTCTCAGTTCTATAGTTTGCGATTCTATCAAAACCAATTCCAAGACAAGATTTTCTGTTGTCAAGCTGATAAATACTTGTTTTTTGATGACAATAATCTATAGCAGACAATAATACCTTACCTTGTATGTCATGATGATGCCATTCTCCCTTTGAGGTCGATCCCAAGTGACGACACACGTCTTGCCCGTGCTGTTCAATTTAACATTGAGTGGAGATGTTGGTGCTTAAAAAAAATAAAATAAAGCAATTAGCTTGTTGTAAACATGAATGCCAGACGACAATAATCGGCGTTGTAAAAATTCTAAAAAACGATTCTCCCAACCTGTTTTTTTGACGATTCCTGGTGTTCCTTCATCTATGCCTTTCCTGAGTTATTTTTTCTGAGACTATCTTCTTCCATTATCAGGCCACAAACGCCAGGTTGTGGCTTCATTTATTCTCCAAAACTTTGTTATTATTCAGATTGGGTTCTACTTAACTCACACTACTCATGCGTGTCATTTTTTTCTCTTCTGTTATACTCTTTGGTTTTATTTCCTTGATTTTCCCGAGTTAATACTTACTGGATTCAGCCGTTTTCTCGGTAATTGTCATTGAATCTTCTCCCATCAGCTGAACTAAATCTTCCTCGTTGAATGCAGTTACAAAAAGGTTGTAATTTGTGAAGGGATTCAGTCCAGTTACATTGAGGAAGAGAGGTGCTGGATTACCAGGACCTGAAGCTACAGATTCAGTGTAACGTGGAAAAGATTATTCTCTGTAAATGACATTTACTCATGATGAGTATTCAAGAAACAAAGTCATCTTGACAAAATAAACCACCTGTTTACTTCTCTACGAATTTCATAGGGCTACTTAAAGGCTGTGGACACTATTGGTAATTGTCAAAGACCAGTCTTCTCAATTGGTGTATCTTAACATATGCATAAAAAAACAAACCTGTGAAAATTTGAGCTCAATCGGTCGTTCGAAGTTGCAAGATAATAATGAAAGAAAAAACACCTTGTCACACGAAGTTGTGTGCTTTCAGATGCTTGATTTCGAGACCTCAAATTCTAAATCTGAGGTCTCGAAATCAAACTCGTGGAAAATTACTTCTTTCGCGAAAACTACTCCACTTCAGAGGAAGCTGTTTCTCACAATGTTTTATATTACCAACCTCTCCCCATTATTTGTTACCAAGTAAGGTGTTATGCTAATAAATATTTTGAGTAATTACCAATAGTGTCCACTGCCTTTAAAAAGGCACTGGTCACTATTGGTAATACTGTCAAAGACCACTCTTCTCACTTGGTGTATACAACATGCATACAATAACAAACCTGTGAACATTTGGGATCAATTGGTCATTAAAGTTGCGAAAGAATAATGGAAGAAAAAAACAGCATTTTCGCACAAGTTGTGTGCTTTCAGATGCCTTGAGTTTGAGACCTCAGCTGAATTCAATTAAAATATTTTAGTGAGAAATGATTTCTTTCTCAAAAACTATGTTACTTCCGAGGGAGCAGTTTCTCACAATGTTTATACTATCGCCAGCTCTCAATTGCTCAAGTAAGTTTTTATGCTAACAATTATTTTGAGTAATTACCAATAGTGTCCAGTGCCTTTAAGCAACAATTAATATTGCTTAACGGTGTTCTGTTTAGGAAAAAAAGCAGGATACCAGTTACAATTGGTACACGTGAAATGGTATTTTGGCTGGTAACTTTAATTTAGTAAGCAAAAATTGTTTACTAATTTTGCTTTTTACCCATACACCGATGTGTGAATAGCAATGTACATGTATACTCAGTGCTTCCCCCCCCCCCCCGAGTCCTGTGAACAAATATCACAGGCATGTTACTCGGGTGGGATTCGAACCGACGACCCTTGCAATTCTGGAGCAGTGTCTTACCAACTAGCTAATTTGTTTGTGCTTTAGGCAGCTCTATGAAATCAGGCCCTGATCATCGTGATCAGAACAAAAGTCCAACAATGAGCCATGACTTACTCTGGTAGGTTTCTACTACTCCTTCAACTGTTACACGATACGATGCTATAGTTCCTCTCTTCATTTCAGGTTCTTCCCATGCTACAGTAAGACTCTCAGAAGTGGCTTCGGTTACTTCTGGGTTTCGAGGCGCACTTGGGGCTATACACAAAACGTAAACAAAAACGGGTTAATGAAAATGTTATTCTGAATTGTACTTCAGATTGTTTCCATGTCTGTTTAACCCTGTGGAATGCACCGGTAACTCCCAATCACAATATTAATTTTGCTTTGAAAATGATTATACTGTGTGTGTGTGTGTGTGTGTGTGTGTGTGTTCTTACCAGCTTGTTCGGATGTAACTGAAGTGATTAGTACAGAAGGTATACCATTTCCAACTCTGTTCCTACAAGTAACTCGTATTGAGTATAAAGTGAAGGCTTCCAATCCAGTTACTTGATGTGCCTGAGACTGTTGGGAAGGACCCGGTGTAGATTCCATCCATATGCCACTTGGATCTACTCTATACTCCACTATACATGTGAATAGTAGATTACCATCATATGTTACTACCCAAGTCACATCAATTGCCTCGGAGCTCACAGGAGTGGCAGCCACGGGGCCTACCTCTGGAACCTCTGTAAAAGCACAAAATGGGTGTGACAGAACAAAAATCAACATCAACTTCGAAAGTTAATCAACCATTTTAATACATTCCTGAACTGCATTTTGTTATGTTTTTACCATGAGAAGGACAATCATGTGAGAGTTTTGACTTTGAGGTCCATAATTTCTATTATAACACCCCTTACAAGTATTCTGCCTACTCATTGATTTAGAGCCCGTCACATGACATGTCTTAGTTTTGCTAGACGACTGCCGTGTGATAGTGCGTCGGTTTGCCGTGCGCTAGTCCGAAGACTAGCACACGGCGTGCAGTACCCAGACGTCCGTTGAGTGTACGAGGATGATAAATTAATAGTCTGTAACCATTTCGGATTGCACGACACTACATGCAGCACAGTAAAAGTTTTTGCAATCTGTATTCGCGTCGTCCGTGGATTCAGGTCTGTAACTTAATAATAATAGTACAGTATTTAGAAACATTGGGGTGTTATAAAACAAATATTGACTGCTTTTACTGGTGCAATGGTTAAAACTATGACTCCCTCTGTGATCCCCGAACCATTCCATTTTCCCTCGGCTGCGCCTTGGGAAAATAGAACGCTCCGGGGATCACCTCGGGAGTCATAGTATTAACCATAGCACTCGAAGCAGTCAATATTTGTATACTGTGATACTGCAAACCTGTTATCACAAATACTATATTTTATTTTAGTGAAAGAAAGCAATGATGTTATCTCAAGGTCACATCATAAGACTTCTGATCTTGTTCTGGTTACTTGTAAATCACATTTCCTGAACTCTTTCAGTGCCAAAGTCGTACATGTTTGATTAATTTCATGTATTCCGAAAGCACCATAATGGTACATGTACAGATGTACTGGTAGATTCTGCTTTACATGTACATGTATACTCAAAAAGTGTTATTAAACACACGTGTTTTACCAATGATTTACATTTATCACTAGAGGGCATTATCACTCGGGAAATACTACTGACTTTCGGATGTAACAAGGCACTACCAATCAGCAGAATACATTTGGTTTGGTGCAAAGGATATTTTGGTTCATATATACATACAATAACCCATATCTGCCAAGCTGCGTGTTAAACCGTAGTAAAAAAAAAACTGCTACAAACGCAGAGCTTCGTGGCGAAATTTTTGCTTGTTACGCTCCTCGTTATTGGAAAACCCCTTTGGACAGTTTATAGACTGATAAATGTATCCCACAATCTTTTTGCTTCAACATACACTACAGTTTTTTTGCCATACTTCGCCGAGTTTCATGTAAATTTTGATCAATGTTTGAGCTGAATTTTTTCCGATAAGACAGAGACAATTTTCAAGGAAAACATTTTGTTGTTGACTGTTATACATGTAATGTCAAATGGTACATGTACACTAACGTGACGACAAGTTATGTATCATTTTGAAGCTTAGGAAACACTCTGTCCAGCCACGATACTCTTTTCAAATTTGGTTTATGATCAGTATTTTTGATTGTCCAAGAAGCAACCCTTTTTTATTCTTCAGTTGTTCAAGTTTCCACAAAACTGTAAATCATTATGGCACATACATGTATAAAGTGAGACGAGTTTGAAATCATACAACAGCGAATTTTGTCCTCTTTTCAATGGTATAATACAACGTGTTTATGTCGGCGATTACGTTATTTATTAGATAAATGTTTCCAAATGTGAAAAAAAAAAAATCCAAAAGTGTGTGTGCAGGCGCTTAGGCACATACATTCTTAAACACTGAGGCAGATTTGGTTTACATGTGACTTTTATTATAACTTACTATAAAGTTGTGCAAAACCAATCAATGACCTTATCTTTAGTGGTCATAACACACAACTTTCTGTTAGTAAGATAGGAAATTAATATCAATGTAGTTTCAACCAATCAATTATTAGTCATTATTTAAATTTCATCATTAATTCTCCTTACCTATGATGACAACTTCTGCAAGCTTTTCATCCTTTTCATCTGTTAAATCATTTTGAGTCTCACACTTGTAACTTCCACCGTCATCTCTGATAAGATTCCTCACAGATAAAGAACTGGTCAGTCGCCCCTGGCCGACGTCCAATGAGTATGAAACTGAGTATTTCAAGTTATCGTTTACGATCACCATTGAGTCAGGATCATACCAGGTGATAGTTGGAGCAGGATCTGCATACACTATGCAGTCAACTGAGACAGTTGCCATTAATTCACCTTCTACCTTTTCAGTGACCGAAATGATTCGTCCAGGTGCTAGAAAAAAATTAAAAAGACAACTTTTATAATTCATAATCAGTGGACAGCCATTCTGGGTAGAGATTTGTCATACTTTGAGTATTATTGTGCAGTTATAATCAATTTGAGGCCAACACTGTACTTAAATTGTTTTATCTTCCAGTTTGCGCTAATCCACCAATCACAAGCTCAAATTGGAGGGTGGTATAAAAAGATATAACCTACTTTCAGTTTTAATATTGAACACTGCGTATTGTTATTGTCAAGGCCCCATGCTCGTCATACGGACAGTGCAAAAATAACATTGTAAACTTTGTGCGTGCATGCTGTCTGTTGCACGTTTAATACACGTGAAACTGGAAAGCAGGGGTATTGAGCAATATACCCTGTTATACCAGAAAACAAAAAATGTTTAGGGGCTGGTTCATGACAGCGAGGGAAAATAATTGGGAATTAACACATACATCAGTGATTTTATGCTGGCTGTGGGGATATCAGTTGCCTTTAACACCACAAAAGAGAAAAGTTCTGTGACACAGGACATTTGTTTCTGCGCCGCGTGAAAGATCCTGTTTGAATTTGACCAACAATCTTGGTCAAGACAACTGTTGCCCGAGACCGAGGACCCTAGTTTGACTTTGTCGAGTTAAAAATGTTTGACTTACCAAGAACATCCAAGGTGACATCTCCGTGTTCCGTCAAAGGTACTCCATTAATCCTGGTTGTAGCTGTGCATCTATATGTACCACTGTCTGCCAGAGAGATGTCATTTAGAGTCCGCTCATATCTGCCTTCAGAGGGATTGCTTAATGTTGTACTCGGTATCTGTGCGCCATTTTGAAAAGTGATATCAACTGACCCATCAAGATCCCTTGAATGGAGGTTGACGGAACAAACTAATGCTACGTTGTCTACTCCTGGTGTGTCCAGGACGGGAAAGGGGTCCGATGTCAATGTAACAAGGAGATCACCTGTTCCATACAAACAAAGTATCACAATAATATGATTAATATAAGACTGGTATTAAATGCTTGGGTCAACTTGTATGACCTGCATTTAATAGTTTTACAGAAAATATGAAAAAGAGGACCATTTAACAAACCATTTAACTTCACTAAAGGGCAGCATTTCTCAAAAAAAAAAATGCATATAAATAAAAATATATTTTTCACTTATGTATTTGTAGGGATCCGCCAAGTGCGCCCTCATTGTTTCTAAGAAGTATACTTTTACGATTGTCATGTGACGATCTTTCTCTTTTTAAATAGCTTCGTTGTTTGAAGAGCACATTTTATTTGAGTGGTAATTTTCTGTAATTTTATAGGGAGCATGGCTCTGGCCATGCTCCTGTTATGGGAGCGGTAGGGTCATAGAGCTTTCTGTGAGTATTGTTTTATGCTTAAACCCTCATATACCTGAATTAGTGTGATTTTTAGGGTAATGTTTGGATCGGATTATTTATAGATCGTGTGTAGTGCGTCCGTCCGTGTGTGTGTAGCATGGAAGCCACATGTTTGACCTCTTTGTGAACTTTCATTGTGCATTGTGTAACTGTAATGTATATGCATACTGTAGTGTTGTAACTTTTGTTTGTGTGCTATGGGTTTAATGAAATAAACCTACACAGGAGAAGTTTATTATCGCATTGACATCATTGGCTTGTTCATTTATTATCGTTGATTGTATTTTGGCGAATGCTCGTCCTTTATTAATTACAGGACCGGCTCTCCCTTACCGCGTCTCTACATAATTACCTTTTGGAAACCACATATAACTAATAAATTATTAGCCAAGTATGCTTCAAATGTTTGTGAACACATTAAGAGTAACTTACTTTTATCACAAGCTTTTCCTGGAAATTCTTGATCACAGCTGCATGTACCGTCAACATTGTTACACATGACATCATTTAGTGCAGGTACTGGTGCTACACACGTACAAACCTGAGTACATCCTAATCCATAGTAACCCTGATTGCAGACTGGGAAAGTTACAAACACATAAGTAGTTAATCTTTTAAACCAGAGCTATGTAGTAACTATAGGGAGCTAAGACATGATTCCAGACGTGCTACCGTCTGAAGCCGTCTAGGCCCAGATGTTCATGGTGTTATGCAAGATTGAGAAGCTATGTAGTAACTATAGGGAGCTCAGACATGATTCCAGACGTGCTACCGTCTGAAGCCGTCTAGGCCCAGATGTTCATGGTGTTATGCAAGATTGAGAAGCTATGTAGTAACTATAGGGAGCTAAGACATGATTCCAGACGTGCTACCGTCTTAAGCCGTCTAGGCCCAGATGTTCATGGTGTTATGCAAGATTGAGAAGCTATGTAGTAACTATAGGGGGCTAAGTAATGATTCCAGACGTGCTACCGTCTTAAGCCGTCTAGGCCCAGATGTTCATGGTGTTATGCAAGATTGAGAAGCTATGTAGTAACTATATGGAGCTAAGACATGATTCCAGACGTGCTACCGTCTGAAGCCGTCCAGGCTCAGATGTTCATGGTGTTATGCAAGATTGAGAAGCTATATAGTAACTATAGGGAGCTAAGACATGATTCCAGACGTGCTACCGTCTGAAGCCGTCCAGGCTCAGATGTTCATGGTGTTATGCAAGATTGAGAAGCTATGTAGTAACTATAGGGAGCTAAGACATGATTCCAGACGTGCTACCGTCTGAAGTCGTCCAGGCCCAGATGTTCATGGCGTTATGCAAGATTGAGGAAGGATCTCATTTCAGAGAACTTTTATGCAGAAAACAAAATAGGCTTCAATTTGTGTGCACAGGTTGAAACTGATGCCCGCACATTTTGGGTTAGCATTTAAAATACACACATTTCCTTATTACAAAGAACTGAATTCCTTGTCAGGTTGATTCTATACCACACTGGGGAAGGTGCTCCAACATTATTACCCCCGGTCACTAATGGGCCAATTATTTCATTCCTTAAAGCCACTATACACTTTCGGTAAACAGTATTGTCCAAGTCCCACACTTCGTGTATCACAACTGATATATAAAATAACAAACCTGTGAAAATTTAGGCTCAATCGGTCATCGGAGTCGGGAGAAAATAATGGGAAAACCCACTCCTGTTTTCGCGCGTTTCGCCGTGTCATGACATGTGCTATTAATAAAACCGTAATTCTCGCTATCGAGAATTGATATTGTTTGAATGTTTTCTCAAAAAGTAAAGCATTTCATGGAACAATATTTCAAAAGAAGTCTTTCACCATTACCTTCTGCAAACCCTGTAAATTATTTGTAAATCTGTGAACTTTTTTTTGTTTCTCTACCGAAAGTGTATAATGGCTTTAAACCATGTTAGCTTCATTCGGAGTAACAGCCTGTGCTGCTAATATGAAGCGCACCAAACTAAAATCAATCACAACAACAATCTCTGTGCCCTCCTCATTAGTAAACATTCAGTGTAGCTCACATGCCTGCATGCTTCGTTTTTGAAAGGGCAAGGGCACCAAGGCATTTTCTCCACGGTAAAAAGGGGCACCCTAACTGTGAATTTCTACTGTAGCATCTCAAGTGCACCAAGGCAATGACCAGGGGGCATGGAGGCAATCGCCTTCATTGCCTCCATGAAGTATCAGGCCTGAGCTCAATATCAATCGCAATAATGCAAAGCCCACAGTTCAAATAGCGTATTCTGGTTGCACAGAGAGTGTTTTAAACTCCACGAACACCATGGTTTCTGAATGAAGTGCACTTATTTCTTGTGTACAGAGTAAAATCTTAGACAGTCATCCTACAAACATTGTACTCCTTATTACTTTAAAACAGCCAGTTTTTCGTTTGAGTATCTACCCTTTTAAAAAGTTTTGCTCCTTTGTGTTTTGCTATAGTTTTTAACTATAAGTGTAGTTTCTATAGTTAGTGTTGCTTTTTACAAGTATGCATTTTTATATCATGTCAAGGGCCTTGAGGCCTTGCATAAGGAGATACCCTTTGATTATTATTACCTTATATTAAACTGAACATAAACATGAGGCCAGAGCTGCGAATGATAATGCCTACATGCGAGGGTTATTATCAATAAAGATAAGAATACTGAATACCTTGACATGCAACATTTCCAGTTCCAGAGTAGCCAGGTTTACATGTACAGTAAAAACTGCCAGCTGTATTGGTACAATCAGCATTCATGACACAGTTGTGCATCACTGTAGCATCCGTACATTCATCAATATCTGTCAATGATAATCATACACTTTAAATTAACAGACTATAGACAATAGTTAATCAGTCATGATATGTATCAGACAGATTCGCTTGAATCAAATTAAACTCTTATTTTATGATAAGTCTGATTAGTAACATAATGAAAGAACAATAGCAGTAAGTATGGAGGCAAGAACTGGACAAAGTGTGGTTTGAAGCGGGTCATGTAGTCTGGTAATACACTCTTATTGAAAACTCAAATTAATACTAGTGAGTATGGTAACCATAGAGGGCACATTTTGTTAAGTTGGACTGAACATCTTACGTCACTTTGCCTGAACATCTGACGTCACACAAAAAGGCTCCAGAATAACGCCAGATACCTGCATGATCGGACGTTCGGAACTTCACAAATGTACCTCGATAGCGCATTAATTTCACATAGAGATTCAGTCAGTTCATGTATGTAGTACATAGTGAATAAATCAACACTATATGTCGAACCCCACATTGTGCTTGGTTATTGCTGCATGCAGAGGGTCAAAAGTGCAAGCTGACACTTCATCATCTCGAACCAATCAAAACACAGATAAGGAAAGCTTGCGTCACAGCATGTTTATCCAATGAAATCATTGTATCTAATGAAATCATTGTATCCAATGAAATCATTGTATCCAATGAAATCATTGTATCCAATGAAATCATTGTATCCAATGAAATCATTGTATCCAATGAAATCATTATATCCAATGAAATCATTGTATCCAATGAAATCATTGTATCCAATGAAATCATTGTGAAATCATTGTATCCAATAAAATCATTGTGAAATCATTGTATCCAATGAAATCGTTATATCCAATGAAATCATTGTATCCAATGAAATCATTGTGTCCAATGAAATCATTGTGTCCAATGAAATCATTGTATCCTATGAAATCATTGTATCCAATGTAATCATTGTGTCCAATGAAATCATTGTATCCAATGAAATCATTGTATCCAATAAAATCATTGTATCCAATGAAATCGTTGTATCCAATGAAATCATTGTGTCCAATGAAATCATTGTGTCAAATGAAATCATTGTATCCGATGAAATCATTGTGTCCAATGAAATCATTGTGTCCAATGAAATCATTGTATCCAATGGAATCATTGTATCCAATGAAATCATTGTGAAATCATTGTATCCAATGAAATCATTATATCCAATGAAATCATTGTGTCCAATGAAATCATTGTATTCAATGAAATCATTGTGTCCAATGAAATCATTGTATCAAATGAAATCATTGTGTCCAATGAAATCATTGTATCCAATGAAATCATTGTGTCCAATGAAATCATTGTATCCAATGAAATCATTGTATCCAATGAAATCATTGTATTCAATGAAATCATTGTGTCCAATGAAATCATTGTAACCAATGAAATCATTGTATCCAATGAAATCATTGTATCCAATGAAATCATTGTATCCCATGAAATCATTGTATCCAATGAAATCATTGTATCCAATGAAATCATTGTGTCCACTGAAATCATTGTGTCAAATGAAATCATTGTGTCCAATGAAATCATTGTGTCCAATGAAATCATTGTGTCCAATGAAATCATTGTATCCAATGGAATCATTGTATCCAATGAAATCATTGTATCCAATGAAATCATTGTATCCAATGAAGTCATTGTATCCAACGAAATCATGGTATCCAATGAAATCATTGTATCCAATGAAATCATTGTATTCAATGAAACCATTGTGTCCAATGAAATCATTGTTACCAATGAAATCATTGTATCCAATGAAATCATTGTATCCAATGAAATCATTGTATCCCATGAAATCATTGTATCAAATGAAATCATTGTATCCAATGAAATCATTGTATCCAATGAAATCATTGTGTCCAATGAAATCATTGTGTCCAATGAAATCATTGTGTCCAATGAAATCATTGTGTCCAATGAAATCATTGTATTCAATGAAATCATTGGGTCCAATGAAATCATTGTATCTAATGAAATCATTGTGTCCAATGAAATCATTGTGTCCAATGAAATCATTGTATCCAATGAAATCATTGTGAAATCATTGTGTCCAATGAAATCATTGTATCCAATGAAATCATTGTATCCAATGAAATCATTGTATCCAATGAAATCATTGTATCCAATGAAATCATTATACCCAATGAAATCATTGTGTCCAATGAAATCATTGTATCCATTGAAATCATTGTATCCAATGAAATCATTGTGTCCAACGAAAACATTGTGTCCAATGAAATCATTGTATCCAATGAAAACATTGTGTCCAATGAAATAATTGTATCCAATGGAATCATTGTATCCAATGAAATCATTGTATCCAATGAAATCATTGTATCCAATAAAATCATTGTGAAATCATTGTATCCAATGAAATCATTATATCCAATGAAATCATTGTATCCAATGAAATCATTGTGTTTATTGAAATCATTGTGTCCAATGAAATCATTGTATCCAGTGAAATCATTGTGTCCAATGAAATCATTGTGTCCAATGAAATCATTGTGTCCAATGAAATCATTGTATCCAATGAAATCATTGTATCCAATGAAATCATTGTATCCAATGAAATCATTGTATCCAATGAAATCATTGTGTCAAATGAAATCATTGTATCCAATGAAATCATTGTGAAATCATTGTATCCAATAAAATCATTGTGAAATCATTGTATCCAATGAAATCATTATATCTAATGAAATCATTATATCTAATGAAATCATTGAATCCAATGAAATCATTGTGTTTAATGAAATCATTGTGTTTAATGAAATCATTGTGTCCAATGAAATCATTGTATCCAATGAAATCATTGTGTCCAATGAAATCATTGTGTCCAATGAAATCATTGTATCCAATGAAATCATTGTATCCAATGAAATCATTGTATCCAATGAAATCATTGTATCAGATGAAATCATTGTATCCAATGAAATCATTGTGTCATATGAAATCATTGTATCCAATGAAATCATTGTGTCCAATGAAATCATTGTATCCAATGAAATCATTGTGAAATCATTGTATCCAATGAAATCATTGTATCCAATGAAATCATTGTATCAAATGAAATCATTATATCCAATGAAATCATTGTATCCAATGAAATCATTATACCCAATGAAATCATTGTGTCCAATGAAATCATTGTATCCAATGAAATCATTGTATCCAATGAAATCATTGTGTCCAATGAAAACATTGTGTCCAATGAAATCATTGTATCCAATGAAAACATTGTGTCCAATGAAATCATTGTATCCAATGAAATCATTGTATCCAATGAAATCATTGTATCCAATGAAATCATTGTGAAATCATTGTATCCAATAAAATCATTGTGAAATCATTGTATCCAATGAAATCATTATATCCAATGAAATCATTGTGTCCAATGAAATCATTGTGTCCAATGAAATCATTGTGTCCAATGAAATCATTGTATCCAATGAAATCATTGTATCCAATGAAATCATTGTGTCCAATGAAATCATTGTATCGAATGAAATCATTGTATCCAATGAAATCATTGTATCCAATGAAATCATTGTGTCCAATGAAATCATTGTATCCAATGAAATCGTTGTGTCCAATGAAATCATTGTGTCCAATGAAATCATTGTGTCCAATGAAATCATTGTGTCCAATGAAATCATTGTATTCAATGAAATCATTGGGTCCAATGAAATCATTGTATCCAATGAAATCATTGTGTCCAATGAAATCATTGTGTCCAATGAAATCATTGTATCCAATGAAATCATTGTGAAATCATTGTGTCCAATGAAATCATTGTATCCAATGAAATCATTGTATCCAATGAAATCATTGTATCCAATGAAATCATTGTATCCAATGAAATCATTATACCCAATGAAATCATTGTGTCCAATGAAATCATTGTATCCATTGAAATCATTGTATCCAATGAAATCATTGTGTCCAACGAAAACATTGTGTCCAATGAAATCATTGTATCCAATGAAAACATTGTGTCCAATGAAATAATTGTATCCAATGGAATCATTGTATCCAATGAAATCATTGTATCCAATGAAATCATTGTATCCAATAAAATCATTGTGAAATCATTGTATCCAATGAAATCATTATATCCAATGAAATCATTGTATCCAATGAAATCATTGTGTTTATTGAAATCATTGTGTCCAATGAAATCATTGTATCCAGTGAAATCATTGTGTCCAATGAAATCATTGTGTCCAATGAAATCATTGTGTCCAATGAAATCATTGTATCCAATGAAATCATTGTATCCAATGAAATCATTGTATCCAATGAAATCATTGTATCCAATGAAATCATTGTATCCAATGAAATCATTGTGTCAAATGAAATCATTGTATCCAATGAAATCATTGTGAAATCATTGTATCCAATAAAATCATTGTGAAATCATTGTATCCAATGAAATCATTGTGTCATATGAAATCATTGTATCCAATGAAATCATTGTGTCCAATGAAATCATTGTATCCAATGAAATCATTGTGAAATCATTGTATCCAATGAAATCATTGTATCCAATGAAATCATTGTATCAAATGAAATCATTATATCCAATGAAATCATTGTATCCAATGAAATCATTATACCCAATGAAATCATTGTGTCCAATGAAATCATTGTATCCAATGAAATCATTGTATCCAATGAAATCATTGTGTCCAATGAAAACATTGTGTCCAATGAAATCATTGTATCGAATGAAAACATTGTGTCCAATGAAATCATTGTATCCAATGAAATCATTGTATCCAATGAAATCATTGTATCCAATGAAATCATTGTGAAATCATTGTATCCAATAAAATCATTGTGAAATCATTGTATCCAATGAAATCATTATATCCAATGAAATCATTGTGTCCAATGAAATCATTGTGTCCAATGAAATCATTGTGTCCAATGAAATCATTGTATCCAATGAAATCATTGTATCCAATGAAATCATTGTGTCCAATGAAATCATTGTATCGAATGAAATCATTGTATCCAATGAAATCATTGTATCCAATGAAATCATTGTGTCCAATGAAATCATTGTATCCAATGAAATCATTGTGTCCAATGAAATCATTGTGTCCAATGAAATCATTGTGTCCAATGAAATCATTGTGTCCAATGAAATCATTGTATTCAATGAAATCATTGGGTCCAATGAAATCATTGTATCCAATGAAATCATTGTGTCCAATGAAATCATTGTGTCCAATGAAATCATTGTATCCAATGAAATCATTGTGAAATCATTGTGTCCAATGAAATCATTGTATCCAATGAAATCATTGTATCCAATGAAATCATTGTATCCAATGAAATCATTGTATCCAATGAAATCATTATACCCAATGAAATCATTGTGTCCAATGAAATCATTGTATCCATTGAAATCATTGTATCCAATGAAATCATTGTGTCCAACGAAAACATTGTGTCCAATGAAATCATTGTATCCAATGAAAACATTGTGTCCAATGAAATAATTGTATCCAATGGAATCATTGTATCCAATGAAATCATTGTATCCAATGAAATCATTGTATCCAATAAAATCATTGTGAAATCATTGTATCCAATGAAATCATTATATCCAATGAAATCATTGTATCCAATGAAATCATTGTGTTTATTGAAATCATTGTGTCCAATGAAATCATTGTATCCAGTGAAATCATTGTGTCCAATGAAATCATTGTGTCCAATGAAATCATTGTGTCCAATGAAATCATTGTATCCAATGAAATCATTGTATCCAATGAAATCATTGTATCCAATGAAATCATTGTATCCAATGAAATCATTGTATCCAATGAAATCATTGTGTCAAATGAAATCATTGTATCCAATTAAATCATTGTGAAATCATTGTATCCAATAAAATCATTGTGAAATCATTGTATCCAATGAAATCATTATATCTAATGAAATCATTGAATCCAATGAAATCATTGTGTTTAATGAAATCATTGTGTTTAATGAAATCATTGTGTCCAATGAAATCATTGTATCCAATAAAATCATTGTGAAATCATTGTATCCAATGAAATCATTATATCCAATGAAATCATTGTATCCAATGAAATCATTGTGTTTATTGAAATCATTGTGTCCAATGAAATCATTGTATCCAGTGAAATCATTGTGTCCAATGAAATCATTGTGTCCAATGAAATCATTGTGTCCAATGAAATCATTGTATCCAATGAAATCATTGTATCCAATGAAATCATTGTATCCAATGAAATCATTGTATCCAATGAAATCATTGTATCCAATGAAATCATTGTGTCAAATGAAATCATTGTATCCAATGAAATCATTGTGAAATCATTGTATCCAATAAAATCATTGTGAAATCATTGTATCCAATGAAATCATTATATCTAATGAAATCATTGAATCCAATGAAATCATTGTGTTTAATGAAATCATTGTGTCCAATGAAATCATTGTATCCAATGAAATCATTGTGTCCAATGAAATCATTGTGTCCAATGAAATCATTTTATCCAATGAAATCATTGTATCCAATGAAATCATTGTATCCAATGAAATCATTGTATCAGATGAAATCATTGTATCCAATGAAATCATTGTGTCATATGAAATCATTGTATCCAATGAAATCATTGTGTCCAATGAAATCATTGTATCCAATGAAATCATTGTGAAATCATTGTATCCAATGAAATCATTGTATCCAATGAAATCATTGTATCAAATGAAATCATTATATCCAATGAAATCATTGTATCCAATGAAATCATTATACCCAATGAAATCATTGTGTCCAATGAAATCATTGTATCCAATGAAATCATTGTATCCAATGAAATCATTGTGTCCAATGAAAACATTGTGTCCAATGAAATCATTGTATCCAATGAAAACATTGTGTCCAATGAAATCATTGTATCCAATGAAATCATTGTATCCAATGAAATCATTGTATCCAATGAAATCATTGTGAAATCATTGTATCCAATAAAATCATTGTGAAATCATTGTATCCAATGAAATCATTATATCCAATGAAATCATTGTGTCCAATGAAATCATTGTGTCCAATGAAATCATTGTGTCCAATGAAATCATTGTATCCAATGAAATCATTGTATCCAATGAAATCATTGTGTCCAATGAAATCATTGTATCGAATGAAATCATTGTATCCAATGAAATCATTGTATCCAATGAAATCATTGTGTCCAATGAAATCATTGTATCCAATGAAATCGTTGTGTCCAATGAAATCATTGTGCCTGTAAGACCAGAGTCTGTCTTAGACTAACCTTCACAAGTGCTTCCATCAGCAGTATATCTGTAGCCATTGTTACACACACAGTTGTATCCTCCCTCCATATCCTCATTAACACAGTAGGCATTGACATCACATTGAAACATGTTTGTTGCACACTCATTCAGATCTGCAATGGTAGTGGTATTATATTAGGAGAACAGACATGGAAAGAGTAATTTTATAATACATAGTTTTTATTCTCAATACTACAAAAGAGTAGAACATGTAAATAAAGTCATGTGTTAATGTGATACAAGGTTGAAACAAGTTACATTGAATCTTCCACTGTGTTCATTCCTATTGACTCACCTACAACGGAGAGACTGTAAACACTTGTTTTATCTTCAATGGAATCAGATGGTCGAGGCTGGATTTTGGTGACACAGGTGTAGTCACCGCTATCTCTTGGATGTACATCCATAACTGTCTTTCTATAGACATGTTGATTGGAATCAAGTGTGGTTGGGAATTCATTCCTATCTGGGTATCTTATTAATACAGGGCCAACCAGGTCTGCTGGTAATACATTCACAGTGCAGATGAGTTCCACATCATCGTTGGCTTGAGTGTCAAGAACAGGTCCAGTCATACCATCAGCTCGTGTCAATGACATCTGAAAGTCAACTGGAAAGCAATCATGTAAAACTTCATTAAAGTACCATTATTGAATTTATCATTTAATATTTTATTCTAACAATAACAATAATAACAAGTTCTTATTTTACATCAACGTATCAATGTCCTTTGCATTAGTGCCCTGGTCATTAGTTTTAAAAGTTGCATCCTCCAATCAAAATGACAAAGATCTACCTGGATGTTGTATAAAACAAAAAATGAATTGTTTTCATTCGTGACAATGAGAATTTTTTCATTCGTTGATTTGAACATTCCATCGTTCAACTCATGAAAATATTCGCACCATCATTATTTTTATACTGACATTATAGTTTAGTAATTTCTTTATTTAATTGCACTTGTTTACTACAAGGCAACACGTTATAAATATCCCTTCCCCACCGAAAAACATACCCAAACTGGTTTATTGTATCCGTAAGTGTTCTGTGCAGTTTACATCATTTTGTGTAACGAGTTCCAAATACCATAATTGCATTGTCAAAGATAGCTTGGTTGAATTCATGTCCAGATAAAATGCTATTGAGGAGGAGAGTGATGGACACAAGGATCAGTGGAGAAAATTAACTTCAAATCAATCCAGGGGCCTATTTCATAGAGCTGCTTAAGCAAAGAAAATAGCTCGCTTATTTCTCACATGTTACTGGCAAAAATGTCATGCCATATACATTGCTTGTGACTGGTGTTTAGCTGTTGTTTACTTAGCATAACAATTGAGTGCAGTCTTAATCGGTAATCTGATTTTTACTAAGCAAGGATTTTTTTGCTTAAGCTAGAATTTGTGCTTAAGCAGCTCTATGAAATTGGGCCCTGGAGTCTCCAAATTCTTCAATTTGACCCACAGAGTCTAAGTGTGTTACAAACAAACCTAGATATTTACCTTTGTCACATACAGCGTCATCAAAACCAGGTATAGGATTACATGTACATTGACCAGTCACTTTGTTACATGTACCACGTGATACACAGGAACATTCGGAGGCACAATTCAGTCCATATTTCCCGTCATCACATTCTAGAAGAAGTCAACAAAATTCAATAAAATTTAAATCTGTAAGTCATACTAAATTAAAGGTAATTTGAGACCCGCTCTGTGAAAATGAGTCAGATGTAGGCAATTTCAGGAATTGAGTTGTATGCATGGCTGGAAAGAACACATCAGCAGCAGTAATTTGGTAATGTTACTAAGCTTTGGGGCGTATCGCGTTGCTGAGTTACACCCGTTTGAAACCAGCCACTACACCATTTTTTTTTTTTTTTAACGAATTACGAGTAAAATGATATTTTAAACTACCATTGTGTGCAAAAAGATACAAATTAGACCTAAGTATGATCATTTTTTATATTTTTTTAAAATTCATTTTCCACATTAAACTGTCCATAACTTAATAGTGCATTGGGCGACATGCGACTCATTTTCACAGAGTGGGTCACATTTTGTGTTGTTAAGCCTGAAGGCAAGAAATATTAGAATGTTTAAAACAGGCATTCAATCACGACTGAATACAATTATACAAACATTTGCTATTTGTATCCCTTTTTCATATGCCTAGTTCTTTTCAAAGTTGTTGGTGTATGTATGTGGGTTTTTTTCCTTCTTCTTTTAAGTTGAACTGTATGGATTTTAATGCTGGCTTTTTATCCACAATGTGTCCCTTTGATTACATCTATTTTTTCGAAGTCTCATTCTTGTTGGTTAAGTGCTGGTTGATTGTTTGTTGTTTTGATTGTTTGTAATACTTGCTCATCACCTATTGTGTGTTTAAACCGTTTAACCTTTTAGCTCTTTTTAAAGAAACGTTTTATACTATACATGTTCTAGTGCAATTCAACCATATCGGTTGTCGTACTGTTCATTCCTTTGTAATGTTTTTATGAAATAAACCTATAAATATATTTACCGTATATTGAACATAAGTGGTATTCATTGAAAGTCGACTCATCTACGAATGTCATGGCAAAAATAATATGAATATGTATTGCCGAATAGTCAAATAGGTGCAATGGGAGTAAGCTACATTCCTCACTGAGAGATGGTCACTGTAATGCACATAAAATAACACAGAGTAGCGTGTGTGGTGAGGATGAGAAAATGACACAGGAAAGCTGGTCTTGGGTTTGAGTCTCACTGCGTCGCGTGACAAGAAGCATCACCACCATTAATCTCTTTTACAGCCTTTCAAACTCTATACATCTTTATACATCCTCTTGTAATTATTAATTTACAAAGTACATCTAGGTTAATTAAGCTAAGAGGTGAGAGTTGACTCTACCTGTACATGTGTCTCCATTTCCAGTGTAGCCAGCTTTACATGTGCACGTATGTCTGCCTGGTGTGTTGGTGCAAACAGCATTCACGTCACAGACACTTGGATCATCTTCACATTCGTTATAATCTATTAAAAATTAAAAATATAATAATTTGCTCTCTGCCTACCTCTAATTAATACTCTTTGACAGCTTTTTATCTAAATGTCACCATCGAAGTATTAGTGTTTGGATTACAAAAGACTCATCGGTGTGTTAAAAAACATTTTGAAATGTTAACAAGTTCAATGTTTTTTAGTTGTTAGAATTAATAAACAAGTAGTAAAAAAGTCCTCCAGGTCATGAAAACATGTATGTTTTTCATGGTTTAGTGTTGTTATTTAGCTATGTTTTTCTTTCTGAAGGGACATCTTCGAGCAAGTCCGACTGGCACATTTAGTTGACCCGTGATTGTCCATTGACCAGCACACATATGCCCAGTTCTGCACATATCTGTACATGTACTCGAATGACTCGTTTGGAAGTCTAGTCAACCATCAGTACCATGGTATTCAACACTCCATTAAAGACAGTGTACACTATTGGTAATTGTCCAAGACTAGCCTTCACAGTTGGTGTATCTCAACATAATATGCATAAAATAACAAACCTATGAAAATTTGAGCTCAATCGGTCATCGAACTTGAGAGATAATAATGAAAGAAAAAAAAACCTTGTCACACGAAGTTGTGTGCGTTTAGATGGTTGATTTCGAGACCTCGAGTTCTAAACCTGAAGTCTTGAAATCAAATCAGTGGAAAATTACTTCTTTCTCGAAAACTATGGCACTTCAGAGGGAGCCGTTTCTCACAACGTTTTATACCATCAACCTCTCCCCATTACTCGTCATCAAGAAAGGTTTTATGCCAATAATTATTTTGAATAATTACCAATAGTGTCCACTGCCTTTAAAGCCATTATACACTTTCGGTAAAAAAAAAAAGTTCACAGATTTACAAATAATTTACAGGGTTTACAGAAGGTAATGGTGAAAGACTTCTCTCGAAATATTATTCCACGAAATGCTTTACTTTTTGAGAAAACGTTAAAACAATATAAATTCTTGATAGCGAGAATTATGGATTTATTTTAAACACATGTCATGACACGGTGAAACGTGCGGAAACACGAGTGGGTTTTCCTGTTATTTTCTCCCGAATCCGATGACCGATTGAGCCTAAGTTTTCACAAGTTTGTTATTTTATATATAAGTTGTGATACACGGAGTGTGGGACTTGGACAATACTGTTTACCGATAGTGTATAATGGTTTTAAAATGAATATAAAGACAGTGGAGTGCTTCATTTGGAAATGTTGTTGTTGAAGTCGACTGTTTGATGGAATCCTTTCAAACATTGAATAATACTTTCTCCTTTTACTAACATGAGTAACAGTTGTATAAAATTGTCCAATAAAACAGTCTCTTTTTGTCAACTGGAGACATTCCTGTTAAAACAAAATTGTTAATCTTCCCAAAAAACAGACAAATTATTCAAAAGTGAGCCAAGTTAGAAAAATAAGACCAAATCAGGCTGGTCCTTTCTCACTGTCATCAACAAAAAACAAAATTAATACTTATTACAACTGAAAGATGTAAATTAGATCGTTTACGCTCTGATGACAAAGTTAGTCCTTGTTTAGACGTTGCTTCGAGTTGTCGGTTTACAAAGTAACGCAAACTTCCCAAAACGAAACAGGTTCAACATTAACGGCAATGGAGGATTACACTCAAATAAAATAGGTAAGCGGTGTCCGAACTGCATCTATGACAACGACTGTTGCTTAGGGTGTTGCTAGAACGTTCCAATCTTCAACGCATGATGACGTCGGAAACAGCCGTAGCCGACAATTCTGGAATATTTGTCAGGTATATGGTATGCCATAAAACATCAAGCTTACTGATTATAGCTGTTTAAGGCAGTGGACACTATTGGTAATTACTCAAAGTAGTTATTATCATAAAACCTTTCTTGATTACGAGTAATGGGGAGAGGTTGATAATATAAAACATTGTGAAAAACAGCTCCCTCTGAAGTGACGTAGTTTTTGAGAAAGATTTAATTTTCCACGAATGTGATTTCGAGACCTCAAGTTTAGAATTTCCCAGCTCCTGCAACTTCATCCATATCAGACGGACAAGTTCCAGCTTGAAATTGTGGAGGCTCAATATCTAAAGAGATATATTAAATTAAATTTGACAAAACAAATTACTTCTCAGAATTGATTCAAAGTGAATTCATTATTGCCAATTCAGATGAGTTGTAGCTCCATAAGTTGGCTAGCAAGCCCTGTTAATAATGTCATTGTGCTGAAAATGAGCTCTCACAGTTTGTAATGACTGCTGTCTTTGTCACATCCCTTGGCATCACCTTAAGATTTAAGGGCACCACCTCAAGATTTATGGACACTGAAAGAGTTTTGCTGGATAAGGAATTAGATTGATGTTGTTCCCTACCAAACATTGATGATGAATATTGAGAAATTTACAACAATATTGCCATGACACCAGATGCATGAGACCATTTAGTTGTCTTTCCAGCACAGAAATCCCTGATGGCAACACGATGACAACAATGAACTAACTGCGGGTCTACCTTTCTCGTCTAATCGAAAAAACGAAGTCTAATCTAATGATTCAAAAGAAATTGTGAATAGAAGGTTCCAACGGGTTGTTCTTGATGATATAAGGAAAAATCCAAACCAATAACGACAACCATTCCGTAAGAAAAGATAAGGGTTTTGGGTTTGTTTGAAGAATGTGTTTAAGTCGGAGAACAAGTAATGGAAGGCGGAGTTCTAATAGACAGATGTAAAAGGCGATTATTATAATGAGATGCAACAAAATAAGAAGTACAAACAAAGTAATAACAGTGAACAATAAGTTTGCAGCACGATGACATCAATGAACTAATTGCGGGTCTTCCTTTTCTGGTCTAATCCAACAATTAAATATAATCTAATGATTTGAAAGATATTGTGACTAAGGGTCCACCTGGTTTGTTCTTGATGATGTAAAGAGAAATCTATACCAACAAAGACCGCCATTCAGAGAGAAGAGATACAGGTTTTTGGTTTGAAGAATTTGCTAAAGTTGGAGAACAAGTAACGGAAGAAGAAGTTTGAATAATCAGATGAGAAAGGAATGATACTAAACAAGAAATGAAGAACTGTCCGTTACACAGAGGTACAGGATTTAACTTTTAAGAACTGGATTAATTTCTTGGGAGATATTGAAGAAGAAATCAGGGGGGGGGGGGTCAGGTCAGGGGGTCAGGTACATGTATACCAATGACTTTAACGATCCTTTTGGAAATAACCCTTCAAAAGGTGCTGATGAAGGTGGGATAAAACAATAGATTCAGTGAAAATTGAAGATGATGACAGTGATGATTATAAAGATGATGGAGATGATTATAAAAATGATAATAATGATAATGATAATGAAGCTTATGATAAAGATGATTATGAAGATGATTCTTAAGATTATAACAGAGATTATCAAGTGGATGATAATAGAGATTGATTAAGAAGATGATGATGGAGACGGTTTTGAAGATGACGATAGAGATGATTATGAAGATTATAACAGAGAGTATTAAGTAGATGATAATAGATAATGATTTAGAAGTTGATGACGGAGACGGTTTCGAAGACGGGATGGTTATTATTGATTATAGAAACATTATGAAGATTATGATGAAGGTATTGACGTTTATTAACTTTTAAAGTAGATGAAGTCAATCAAAATATAAGTAACCTGTTACTGCGACTTCAAAAATGCAGTCTGGTGTAGCCTGATTCCCAGCTGCATCAGTAGCTGTACATATGACTTCTTGAGTACCAATCATAAAGTCACTGCCAGACTGTGGTGTACATACAATAGTTGGAGCATCACCAGTAGTATCAGTAGCTGATGGATTAATCCAAGACACCATTTTGTCTGACATCCCGGCTCCTGCAACTTCATCAATATCAGACGGACAAGTTCCATCTTGAAATTGTGGAGGCTCATTATCTAAAGAGATAGATTAAATTAGATTTAAAGGCAGTGGACACTATTGGTAATTACTCAAAATAATTACTAGCATAAAACCTTTCTTGGGGAGAGGTGAGAGGTGACAATACAACATTGTGGGAAACAGCTCCCTCTGAAGTGACGTAGTTTGAGAGAAAGAAGTACTTTTTCAGGTATTTTGATTTCGAGACCCCGGAATTAGGCGAGGTCGCGAAGTAAATTTTTATCTGAAAGCACACAACCTCAAGTGACTGTGCTGCTAATATGAAGCGCACCAAACTAAAATCAATCACAAGAACAATCTCTGCCCTCCTCATTAGTAAATATTCAGTGTAGCTCACAGGCCTGCATGCTTCGTTTTTGAAAGGGCAAGGGCACCAAGGCATTTTCTCCACGGTAAAAAGGGGCACCCTAACTGTGAATTTCTACTGTAGCATCTCAAGTGCACCAAGGCAATGACCAGGGGGCATGGAAGCAATCGCCTTCATTGCCTCCATGAAGTATCAGGCCTGAGCTCAATATCAATCGCAATAATGCAAAGCCCACAGTTCAAATAGCGTGTTCTGGTTGCACAGAGAGAGTTTTAAACTCCACGAACACCATGGTTTCTGAATGAATTGCATTTATTTCTTGTGTACAGAGTAAAATCTTAGACAGTCATCCTACAAACATTGTACTCCTTATTACTTTAAAACAGCCAGTTTTTCGTTTGAGTATCTACCCTTTTAAAAAGTTTTGCTCCTTTGTGTTTTGTTATAGTTTTTAACTGTACGTGTAGTTTCTATAGTTAGTGTTGCTTTTTACAAGTATGCATTTTTATATCATGTCAAGGGCCTTGAGGCCTTGCATAAGGAGATACCCTTTGATTATTATTACCTTATATTAAACTGAACATAAACATGAGGCCAGAGCTGCGAATGATAATGCCTACATGCGAGGGTTATTATCAATAAAGATTAGAATACTGAATACCTTGACATGCAACATTTCCAGTTCCAGAGTAGCCAGGTTTACATGTACAGTAAAACCTGCCAGCTGTATTGGTACAGTCAGCATTCATGACACAGTTGTGCATCACTGTAGCATCCGTACATTCATCAATATCTGTCAATGATAATCATACACTTTAAATTAACAGACTATAGACAATAGTTAATCAGTCATGATATGTATCAGACAGATTTGCTTGAATCAAATTCAACTCTTATTTTATGATAAGTCTGATTAGTAACATAATGAAAGATTAATAGCAGTAAGTATGGAGGCAGGGACCCGACAAAGTGTGGTTTGAAGCGGGTCATGTAGTCTGGTAATACACTCTTATTGAAAACTCAAATTAATACTAGTGAGTATGGTAACCATAGAGGGCACATTTTGTTAAGTTGGACTGAACATCTTACGTCACTTAGCCTGAACATCTGACGTCACACAAAAAGGATCCAGAATAACGCCAGATACTTGCATGATCGGATGTTCGGATCTTCACAAATGTACCTCGATAGCGCATTAATTTCACATAGAGATTCAGTCAGTTCATGTATGTAGTACATAGTGAATAAATCAACACTATATGTCGTACCTCACATTGTGCTTGCTTATTGCTGCATGCAGAGGGTCAAAAGTGCAAGCTGACACTTCGTCATCTCGAACCAATCAAAACACAGATAAGGAAAGCTTGCGTCACAGCATGTTTATCCAATGAAATCATTGTATCCAATGAAACCATCCATTGTATCCAATGAAATCATTGTATCCAATGAAATCATTGTGTCTGTAAGACCAGTGTCTGTCTTGGACTAACCTTCACAAGTGCTCCCATCAGCAGAATACCTGTAGCCATCATTACACACACAGTTGTATCCTCCCTCCATATCCTCATTAACACAGTTGGCATTGACATCACATTGAAACATGTTTGTTGCACACTCATCCAGATCTGCAATGTTATTGATGTTATGGTAAGAGAATGAATATGGAAATAGTAACATTGTAATACATATTTTTTATTCTCAATGTTACAAAAGAGTAGAACATGTAAATAATATAAGTTATCACACAAGCGCGAGTGGAATACGGAAAAATATAGCGATTCTGCGTCCCATATCCAACGAGGCCGAAGGAGGATTGGAGGATTAGCGCGCACTTGAAGATAAAGTCAAATGTTAATGTGAAACAAGGTTGGAACAAGTGACATAGAATCTTCCTACACTGTCATCATTCCTATTGACTCACCTACAACGGATAGACTGTAAACACTTGTTTTATCTTCAATGGAATCAGATGGTCGAGGAAGGATTTTGATGACACAGGTGTAGTCACCGCTATCTCCTGGATGTACATCCATAACTGTCTCTCTATAGACATGTTGATTGGAATCAAGTGTGGTTGGGAATTCATTCCTATCTGGGTATCTTATTAGAACAGGGCCAACCAGGTCTGCTGGTAATACATTCACAGTGCAGATGAGTTCCACATCATCGATGGCTTGAGTGTCAAGAACAGGTCCAGTCATACCATCAGCTCGTGTCAATGACATCTGAAAGTCAACTGGAAAGCAATCATGATTAAAGTATCATTATTGAATTTATCATTTAATATTTTATTCTAATAATAACAATAATAACAAGTTCTTATTTTACAATAACATATCAATGTCCTTTGCATTAGTGCCCTGGTCATTAGTTTCAAAAGTTGCATCCTCCAATCAAAATGACAAAGATCTACTTGGATGTTGTATAAAACAAAAAATGAATGTTTTTCATTCGTAACAATGAGGATATTTTTATTCGCTGAATGGAACATTCCATCCTTCAACTCATGAAAATATTCGGACCATTGCACTCATTAACAATAATTATTTTTTATACTGACATTATAATTGAGTAATTTATTTATTTAATTGCACTTGTTTACTACAAGGCAACACGTTATAAATATCCCCTCCCCACCCAAAAACATTACTAAACTGGTTTATTGTATCCGTAAGTGTTCTGTGCAGTTTACATCATTTGGTGTAACATGTTCAAAATATCATATTGGCATTGTCAAAGATAGCTTGGTTGAATTCATGTCCAGATAAAATGCTATTGAGGAGGAGAGTGATGGACACAAGGATCAGTGGAGAAAATAAACTTCAAATCAATCCAGGGGCCAATTTCATAGAGCTGCTTAAGCAAAGAAAATAGCTTGCTTATTTTTCACATGTTACTGGCAAAAATGTCATGCCATATACATTGCTTGTAACTAGTGTTTAGCTGTTGTTTACTTAGCATAACAGTTGAGTGGAGTCTTAATCGGTAATCTGATTTTACTAAGCAAGGATTTTTTTGCTTAAGCTAGAATTTGTGCTTAAGCAGCTCTATGAAATTGGGCCCTGGAGTCTCCAAATTCTTCAATTTGACCCATAGAGTCTAAGTGTGTTACAAACAAACCTAGATATTTACCTTTGTCACATACAGCGTCATCAAAACCAGGTATAGGATTACATGTACATTGACCAGTCACTTTGTTACATGTACCACGTGATACACAGGAACATTCTGAGGCACAATTCAGTCCATATTTCCCGTCATCACATTCTAGAAGAAGTCAACAAAATTCAATAAAATTTAAATCTGTAAGTCATACTAAATTAAAGGTAATTTGTGACCCGCTCTGTGAAAATGAGTCAGATGTAGGCAATTTCAGGAATTGAGTTGTATGCATGGCTGGAAAGAACACATCAGCAGCAGTAATTTGGTAATGTGTCTAAGCTTTGGGGTTTATCGCGTTGCTGAGTTACTCCCGTTTGAAATTAGCCACTACACCATTTTTTTTAAAAACGAATTACAAGTAAAATGATATTTTAAACTACCATTGTGTGCAAAAGGATACAAATTAGACATAAGTATGATCATTTTTTATATTTTTTTAAATTCATTTTCCACATTAAACTGTCCATTACTTAATACTGCATTGGGCGACATGCGATTCATTTTTACAGAGTGGTTCACATTTTGTGTTATTATGCCTGAAGGCAAGAAATATTAGAATGTTTAAAACAGGCATTCAATCACGACTGAATACAATACAAACATTTGCTATTTGTATCCCTTTCTCATCTGCTTAGTTCTTTTCAAAGTTGTTGGTGTATGTATGTGTCTTTTTTTCCCTACTTCTTTTAAATTGAACTGTATGGATTTTAATGCTGGCTTTTTATCCACAATGTGTCCCTTTGATTACATCTATTTTTTCGAAGTCTCATTCTTGTTGGTTAAGTGCTGGTTGATTGTTTGTTGTTTTGATTGTTTGTAATACTTGCTCATCACCTATTGTGTGTTTAAACCGTTTAACCTTTTAGCTCTTTTTAAAGAAATGTTTTATACTGTACATGTTCTAGTGCAATTCAACCATATCGGTTGTCGTACTGTTCATTCCTTTGTAATGTTTTTATGAAATAAACTTATAAATATATTTACCGTAATTGAACATAAGTGGTTTTCATTGACAGTCGACTCATCTACGAATGTCATGGCAAAAATAATATGAATATGTATTGCCGAATAGTCAAATAGGTGCAATGGGAGTAAGCTACATTCCTTACTGAGAGATGGTCACTGTAATGCACATAAAATAACACAGAGTAGCGTCTGTGGTGAGGATGAGAAAATGACACAGGAAAGCTGGTCTTGGGTTTGAGTCTCACTGCGTCGCGTGACAAGAAGCATCACCACCATTAATCTCTTTTGCAGCCTTTCAAAGTCTATACATCTTTATAAATCCTATTGTAAATATTAACTTCACATGTACACCAGTGTTCATAAAGTTAAGAGGTGAAATAAACTCTACCTGTACATGTGTCTCCATTTCCAGTGTATCCAGCTCTACATGTGCACGTATGGCTGCTTGGTGTGTTGGTGCAGTCGGCATTCACGTCACAGACACTTGGACCATATTCACATTCGTTATAATCTATTAAAAATTAAAAATATAATAATTTGCTCTCTGCCTACCTCTAATTAATACTCTTTGACAGCTTTTTATCTAAATGTCACCATCGAAGTATTAGTGTTTGGATTACAAAAGGGACTCATCGGTGTGTTAAAACAAAATTTTGAAATGTTAACAAGTTCAATGTTTTTTAGTTGTTAGAATTAATAAACAAGTAGTACAAAAGTCCTCCAGGTCATGAAAACATGTATGTTTTTTATGGTTTAGTGTTGTTATTAAGCTATGTTTTTCTTTCTGAAGGGACATCTTCGAGCAAGTCCGACTGGCACATTTAGTTGACCCGTGATTGTCCATTGACCAGCACACATATTCCCAGTTCTGCACATATCTGTACATATACTCGAATGACTCGTTTGGAAGTCTAGTCAACCATCAGTACCATGGTATTCAACACTCCATTAAAGGCAGTGTGCACTATTGGTAATTGTCCAAGACTAGCCTTCACAGTTGGTGTATCTCAACATATGCATAAAATAACAAACCTATGCAAATTTAAGCTCAATCGGTCATCGAACTTGAGAGATAATAATGAAAGAAAAAAAAACCCTGTCACACGAAGTTGTGTGCGTTTAGATGGTTGATTTCGAGACCTCGAGTTCTAAACCTGAAGTCTTGAAATCAAATCAGTGGAAAATTACTTCTTTCTCGAAAACTATGGCACTTCAGAGGGAGCCGTTTCTCACAACGTTTTATACCATCAACCTCTCCCCATTACTCGTCATCAAGAAAGGTTTTATGCCAATAATTATTTTGAGTAATTACCAATAGTGTCCACTGCCTTTAAAGCCATTATACACTTTCGGAAAAGAACAAAAAAAAAAAAAAAAAGTTCACAGATTTACAAATAATTTACAGGGTTTACAGAAGGTAATGGTGAAAGACTTCTCTCGAAATATTATTCCACGAAATGCTTTACTTTTTGAGAAAACGTTAAAACAATATAAATTCTTGATAGCGAGAATTATGGATTTATTTTTAACACATGTCATGACACGGTGAAACGTGCGGAAACACGAGTGGGTTTTCCCGTTATTTTCTCCCGAATCCGATGACCGATTGAGCCTAAATTTTCACAAGTTTGTTATTTTATATATAAGTTGTGATACATGCACGAAGTGTGGGACTTGGACAATACTGTTTACCGATAGTGTATAATGGTTTTAAAATGAATATAAAGACAGTGGAGTGCTTCATTTGGAAATGTTGTTGTGGAAGTCGACTGTTTGATTGAATCCTTTCAAACATTGAATAATACTTTCTCATTTTACTAACATGAGTAACAGTTGTATAAAATTGTCCAATAAAACAGTCTCTTTTTGTCAACTGGAGACATTACTGTTAAAACAAAATTGTTAATCTTCCCAAAAAACAGACAAATTATTCAAAAGTGAGCCAAGTTAGAAAAATAAGACCAAATCAGGCTGGTCCTTTCTCACTGTCATCAACAAAAAACAAAATTAGTACTTATTACAACTTAAAGATGTAAATTAGATCGTTTACGCTCTGATGACAAAGTCAGTCCTTGTTTAGACGTTGCTTCGAGTTGTCGGTTTACAAAGTAACGCAAACTTCCCAAAACGAAACAGGTTCAACATTAACGGCAAAAGATGATTACACTTAAATAAAATAGGTAAGCGGTGTCCGAACTGCATCTATGACAACGAATGTTGCTTAGGGTGTTGCTAGAACGTTCCAATCTTCAACGCATGATGACGTCGGAAACAGCCGTAGCCGACAATTCTGGAATATTTTTCAGGTATATGGTATGCCATAAAACATCAAGCTTACTGATTATAGCTGTTTAAGGCAGTGGACACTATTGGTAATTACTCAAAGTAGTTATTATCATAAAACCTTTCTTGATTACGAGTAATGGGGATAGGTTGATAATATAAAACATTGTGAAAAACAGCTCCCTCTGAAGTGACGTAGTTTTTGAGAAAGATTTAATTTTCCACGAATGTGATTTCGAGACCTCAAGTTTAGAATTTCACAGCTCCTGCAACTTCATCCATATCAGACGGACAAGTTCCAGCTTGAAATTGTGGAGGCTCAATATCTAAAGAGATAGATTAAATTAAATTTGACAAAACAAATTACTTCTCAGAACTGATTCAAAGTGAATTCATTATTGCCAATTCAGATGAGTTGTAGCTCCATAAGTTGGCTAGCAAGCCCTGTTAACAATGTCATTGTGCTGAAAATGAGCTCTCACAGTTTGTAATGACTGCTGTCTTTGTCACATCCCTTGGCATCACCTTAAGATTTAAGGGCACCACCTCAAGATTTATGGACACTGAAAGAGTTTTGCTGGATAAGGAATTAGATTGATGTTGTTCCCTACCAAAAATTGAAGATGAATATTGAGAAATTTACAACAATCTTGCCATGACACCAGATGCATGAGACCATTTAGTTGTCTTTCCAGCACAAAAATCCCTGATGGCAACACGATGACAACAATAAACTAATTGCGGGTCTTCCTTTCTCGTCTATTCCAAAAACGAAATCTAATGTGATGATTCAAAAGAAATTGTGAAAAGAAGGTTCCACTGGTTTTTCTGGATGATAACAGGAAAAATACAAACCAGTCACGACAACCATTCCGAGAATAAAAGATAAAGGTTTTGGGTTTGTTTGAAGAATGTGTTTAATTCAGAGAACAAGTAATGGAAGGAGAATTTTGAGTAGACCAATGAGACAGTCGGTTATTAATCTGAGATGCAACAAATAAAGTACAAATAAAGTAACAACAGTGAACAATAAGATGGCAGCACGATGACATCAATGCTTTCATCTGAACTTAACTCTGGCTTTCCAGTCTGGTCTACTCCAACAATTAAATATAATCTAATGAATCAAAAGATATTGTGTAAAGGAGGTTCCACCGGTTTGTTCTTGATGATATACGGAAAAATCCAAACCAATAACGACAACCATTCCGTAAGAAAAGATAAAGGTTTGGGGTTTGTTTGAAGAATGTATTTAAATCGGAGAACAAGTAATGGAAGGAGAAGTTGGAATAGACAGATGTAAAAGGCGATTATTATAATGAGATGCACCAAAAGAAGAAGTACAAACAAAGTAGTAACAGTGAACAATAAGATGGCAGCACGATGACAACAATGCTTTCATCTGAACTAAACGCTGGTCTTCCAGTCTGGTATAATCCACAATTAAGTCTAATCTAACGATTTGAAGGATATTGTGAAAAGAGGGCTCCACCAGTTTGTTCTTGATGATATAAAGAGAAATCCATACCAACAAAGACAGCCATTCAGAGAGAAAAGACTAAGGTTTTGGGTTTGAAGAATGTGTTTAAGTCGGAGAACAAATAATGGAAGGAGAAGTTTGAATAATCAGATGAGAAAGGCGGCATTTAAATATGAGATGCAACAAAAGAAAAAGTAGAATACAAAGTAATAGTCAGGTACAATAAGATATGTATACTGAACAAGAAATGAAGAACTGTCCGTTACACAGAGGTACAGGATTTAACATTTAAGAATTGGATTAATTTCTTGGGACATATTGAAGAAGAAATGGTCAGGTCAGGGGGTCAGGTACATGTATACCAATGACTTTAACGATCCTTTTGGAAATAACCCTTCAAAAGGTGTTGATGAAGGTGGGATAAAACAATAGGTTCAGTGAAAATTGAAGATGACGACAGAGATGATTATAAAGATGATGGAGATTATGATGAAGATGATTATGAAGATGATTCTTAAGATTATAACAGAGACTATCCAGTGGATGTTAATAGAGATTGATTAAGAAGGTGATGATGGAGACGGTTTTGAAGATGACGATAGAGATGATTATGAAGATTATAACAGAGATTATTAAGTAGATGATAATAGATAACTATTAAGAAGTTGATGACGGAGACGGTTTTGAAGACGGGATGGTTATTATTGATTATAGAAACATTATGAAGATTATGATGAAGGTATTGACGTTGATTAACCTTTAAAGAAGACGAAGTCAAACAAAATATAAGTAACCTGTTACTGCGACTTCAAAAATGCAGTTTGGTGTAGCCTGATTCCCAGCAGCATCAGTAGCTGTACATATGACATCTTGAGTACCAATCATAAAGTTACTGCCAGACTGTGGTGTACATACAATAGTTGGAGCAACACCACTATTATCAGTAGCTGATGGATCAGTCCAAGACACCATTCTGTATGCCATCCCAGCTCCTGCAACTACATCCATATCAGACGGACAAGTTCCATCTTGAAATTGTGGAGCCTCGGTATCTAAAGAGATAGATTAAATTAAATTTGCAAAACAAATTACTTCTCAGAACTGATTTAAAGTGAATTCATTATTGACAATGCAGATGAGTTGTAGCTCCATAAGTTGGCAAGCAAGCTCTGTAAATAATGTCACCTGTACACGTTATTCCATCTCCCATGTAGCCAGCTTTACACACGCAACTATAACCGCCGTCTGTGTTGATTATTGTTTGCTACTTAAAAATGATGATGAAGATTGAGAAATTTACAACAATTTTGCTATGGCGGCAGATTCATGAAATAAATATAATTTATTTTTATCATACCACAAAAGTTTGACAAGAAATCAATGATGGCACCACAATGTTGAACTGAGTGGGGATGTTCTTTTCTGGTCTAATCCAAGAATGAAATCGAATTTAATGATTTAAAATATATATTGATAAGAAGGATCTATCAGTTTTTCTTGATGATATAAAGAAAAGTCCAAACTGTTGAGGAAGATGAAGTCAAATAAAATATAAGTAACCTGTTATTGCGACTTCAAAAATGCAGTTTGGTGTAGCCTGATTCCCAGCTGCATCAGTAGCTGTACATGTGACATCTTGAGTACCAATCATAAAATTACTGCCAGACGGTGGTGTACATACAATAGTTGGAGCAACACCGGTATTATCAGTAGCTGATGGATCAGTCCAAGACACCATTTTGTCTGACATCCCAGCTTCTGCAACTTCATCTAAATCTGGCGGACAAGTTCCATCTTGAAATTGTGGAGGCTCGGTATCTAAAGAGGTTACATATTAAATTTGGAAAACATATATTTTGAAACCCCTCTCATCTTAGTGACCGTTAATCCATTACTGACAGCGCCATAAATTGGCTAGCAAGTCATCCAAGCTTCTGCCACTTCATCTATATCTGACCATTTGGGTCCTAGCTCTATGATCTGACGGACAAGTTCTTGAAAAATATATATTTATTGAAACCCCTCTCAACTTTTTGAAACCTAATCCATTATTGACAGCTCCAAAAATTGGCTAGCAAGTCATCCCAGCTTCTGCCACTTCATCTGACAGACAAGTGCTTGATATTGTGGAAGTTCAGTATCCAAAGAGATAGATTAAATTAGATTTGGAAGAAGAAAATATTTGGAAACTCCTCTCAACTGATTCAAAGTTAATTCATTATTAACAATTAAAATATAGTTGTAGCTCAAGTTACAACTTAGACAAGTTACAACTTGAAATCTTGGATTCTGGTACTATACATGAATACCTATGACATAAAAATGTCATATGAAACTGGCTTGAAAAACTTTTTAAGAAAAGGTCCACAGACAATTTAAATTATGGCTGTATGTCTATCAATCAACTTCCAAATCACCTTTAAGAATTTCATAAAAGGTAAGAGACAAGTTTTTTGTGTAACATAAATGCATTTATTATCACATGACTCAATCTTCAGTGTAGCCTGTTGTATGTGTGCATACATAGCTGCCATCTGTGTTGGTGCGGTCAACAAGTCTGCCACAGACCTTCGTCTATTGTCCGTTATTTTTTACATAATTAACGAAAATTTAGGAAAATTCACAATGCGGTATTCTGTCACTGTGTGTCAACTCAGTCAGACAATAAACATACAGTAGGCTATAGGAATTACAAGGGCAAACCGACAGCACAAAAAACAAAATCAAAGTAAGAATACACTCTTACCGACACAAGTCAATCCATCTCCAATATATCCAGCATTGCATGTACAGGTAAAACCTCCCATGCCATCATTCATGCAAGTTGCATCGATGGCACATGGTAAACCACTACACTGAGCTGTAAACAAACAAGATCAAGAATTGTGTAACTGCATCGAGTATAGCCTCAACAAGAGAATTGATCTTTTTTCTTTGTGTTCTTTTTATAACTTGATGAGATTTTTGACTATGAGACGGTCCAAAATCTGCTCTGCTTGGGCAATTTGTCCAAAGTTCTACCAGAGGTTGGTGCATCAAGATCTCTTGGAAATTATTGAGGCTCGTTATCTATGAAGACCAATGACTCTATCAAAATGTAAACTAAAACTTGTAAAACTAAAACTTTTAAAACTGTGGACACTATTGGTAATTACTCAAAATAATTATTAGCATAAAACCTCACTTTGTAACGAGTACTGGGGAGACGTTGATAGTATAAAACATTGTGAGAAACGGCTCCCTCTGAAGTGACGTATAGTTTTCCAGAAAGAAGTAATTTTCCACGAATTTGATTTCGAGACCTTAGAATTAGATTTTGAGGTCTCGAAATCAAGCATCTATGAACGCACACAGTTTTGTGTGACAAGGGTGTTTTTTTCTTTCAAAGTTATCTCGCAACTTCGACAACCATTAAAATATTGAGCTCAAATTTTCAAAGGGAGCCGCTTCACCAAATTGACCTGTCTACTTATCTAACTGATATTCGACAATCAGGGACAACTTGACAATATTTACCTTGACATGTTGGAAGTAGTATCAAACAAAAGTAGACAAGACCTACCATCGCAACTTCCATTGCAGCTCGAGATTTCTAGAAAAATCAAAACCGTATGAAATAATTTGAATGTTACAACTTAACGAGTAGGCATCTCATGCATAGTCTGCTGGATATACTAAGCATGGGTGTTTTTTTACGCAAAGACCCCCTTCCCACATTTTTACTGATTTTTTTCTTCACATTTTTCACATTTTTAGACATTGTTCGGAAAGAAGAAAGTCAAGTGAGTTTTACTTACGATACGATGTACATACGATGTTTTCGTGTTTTTGTTTGACTCCATGGTGAAACAAACTCATACAAACACAATTTTTACCAAATTATTTAGTAATTTATTTTACTTCCGCGTACGACCATGGTTAGACATCAGACATTCAATACCACTAAAGCTATCGTATGGTGTCAGCACAGCAATTCACATAAAGAACTTTGTATGGACCGACAGTCTGGTGCCGCTACAAAACCCCACCTTGCAGAACTTACCATTACAATAGGTGGGCTTTGCGGAACCGCTCAACCATGGGTTGTCAGTCCCTGAGTCCCTTGCCAATGAACTTGACACCCGCTTTCCACGCTTTGCAAAAAGGTTCTAAAAGACAAATTCACGGTTAATCTGTTTTACGCTGTGCAACAACTCCACTGCACATCCGGGAACATCACATGTTTTCATAGAGGCGGTTGTATCAATGTCTTCTTTTATAGAACTACTTTTTGTTAAAAACTACTTTTTGTTGAAAGTGAAACTAAGTCTGACGGAATGACTCAATAATGAAGTGAAACTTAGAAATTCACTTCAAATCTATTAATTACACTTGGCCTTTTTGAGAAACTATATTATTATAGGAGTAGGAGTTCACTGTTGGGTTCGCGTGTATACAAACAATTTTACCCAAGCCTCACAGCGGTATAGTATCGTGTCGACCATACCTCGAAATGGCTTATGTTACCACAAAAAAAAAACCCTGAAAATCAAAAATTGTGTAACCTATGTTCTTTTCCATTTCTAATGTGTTTCCACATAAATTGTATCTATCCACAAAGTATCATTATAATACGTCCTTGTTACCCTTAAAGGCAGTGGACACTATTGCTAATTACTCAAAATATTTATCATCATAAACCCTTTCTTGAGTAATGGGAGAGATGGATGGTATAAAACATTGTGAGAAAAAGCTCCCTCTGAAGTGACATAGTTTTTGAGAAAGAATTTTCCACGAATTTGATTTCGAGACCTCAAGTTTAGAATTTGAGGTCTCAAAATCAACCATCTAAACGCACACAACTTCGTGTGACAAGGGTGTTTTTTTCTTTCATGATTATCTTGCAAATTCGACGACCGATTGAGCTCAAATTTTCACAGGTTTGTTATTTTATGCATATGTCGAGATACACCAAGTGAGGAGACTAGTCTTTGAAAATTATCAATAGTGTCAAGTGTCTTTAAAATTAAGCACAGTAAACCCAGTACTTTCCCGAGTTCTGTGAAAAAAATGCACGGAGAGATTACAAAGGAAACTATTAGCAAAAACTAATGTACATGCAGAAAGTGGCAGGGTAGCCGCTAAAGCGAATAACTGATAAAGACAAGTTTTTGAAAAAAAGCTGAGTCTCATAAATGTTGTATTAACCTGGCAAGAGTTTTTAAACATCAACTCCAGCTTTAAAAAGTTGGAGTTCATGATGATGAGACTGTCCCGGAATAAACCTAATTACTGATTGAACAGTCCTGTGTTAACAGTTATTAATTGAGAAGGAACTAAAGGCAGTGTTATTTTTTTAGTAGGAAAATAACACTGACATGCTTGTTCTGGTTTTGTTTAGCAAAGAAGTTTCATTTCCTGATTAAAGTAAAGTCTTTTCTTACGTTTTAATTAGCATCACTGCATGATGAAGAATAGTCACATTGACGCCACTATCCATGGGAGAAAATCACTACTTGTGCTCATGGAGGAATAATTTATTCCTCCATGTTGTGCTCAACCACATCATTAACGCCATATTCATGACAATAATTCACGATGTTGGCTTTAATGTCGTCAAAAGTCAAGCCTTGTGACTCGTGAATTTTGTTAACGATCCAATGTTTTAGAAATGGGTAAAACATAAACAATGTACAGTGTTGACAACGTTGTTCTCCTGACCCATGTTGATTGACACCCTTCTCTTGGGTGCATGGTATGGTATGGTTTAACTTGAAATTCAAGGCATAATGGGTTCACCCCCATTTAAAAAAGTAAATTATTATGGGGATCTGTGTACAAACTTCCTCTGCTAGCGCCCTCTTGTGAATCATCCACCTTCAACCCATGTTAGTTTCCATTATGGGGGACGAGATCTCGGGCAGATTTCCATGGGACACCGGTGTCAGATGCAACTGTGTCCGCCATGCAACACTGTCCGCTCCGGACACTTTAGCATATGCAATCGTGTCCGGGGCTATGCAAAAACCGTCCTGAACCTACGTATGCAGCATGAATATTCACGTTTTATGATTGCAGCGAATACCCAACGGCCGAACCTTTCCATGACATTCATGACATGCCCTTAGCTTGCAAACAATGGCGAACGTGTTCCATCGACCAAGGGCGTTTAATATACTACAAGGACGGTTTTGCACGGTGGCGGACACATTTGCATATGCAAATGTGTCCGGGCGGACACAATTGCATTATGCAGCAGCGTCCGGGCGGACACGATTGAATATGCAAAACCGTCCGGCAAACAGTATTGCATATGCAATAATGTACTCCGGATAGTATTGCATAGATGAAATAATTGCATGTGACACTGGCCCTCGTTTGCGTAACTGTATGTCATCTTCTCTCGAAGGAGTTGGATAGTGAGCCTTTCTATTGAACTAGTCTTTTTATTTGTATTAAAACATTGTGTATGTGTCTTCAAGGAACACTACAGAACTGGTAATAAAACAAACTCGTCTTGAAGAGTAAAACTTACACGGTCTAATGACGATGGTAATAGAAAACAATCCGGAAATTATTTATGTCTTAAAAGCAGTGGACACTCAAAATAATTATTAGCATAAAACCTTTCTTGGTGACAAGTAATGGGGAGAGGTTGATGGTATAAAACATTGTTAGAAACGGCTCTCTCTGAAGTGACATAGTTTTCGAAAAAGAAGTAATTTTCCACCAATTTGATTTCGAGACCTCAGATTTAGAACTTGAGGTCTCGAAATCAACCATCTAAACGCATACAAAATTCGTGTGAGAAGGGTGTATTTTCTTTCATTATTATCTCCCAACTTCGATGACCGATTAAGCTCAAATTTTCACAGGTTAGTTATTTATGCTTATGTTGAGATACACCAACTGTGAAGGCTAGTCTTTGACATTTACCAATAGTTCTAAAATTCTAAACTTGAGGTCTCGAAATCAAATTCGTGGAAATTTACCTCTTTCTCGAAAACTACGTCACTTCAGAGGGAGCTGTTTCTCACAATGTTTTATACCATCCATCTCTCCCCATTACTCGTAATCAAGAAAGGTGTTATGATGATAAATATTTTGAGTAACAACGAATAGTGTCCACTGCCTTTAAATAAATATATTTGCCAGTATCAGACTTAGTGAGTTAATTATCATTTTAGCTGGTGGAATTTAAACGTGTTATGGATGTAGGAAAACAGCTTCACCTGGGCCAAATTTTTGGCAATTGTCAACAGGTCTGTGAAAATTTGGACCCACCTGGTCGTCAAAATTGCACAAAAATAAGTGTCAGAGACCAGTATTCTCACTTAGTGTATCCCATAAAATAGCAAATCAGTGAATATTTGGGCTCAAATTGGTCATCGAAATTGCAAGAAAATAATAACAGCAAAACATCCTTGTTGCACAAAATTTGTGGCTTCAGGCTTGTTCAGATTCAAATATTTGAGTGAGCAATTACCCCATGCTCACGTTTCAATGTGATCAATCATGTATATTTAAAAAAAAAATCCTGGCAAACTTGGGCTTGTGTAGTGATGAGTAAAACAAATAGCGAGAAACACGTACAATTTAAACATGTTAAACACATTGTCTTTAATTGTGAATGTATACATCCGAAATCAGCTGATTGTTGTTTTAATGTATATTTCGGGTACAGGTTTTTTTTTTCGAGCGTTACCGTTTTTTAGTTTTCTAAATTTGATAAAAAATGCCGAACAATCGTTGTGAGTTTTTAAAGTTTGGACTCAATTTAATTACTAAAAATGCTGAACTTACTTACCCCTTGTGAATTTTTCATTTTATAACCAAATTGGGTAAAATATTGGATGCCTTGTGAATTATTTTTCAATGTTTGGACCCAAATTTGATAAAAACTTACCCCCTTATATCATGAAAATGCTGGACTAACTCCACTCGTTATGATATTTTTTCTTTAACTTTTGGACCCAATAATGATGAAGTGTTGAACCTACCCCTTGTGATTTTTTTTTTTTACCAAAATTTTATAAACTCGGACAAAAAAACATGAAGAATGATGCCCCAGATTGCAGTCTAGTGCATTTAAAACCAAAGATAAATGTACAATATTTGTTAAGTGGACTCCTCTCAAGCATGGACTTTACGGTACAAACAGGGAAGAAAAAAAGAGAAAGGAATGTAATTGGAATGTCTTATTGAAAACGTCTTCATTGTTCTCGAGCTCTACCCACCGTTTTTGAAGCAGCCACTGTAGTCAATACATACCGCATGGCATGGGATGGGCACGGGCTGGGCATTACTGGACAAGTCGCGCTGGAGGATGGACCGCCATTGCCGTATCTCTCGGCATTCATTTTGGACGTCGCGTTTTCTGAAGAACTTTATTTGTTAATTTTACGATATTCATGAGTAGTAGAAGCCTCATGCATTCAGAACTTTTTATACAAAAGCTATTGCACGTTTAGGTTTGTGACATTCCCCACCAAAATCTTGTAGTCATAGAACATACGAAGAACCGTTTTCATTTTTGGGGGATCACAATCATTTGCCACTGGAGAAAAAAAAATTAAAAAAAAATAAAACTGCAGTAGGCCTCCTCAAAACAAAATTCACTGTTGAGCATTCAGTACATGTCAAGAGTTCCACAAAGTTCTCGTGTTCCGACTACGAACTTTTAAAATAAAATGTTGAGCTTAAATTGGCTCTTCGTGGGCGGGGGAGGGGGTAGCTGCTATTTCTTCCTCCATGCTGTGATCCGGATAGGAACATCACGGCCATGGCATGCTAGCTGAACACATGGACCCTGACGGTTAAGGTAAGGCTCGGGCGGGGAGCATTAAGGTCTTGTCACATAAGGCAACTTTTACAGGCAGCTTTGAGGCTCAACCAAGACCACTTTGGCCGCTACAAGACCACCTTGGTAGCACTTGAGTAATTTTTCAAACGATGTCTTGCCCGATAAGAAACATAAGTTGCCTCGAACTGGCCTGTAAATTGCCTCGCGTGATGACATGGGCCTTGCATGCATTGGGGCCTTCACAGTTTCAGCTCTCTGCCAAAAAAACTTGGGGTCGTTTCACCACACTCATGGGCAGTCATGTGTACAGCAACTTGTTAAACTTTAAGGGTGAGACAAGTGGTTTCAACTAAAGTAGTTTATCCCAGTCTACTAAAAAAAGAAGACTGTCCGTATCCTGCCAACACTGTTTTGCTCATTTTTACAAAAGGAATATAAATGTTTCCTATTCACATTTCTAATAAGCCAATTATGTTATTGTTGAACAATACCATCTTTAATTTGATCAGCTACGATTTCTTAACCTAGTAGCAGTTTATCTTTTTCAGCAAAATGTCCCTTTTTTAAAATTTGTATTTTTATTGTGAAAGTAATAATGATGTGCCAAGTGATGTTTTCAATTAAAATCATTTTGCAAATGGTCGTCATATTTTTCTCAAATTGTGTTTTTAGCATGCTGGTTTATAGGACAAGAAAGGACAATGTAAACACATTGTAACTAACAACCAAAATTATTAATATTGTTAATATTATAGTTTTTTTGTATGTCTCTTTGGCATCTGGACAGATGTAAATTTCCTTCTATTAAATTTCTGATTCTCTTTTACATCATCATGTAGATCTTGGTCAGGCAGATGGGAGTTGAAGATCTATGGATGTGTGGTTGAAGATCTATGGATGTGGTATGTGGACGTACAACATTTGAGATTCGCCAATGGACCATGGTAAGGAGAACTTTGCCGTGTGGTATGTGGACGTACAACATTTGAGATTCGCCAATGGACCATGGTAAGGAGAACTTTGCCGTGTATCCGACCTCCACTTTTCAATTAAAAGTTCGCTTTTACGATTCACCTGTTAAAAAAAACCTCTGGAATGGCAGTAAACAAAATCTAGTAAGGTTTATGGAAGCATGGACTGTCTCCAAAAAGTTTTTTAAGGCAAGTTTAAAAGATGCAGTACACTTACTTATCCAGAACTCTGGAATGGCAGTAAAAAAACAACTAGTACAGTTTATAGAAAAGACATATACTTTTACAAAAAAAGTTTAATGGATGCACTATACGAAAAACAAACATATGTGCTCTCACAAACATATGTGCTCTAACAAAGATATTGACAAAATAGGGACACCGCCAATATAGGGCTAGATAGCTCAGTTGGTAGAGCGCCGGCACGTTAATCCGGAGGTCGTTGGTTCGAATCCCACTCTAGTCAATTCTTTGTTCAACCCCAAAAACCATGATTATTTTAGTTGAAAATTGAATTGAATTGATTGACAAGTACAACTCTATTAATTATGAGCTGCGATGATTCTGAAAGACAGTTAACCTTAATTATTGACATTTCTAAATTGTTGACCTGTCATAATTGTTGACCTTTCAAAATTGTTGACCTTTCAAAAACAAAAAGATGAAGCAACAGTTAGATTATTCATAGAGCCAGGACAAATATCTGTATGATGCCACCACTTTTTCATTCGATAGGAAATAACATAGTATCTAACATACCTCACTGAGAAATCCCTTTTTGTAAAAATTAGTGAAAAAGTGGTGGCACCATACGGAAAGTTATCCTCGAGCCAATTTAGTGGAGGTCGGATTACGCAAGTTGACCTAAGTCAAGATCAAGACCAAGACAAGACAAAGACTTCGAAGTGTAAGAGAAGATCTAACCCGCTCTCTTGCAGAGTCCAACCCCCTTTGTAACGCCCCCTTGCCCCAATCTGCGATCTTGTTGATGTTGTCCTTACTTATGATTCTTTCAAGGCGTCTTCAAACGTTTCTTGGCATTTTTTTTATGCATATTGGTCGAAGCCAGTGATGCTTTTTAATTAGGAGACTAGTCTTACTGGAAGATTCTGTCGGTGTTGATACTTCAAATTGTCAGTTGTCATATTAATAAATTGTGTTATTAACTTAATTGTTAACTCAACAATGTTTAAATGTTAGTATGTAAAAATGTTTATTAAATTAAGTCCTTAAAAAGTACATAATAATAAGATAATTAATAAACAACATTGCTCTTGTGATGTTTAATGCTCGATTTAGGAGTATTAAATAGATACTTTTTGAACAACTAAAATACATAGTTACATATTCCTAATATAAGTGTTTACATTAATTCTGAGTGTAGAAATTTTTAAGATCTAGGTTTAAATTAAAGCCTTGAAGGGGGGAAGCCTTTTAAAATCTCACAAAATGCAAATCTCTTAGTTTAAAGCCCGTAGGGCTCATTGCAAATCCTTCCCTGGAGCGCTGCGAAAAAAAAAGCGGAAAAAAAGCAAGATAAAGCGAAAAGAACTTGCAGACGGCGAGAGAGAAGACAAGATACGGGAAAGAGCAGATTATCTAGAGAAGAAAGACAGACGTCAGTGATGCCTCAATGGGTGTGTTTTGCACGTCAGTAACCAATAACTGCTTTGTTTGTATTGGCCATTGGTTAATCACTAGCCAATGAATTGAAACAGTTATTGGTTACGACTGCACAAACGCACCCTGGGTAAGTATAAATGATGAGCCATTAAAGGCCTATAGTTAGGCCTAGAGATAAGACTAAATGTCTTCTTTCTCAACAGGTGGCCGCAACAGGTTAAGTATATGAGGTTAAGTATGAGGTGTGACTGGCGTAGTACTTAGTCTTTATTTCCAGATGCTCAACTAGTTTCCTAGGCTGTGATGCAAAAAATGCAGTTTCAGCTACTGACAGTAAAAACATGTCCCTAAATAAATATTAGATATTGTCTTGAATTAAGACTAAGAACTACGCTGTCATCGGTACTCGCGGAATTTGAGTAGACGATGAAGACTCCCTCTGATGTCCCCGAGTGACTGGAAATCGGTGGTTGGCAGTTTGGAACAAATGGTTGAGTATAAAAACAGCAGTCTATTTTCACAAAACTTTACGCAACTGCGCAAATCCAACGTAAGTCGCAACGTTTGTGGCTCACAAGTTACGCCATAAACATTGCACAAGTGGACTTACGCAGTTGCGTTAAGTTTTGTGATATTGGCTGCTGGTCAAGTATCAGTTAGGTTAAGCCTTTTTGAGATAATGGCAGACACAATGCCACAACATTGTAAGGCTTTGGTAAATTTGTGTGAATACCCCCAAACCAAACAGTATGTATACTCTTATATCACGTCCGCCATACCTCAGTTTATGGGTAAACTGGGAAAGCATAGTCTTTTCTCCACTTGTACAAATGTGTTAACGTTTCTCTCCACAGCTATTAACGATTCCTTCCACAGGCTGTACAAATAATAATATTTGAGACTAATAATGCGCCATGCTTGTGCTTGTTTTTTCAGAGATCCTGGGACACTGTCGATACGTCGTTTGGTAAAGTATTGTTTTTAGCTCAATTATGTATTCTGTTTTTGGCTGATTTGAGACTTTGTAGACCCTTGGTAGCAGCAGACTTACCGAGTAGATCTCTTTGCAAATACCTATTACGCAAGCGCAACTGTTAAATAAGATGCATGCTGGTCTATGGCGGACACAATGCTACAACCTCGTAAGGTTTGGGTAAATTTGGTTTGGGTAAATTTGTGTAAATACCCCCAAACCACACAGTACATGTACACTCCTATCACATCCGCCATACCTCAAATAAAATAAAGGCTTATGGGTAAAGTTGGAAAGCAAAACTAGTCTTTTCTCCGCTTGCACAATGTATTAACGTTTCTCTATATAGCTACTGTACGATTCCCTCCACAGGCTATTACAAATAATAACAATATTTGAGACTAACAATGTGCCATGCTTGTGCTTGTTTTTGCAGATGGCACCTCTGGGACACAGTAGATAACGTCGTTTGGTAAAGTGTTGTGGTTATCTCAGATGTGTATGGTGAAACTTACTTTGGCTGATTTGAGACTTTCTCTCCTTAAAGGCTATTACAAATAATAATAATAAAGGAGACTAATAATGCACCATGCTTGTTCTTTTATATGCAGAAATGGCTGCTCTGTGTATGACGCCGTTTGGTAAAGTATTGTAGTTAGCTCAGGTGTGTATGGTGAAATTTACTTTGGCTGATCAGAGACTTCTAAGACCCTAGGTGGCAGCAGACTTATACCAGGTAGATCTCTTTGCAAATACCCATTGCACAAGTGCTAACTGTTAAATGAGATACATGCTGGTCTAGCTAAGGATCAAACTTCTCTAGCTAGACCAGCATGCACCTCATTCCACGCATAACACGTCGGTACTGAGTACTTGCAATAGGGTTAGTCTGCTGCCACCTAGTGTTCAAAAGTCTCCCATTGATGTGACCCAAAATGTTAATTTTGTAGACTTTTTTTGTCCACAGAGCGAATGTTTTCTTCAAGATGATGAACTTGTGCTGAAGTCTTCACTGAGATGGCGTGATGTCTACTAGCAGAGAATGGAGTCATGCAGAGATTGGTAACGTATCAGGGCACAATTTCATAAAGCATGTAAGCATTAAAAACTTGCTTAGCAAAGAAAATTATTGCTTAACACAGCTTGACCCGTACAGCTTTATGAAATCGGACCCTGATGGAAAATTTCAATACATACAAAGTTCATCAGAGAATTAACAAAAAACACAAAAGTTCAACAAAACCTGGAGTATTGTGTCACGTCATGTCTGTGTTTGTTCATGGTTAAAAACTGATCGGAGAATTGTCTTGCACATGATGGCATTTAGACTTTATTATTACGCCGAAAAACGGACAGCTACATCAACAATTCAACAGATTGCATCGGTATTAATTTTGGTTTTTACCCATACACCGATGTGTGTTAGCACTGTATACTCAGTACTTTCCCGAGTCCTGTACAAAAATATCACAGGCATGTTACTCGGGTGGGTTTCGAACCCACGATCCTTGCAACTCTAGAGCAGTACTTACCAACTAGACTACCGAGGTTGCCCGGCATCTAGATGCAGTTCGAATCCTATGTTTTGGCAGCAGGTACCGCAAGGATATAATAGATGTTAAATTTGCATCGGGGATAAAGAACATTAATTTTGGTTTTTACCAATACACTGATGTGTGTTAGATTGCATCGGGGATAAGAAATTTTAATTTTGATTTTACATATGTACAACGATGTGTGTAAGCACTGTATAGTCGGTACTTTCCAGAGCTCTTTAAAAACAAATCATATGAATATTATTCTAGAGCAGTGTCTTGCCAACTAGACAACCTGGATTGCTCGGTAGCTAGAGGCAGCTTGAATCCTGTAGTCGGTTATTGGTAAGACACTGCTCTAGAATTGCAAAGGTCAGGGGTTCTAATCCCACCCGAATAAAATGCCTATGATTTGTTTTCACAGAGCTCGGGAAAAGTATTGTTTACAGTCCTAACACACATTTGTGTATTTGGGTAAAAACAAAATTAATACATATACAAAAAAATTGTACAAATTTATCTTTAGAAATTGTTGTTTTTTTACCTCAGACTGAGACGATGATCTGGGAGATGGCATACACCCAGAACATTGAGGTTAAATTCCTGTTGACTGTAGCACCAGCTGAAAAAAGACTGTATCAAATCTCGTTAGTTTTACAGTTGCAAAATGCCCAACAACGTACAGACCACCACTTGGTAAGTTTTAGAACAAAACATTGATGTTAGTAGACAGGGGCCTGTGTTTTTGTAAGAGTAAGGGCACCAAGGGATTTTCTCTTTGGAAAAGGGCATCCCTATGAGGGGGGCATGGGGCCAACGTGAAGTATCAGACCTGTGATGTCCCATAAAGCAAAATAAGTAAACAAATCTTGGTTAAAGAATTGGCATCTTTTAATGTTTCAAATCCTTGCTTTGAAATAATACGTTCATTACCGTCCTTTACTTCCCGATATGGAGGGAAAACTTAATTCTAAAGAGAAAGCCAATTTTGGCAGAAGAAGATTTTTTAAAACACAACCTGGAATCATCATCTTGTGTGGGCAATGAGTTGAAGAACTGGGCCAAGTTTTATAGAGCTGCTTTTATATTGAGACGATGATCTTGGAGATACCCTCTTGAGGCCAATCTGGACTGAAGGACTGTGTCAAGTCTAGCCAGTTTACTGTCAAGTGAGCCAGATGACTCCCCATCCCACTACAGATTGAACTGTTGAAGCGGTGTTCAGGATATAGCTACACTTTTTGGACTGAGACCACTTGGTAAGTTAGAAAACTTTTTTCTAAAGAAAAGGTTCATCCTACAAATTTGGCAAAGGAATATTTGTTCAAAGTTAGCACCTTTGATGGTTTCAAGTCATCGGTTGAAAGAACACATTCATCCCATCCTTAAGTTTGCAAACTGGTGTAAAACTTTATTAAAAATAGAAGTAAATTTAGTCAGTTCAACTACAAATTTGGCAAAAGGATAATGTTTAAAAATCAGCATCTGTGAAGGTTTCATATCATCAATTTGAAACAGTCTTAGTTTGCAATAAACACACCATTCAACTTACTGTTGGGAAACTTATTAAAATAGGAGGTCAAAATTGTCAGAAAAGATTTTTATTTGACACAGAAAGTCCAACTGAACCCGGGATGTTGAGTTTTGTTATCTGTGCTTGTTCAATGAGTGAACTTTGATTCACACTGGAGGATCAAAACAACTAACACTTTTAATTGAAATAGTTTCTCTAAACTCATCTTTTAAAATTGTTTAATTTCTACCACAGATTGAGACGATGACCTTTGATCTCTTGAGGCGTACCAACACTTTTGGGACTGAGTGCCACCAGCTGAAGTCTGGCAAGTCTTGCTAAATGATTCTCCGCTTCAAGTTCAACCGCTCAAGTGGCTAAGGGAAATGAGGTTTACCTACGATCTTGGAAGTTGATGACCTATCATCTGATGAAAAACTGTGTTAAGTCTTTAGCCAGATGGCTACTCACTACAAGTTTTAACATTTTACCAACTGACATGAGGATAACCACCACAGACTAACGGCTGAAGAACTGCTTCATCGTTTATGTGACATAATAATGTTGATGATCACCACCACCTTTGGACTGTGCGCCGTTAACTGTAGGACTGTCAGTTCCAGCTAGAGGCATCTCCACTACAAGTTTGAACCTTACCAAGTGACATAGGGGATGTTGAGGATAACCCCCTCATTTTGGACCTGACAGCTGAATAACTGCGTCATTGTTCATAATGACGTCGAGGATCACCACTGCCTCTAACTGTGTGCCACTAACTGTCAAATAATCGACTATCAACTCTAGCGAGACGATTCTCCACTACAAGTTTAACTTTCACAAATGATGTACGATAGTGATGTTTTCGCACTGTCAACAACTGCAGAAATGACTGTGTCAGTTCTGTAGCCAAATGATGATTCACCTCAACTGAAGCTGGACCATGATGGGGCCCAAGAGCCCAGTTCATACTTTCTGCGATACCAATTTTTAGGTCACAAATTGACAATGAATAATTCTCATCAGTTGACTTGTGCCCAACTTCTGCAAAACTTTTGCTGCAAAAACAGCCACGTGATTTCTCACATTGCATCACATCACATCGCATCGCATCCCAGTCGCAGGAAGTATGAACCGGGCTTTACTGCAAGTGGACACTCAAGAGGAGGACAATCTTTTTCCATATCTGAATTTGTGGTTATACGGATTTGGCTGCAGCTGTTGCTATGGGCCTCGCTCTATCCTTTGGCACATGTGACAATCGAGCCACATCCTAAGTAGGTTTAATCCTAAGCCACTAATTCAGATGAAGCCTTATTGTGATTTTATCTTGAATCCATCAAAATCCAATCACAGATTGTACAAATACCTCTGTACTTAATAAAAGCCTTGCCTCATTCCAAGCATGATTAGTTCATTATGAACAATTAAATTTATTTACTTTAAGTACAATACCCTGTTTGATTTTGATGGTGTCAAAGTAGTTTTTATAGGAATGCAACTCTAAAGATGGTGCAATTTTTGTAAAGAAAAACAAACACAACAACCCCAAAACAATCCACTAAATCATGAGATGTTTGTACTTTGTGCAAAAACCTTTTGACTTCAAATGAGGGAAAAATCTGAACAATACTTAAGTTGAATGAAGTTGGAGAATTTAACCAAATTAATCGCACATTACAGTTCTCAGAAAAGTTAGAAAACAAAAAAAGCTCCGGTTTAGTCTGTATAGACCTTTATCATGCTGCCTCCATCTTGGTCATGTTCCTGGTATCGAATAACAATGATGAATGCTGATAATCATTTTGCATTTAGGAACCAGGCTATAGTTTGTTCTTCCAGCCTCGGTTTGGTAACATTTGTATCATCAGGAGAAATTCAAGATGGCTGCACTGTGATAAAGGTCTAATATGCAACACTGCTTTGTAAAATAATGTGCAATAGGCCTATTGTAAAAACTCCACAAAGTATGTAGCCTAATTTACCATGTTAATGTGTACAACTTTCTTGAAGTATTTTGAGGTAATCATTTTTGTGTGTGAGATTATTCCTATGCCCTTCAATTTAACTAATCGGGGTAACTTTACATATTGCTGAATAAGTTCAATTCAAAGATGTATGCAAAGCAATTCAAAGTGTATTGAGTGCAAGATAGACAAAAATGCATGTGTTACCCAAATGCGCTAGAAATGCAAACTAACAAAAAGACATGGCAAGAATCACAACAACAGAGTAGTTACCAAACGTGTACAGTGCCTTAAAGGTAGTGGACACTATTGGTAATTACTCAAAATAATTATCAGCGTAAAACCTCATTTAGTAACGAGTAATAGGGAGAGGTTGATAGTATAAAACATTGTGAGAAACGGCTCCCTCTGAAGTGACGTAGTTTTTGAGAAAGAAGTAACTTTCCATGAATTTGATTTCGAGACCTCAAGTTTAGAATTTGAGGTCTCGAAATCAAGCATCTGAAAGCACACAACTTCGTGTGACGAGGTTGTTTTTTATTTCATTCATATCTCGCAACTTCGACGACCAATTGAGCTCAAACTTTCACAGGTTTGTTATTTTATGCATATGTTGAGATACACCAAGTAAGAAGACTGGTCTTTGACAATTACCAATAGTGTTCACTGTCTTTAAGATTTTGTAGTCGTATTTAGGGATTCTCTATGGAAATATTCACTGCAATTTTTCAACGATATTATCTCAAAATCAAGACCAATTTGAAATTTGAAATGATAGTTTTAATTTATATATCTGCATTTATAAAGAGATATATCCCTCGGTTTGACCTTCTTAGGTCTTTTAGAGGAATGTTAAAGATCCATTTATTTATTTGTTAATTGGAAGTCCTGTAAATCGTTTGAAGAATTGAAATAAAATGAGAATTAAACATCAAATTATTGAAATGCAGAATTTTACCCTCCTAATATTTCCCGGCAAGTTATTTGTACAGTATTGTTTCAATTTATGATTTGAATATTAATCTGACATGCTTTCCATCTTAAGTGACCTGCCCTAAAATGCAACGAGGCTATTAGTCTTGTTTACATATCAGATTTTGCCTAAAACTGCAACAAATTTGCCATAAACTGCAACGAGGCTTTAGCCATGTGTACTTATCAAATTTTCTGAAAATGTGTACAAGGCTGTTATAACCTTGTGTACTTATCAAAATTTGCCTGAAAATGTTTACAAGGCTATAGCAATGTGTACATGTCAAATGTTGCCTCAAAATGCAACAAATTTGCCATGAAACTGCAACAAGGCTATAGCCTTGTGTACTTGTCAAGTTGGCCTGAAAATATTTAAAAGAACTTATGTACTTTGCCTGAAAAGAACAAGGCTGTGTACTCATCAAGTTTTGCCTGAAAAAGTGTACAAGGCAAATATAGCCTAGTTGCATATCAAACTTTACCTAAAAATGCAACATATTTGCCAAGAACTGCAACAAGGCTATAACCTTGTATACTTATTAAAATTTGCCGGAAAATGTTTACAAGGCTATGTACTGTAGGGCCTACTCATCAAATTTTGCTCTAAAATGTGTACAATGGACTTTAGCCGGTATGTATACTTATCAAATTTTGCTTGAAATTGCCTGAAAATGTGCTGTGTTCTCAACAAGTAGGCACCATTATTCAACTGAAACTTTCCCAGGAGATATTTATTTTATCTTTCTTTAAATTTTCACTATAAAGTTGTTTTCTTTGACCTAGTTGTTTCTTCCAAATTAAGTAGCGACAATATTTCGATGACTCGCATTGCATTCTGGGTGGAGAGCGGTGGCCATTTTATTTCTTGCTGGGGTGTTGGAAATACAACAAAACACCCCCGTAGTGAAAAGTGTTAGGTCCCGAATTTACTTATTGAAATATTCCTCCGCCTGCTAGATTTTGCTGTGAAAATAAAGATGCTTTTTGCCATTAAATATATAGGCATCAGCAATCCAAGCTAAATTATTTGACAGAAGTTGAAGATCGCTTTGGATAAATTTTTAAACATAATGTAGTTTTTAATACAGGACCTTAAAGATCCCGGCGTAGGTGGGTTTTTTTCTGACTGAGGTGTTACGCGGTCGTTTCCAAAAGATGGCGCTGCACACGTAGACAATTGCCAGGCCGCTCGACTGGAAAACCATCAAAAATTACACCTTTTAAGCCACATATTTACAAGTATTAAGGAACATTGTGGTAAGTTTTAGTTTCTTTTTTGAATCGTTATTTCTGATATAAATCAAGTTTTTCTGTAGCCTAGTTGTTTCTTCAAAAATTAAAGAAACAGACACATTTTCTATGATTCGCATTGCATTCTGGGTGTCCGGAGCTTAATGTTTAAAATAAGAAACTTATTTTTTATTTGTCAGTTTGTAATTTTTGTTTTGGTTGGATTCGGATTGGATGACCGCAACAGTACACATACAAAAAGTAACATAGTACACACATAATGATTTTAATGAATGTTTATGAGTGCAATCCAATGGTGCGAATATGTTCATATAATAAGTTGAAAGATGGAATGTTCTATTCAACGAGTTGAATGGAACATTCCAGCTTTCAACGAATGAACATCATTATTCGCACCATTGCACGAATGAAAAACATTCATTATTTGTTTTATATAACATACAAGTAGATCTTTGTCATTTTGATTAAAAATGAAAGATCTTTCAAAACAAACAAAGCGTAGGCCTACAATTTTTAATTGTAGAACTAGAAGCCGAATGCTAGTAATATATGCCTTGCAGTAACACTGCTGCGTTACCGAAGACACGCGCACGCAGTGATGTTTTTACTCAGCTTTTTCGCACCCTGATTAACTCAAACTATTGGGTCGTACTTTGCAGGTGAACCCCTTGAATAAGCAAACAGTCAAGAGTCGACCACTCCTCTTGCTCGAGCCTTCAGGAGAGACACCCCTACCCCGCCCAAGAGTTAACAAACCGTCCATCGTCCTCCGTTCGAGCCCCAAACATGAACACTGGCGATCTCAAGGAACCAAAGGTAAGATAAACAATTATTTCCCTTTCCCATTCAAACATGAGATGTCCCACTTTGCTACTGGCGACAGCTGGCACTCGCTCATATTTTTGCCAATCACCTCCAAGCTGTAAAATTGCCTTAAAGGGTATATTTTGGCCAGTGTCCTCTGTTTGGGGGAAAAAGAGCGTGTATCAATTTGGTTTGTGTTGATGTAATTGCCAGATGCATAAATGTGTTTCCTTCACTTAACTATCAGTTTGAATGGTTTACCACCTAACTAAGTTTATCAGCAAGGAAAACACCCACTGCATGATCAAGTGACACTGCTTGGACTCGAAACTACACTCCGATAATCAAAAACACTCTGGGCTGGATTTCACAAAGGTAGTCCTAACTTAGGACTAGTCCTAGGCAATGCTGGTCCTATCTCTTAGCATTGCCGAGGACTAGTCCTATATTAGGACTACCTTTGTGAAATCCAGCCTAGAGCTTAAGTCTGATGCTCTCAACTGCTCGACCACGACATGCCCCTTTTTCACTCTGTCAATTCAAAATATGATGAACCTTTCACACAAACTGAGACTATTGCTCCATGCTGAGACTATAGAATGCTCTACAACAATGTATGATTGTTTGGCAAAGACTGTAACCCTGCATGTATTTATTGTTTTTATTTCTTTTCTGTCCAAACAGGATCCATGCATGACCATGACAAAACAGAGTCCTGCATGAGATGATGCTTAGAGGCACCCTGATGAACTCAAACCACTGGGACGTCCTTTGCAAGTGAACCCCTTGGAGAAGCGAGCCCTCAGGTCAATCGACTGTCTTGCTCATCAAGCATTCTCCAGAGTCAACCCTACTCCCAGACAGAGACCCAAACTACACCTTGAGGAGTAGACTTCGTAGATCTAAATACCATCAAAGGTATAATGCACTCCTTTTTAAACACTATCTCAGCGTATGACACTGCTTGGACTCGATAACACTCTGATAATCAAAAACAGCTTAAGTCCGATGCTCTAAACTGATCGACCACGACATGCCCCTTTTATCACTCTGTCAATTCAAAATATGATGAACCTTTCACACAAACTGAGACTATTGCTCCATGCTGAGACTTAGACTGCTTTACAACAACGTATGATTGTTTAGCAAAGACTGTAACCCTGCATGTATTTATTGTTTTTATTTCTTTTCTGTCCAAACAGGATCCATGCATGACCATCAGAGTCCTGAGATGATGCTTAGAGGCACCCTGATGAACTCAAACCACTGGGTTGTCCTTTGCAAGTGAACCCCTTGGAGAAGCGAACCGTCAAGAGTCAACTGACTGTCCTGCTCATCAAGCATTCTCCAGAGTCAACCCTACTCCCAGACAGAGACCCAAACTACACCTTCAGGAGTAGACTTCGTAGATCTAAATACTATCAAAGGTATGATGCACTCCTTTTTAAACACTATCTCAGGATGACATGGTTGGCTTGCGAGTAAAGCGCTCGCCTCTCACCAAGGTGACCCTGGTGCGATAACGTCCGTCGATGTCGGTTTTTTCCCATTATCGATATATTGAAAATTTAATATCGAGTATACTCGATATATCGAGTATTTCCCGCACGCAAGATGGAAGCCTAAAAACAGCACTTGGTATACTCATGGAGGTAGAAATATTTATACCATAGACTGACAGTTTAATAAGGTTACATTTCAACTTGTTTTTGTCTGACCCCCCGAACTTTATTTGACCAAAATGACGCCATTACGATACCTTGGATTGATAGAAAGATTATTGTAAGATTGTTTTCTTCCTTGTTTTGTTTTGTCTTGTTGATTCGGGGAAGTTTTTGCGGGGTATTTTTGCAAAGTCAATAATGCTGTGATGAAGACGCATTGATTTTGATCACATGCACAATGGGAAGTTGCATCTTAAACAGCCGATAGGCTAGGGTAGCAGCGGCGGTTTCTTTTGAGGTTTTACCGTGCGCTCCCCGCGGGGTCGTGAACTTCTGCGGCGGGCCGGCGGCTGATAGCGAAAACACAAAGAACATGCAGACATACTTGCTTGTAAAACGTATTTTATTTAATAGGGCAACTCAAAATGATGAAACTACATAACGACGACGGCTTTTCTAATACTCAAACACAGATTTCTTTTAAATAATCGGACACTCTTTTGGTATTTTCGATATCATTTAGGAACATCGAAATTTTCAAAACATCGAAATTTTTCGATATATATCGAAAATCCGATATTACGATATGATTATAAAAGTGACATCAGCGATTTCGATGTCAAAAAAATATATAGCTGCAAGTAAGGATGATTAGCCCCCCCAACTTATTATTGTTAATTTGTCTTGTAAAATTCCCCCTTTGTTTTAGATGAGGTATCAGGGGGTATTATATCAAAGGTTGATAAAAATCAGACATTACAGTTATCATACAACGTTTTCTTACATGAACATATCATGCCAGCAGGAATAGAAGTCCAGCCTCGGTGATGGATCTTCTTTAAACATGTTTTGATGTCACAGGTTACATGGTCTATAGATTCAAATGAATTTGCTCTTTAAAATATCTGTACATGGCTTTTAAACTCGTTTTCTAACCTTGTTTCATTTACTCAGATCAACTAATCCAGACATTTGAGAGTGTCAGATCTTCATTCAGAGTGGGAGTGTATACCTCTGCCTTGAGCAATCAATCAACTTTACAGGTATGTAAACATTATTGGTTTGAGACAAACAGATTTAATATTTCTAAGGAAAATCCAAGTAGTTTGGGTTAATACCCTGGAATTCCTTGGTTACTTTCAAACTTTTGCCTCTTTATCATGGCTTGTAATCAAGAAGCATAGTGTGATGCGACATTTACTAAACTCCAAAGAGTACTTGTGCGACTAAGAGTTCTACCCTGGGGTGCCTCAATCATTGAGTCGCATATATGTTTTACATTGCCTTATTAATAAATGATGATTGCTATATCAACAAAGATGTTAAATCTTGTTCTTGTTCCCTTTTTTCCATCTTCTGCAGATCAACTAAAATCCAGACAGAGAGTGTCGTATATTCACAAGGAGTTTGCAGCTCATCATACAACCATCAACATCGATGCCTCAACCTTTTTGTACAGTTTGTAATTAGTTGTAGATTACAGGTATAGATTTTAAGTTGTTAATTGTGTGGTGAATTGTTCACACTTTCCCTTTTTGAGAATTGATCACACTTGCCCCTGTGAAATTCTGCACTCCCCCTGTGTTGTGAATTTCTTGCACATCCAATTTGTGTTGTGAATTTCTCCCACTTCCACTATGAGTGGCTCATACTATTACTTTGTGTCGTGAATTATCAAGTTTATAAACTGAAACGTTGTCTAGGGCTGAGTTGGAAGAATGTTTCGCTATTGTAGCACATTCATTAAGCTCACTAAATTTAGATGTATGCTGATGTATGAAGTTGACAAACTTATAAGTTGCCATATAGTGGAGCCGGCATGGGAATTTTTCCCCACGGGTTTTGGCCCATCTCATATATCAGCAATTAGCAGGCATGCAATATCTGATTTGTAGGGTTTTGGTTTTCACAGCCATAACAATGTAAAAAACACAGCACAGAATCTTGCTGTGCCTGGTCTTATGGAAATGTCAAATCTTTTATCAAAATACAGAGTTGCATGACTGAAATACGAGACACTTTAGTGTCTAAATTCTTAGGAGTCAAACAAAATTTGTCTTTTTATTTATTAGTTTATTGTTTTTGTAGATTATTCAACGTTTCGGGGTGTGCCAGGGGTGCGTCACACTTTATGTGTGTGTTGAGTACAGACACTTCCCCTTGTGCTATTCCGAGTTGCTCACACTGTGTGTTGAGTACAGACACTTTCCCCTGTGTTACTCTGAGTTGCTGACACTTCCTATGTGAGTTGAGTATAGACACTTTCCCCAGTGTTTTTCTGAGTTGTGACACTTCCTTTGTGTGTACAGTTCAGACACTTTCCCTTGTGTTACTTTGAGTTGCTCACACTTCCTTTGTGTGTTGAGTGCAGACACTTTCCCCCGTGTTTCCCTGAGTTGCTCACATTTCTTTGTGTGTTTAGTACAGACACTTTCCCCAGTGTTTCTCAGAGTTGCTCACACTTCCCTTGTGTGTTGAGTACAGACACTTTCCCTGGTGTTTCTCTGAGTTGCTCACACTTCCTTTTTGCGTAGAGTGCAGACACTTTCCCCAGTGTTTCTCTGAGTTGCTCACACTTCCTTTGTGTGTTGAGTACAGACACTTTCCCTGAAAGTGTTTCTCTGAGTTGCTCTTGCATCCTTTGTGTTTTAAGTACAGACAATTTCCCTGGTGTTACTCTGAGTTGCTCACACTTAATTCCTTTGTGTGTTGAGTACGGACAAATTTTGACTATGCTCAATTCTGAATCATATGTCTTTGAATTATTTCAGTCAAATGTACGAGCTGCTCCTACTTACAAGCGAGACCATTTAAAAGAGTGAAACTTTAACAAATTAATGCCTTTTTTCGCAACTGAAGCCATTAACTTTGTTTCAATGACCAAACATTAAAAACAACTGTGGAAATCTTAGTAAAATTTTCAAAAAGGGATGAATTTTCTTGCAAGCAAAGCCATTTGTTTTAATGACCAAACATGGCATCAAAACTGTGGAAATGTCAGTATCTTGCACAGATGAGGACATTTCTAACAAAATGAATTGCAATATTTGTTTTTTCGTTTAATAGTATTTTCGGGAAAACATCATTTTGTTTTTGCGTTTCTTCAATTTTGTTTGTTTCGGATCAGGGTTTTTTAATGAATTTTTTAAGATATAAAACATGGACTCGTTGTGTAGGAGCAACTCATTTTGATGAATGTATGTTAGGGCCTCATCCAAACCCTTTGAAAAACTCACAGAGTTGTGCAAACACCTGTGTCTGTTTGTGGACCCCCTCGGCTGCCTGGAACAAGTGGTGGTCCTTAGGGCCCGGCCCAGGTGCAATGGATGGTATGTTCTTTGTTCAGTGAAATTCTTTTAGATGCACAACTAGTGTTCTCCTTCACTAGTGTAATGCCTTACACACAATTTCACGAGCTAGAGCGAGCATTTTTTGAAGCATGCATTCATACTAGGGCCTGAGCTGGAAGGCAGTGGTTGGTCCCTAAAACATTCTGGTCGATCTCTCAAGACGTCGGGATGAGGGCCCTTATTATTTATCCTTTTATTGGTCACGTCAATCTTTTGTTTTTGAATAAACAGGTTTGTACTGGGGATCTTTCATGATCATCAAAGGTGCCAAGAGATGTCTTTGCTTGAGCCAAAGGAATCTGGACCCGGTGGATGATGAGGACTTCTATCCAGTTGATGATATGAGGGCTGGAGAAACATGTTCTGCTTGGTCATGCCACTTCACATCCAAAATATCCTAGTAAGAACATCAACTTTATTGCCTTTTGATACCAAAGATGACATTGGGTAACTATAGTTTGTAGTTTCTTTTGAATTGGTTGTTTTTAGAAGAGGTCAAAGGTCAGGTCTATGTCAAGGTTCTTAGGGTCTGGTCATTGTCAAGGGCAAATTACTGCAGGAGATCACAGATTTAGTTTGCCAAGCACTGCCGAACAGAAAGTATCATAAAAGTTCTCTAAAACTTATAGAGACATTGGCAACTTATCTAAGACCATGGTTTTTAAAATCACACTTTGTCCAACTATTTTATTTTTAACGCAGCATACATAGAAAAATTCTAATGAAAGTTAAGTCCAAACTAAATCTTATTCTAGGATAAGTATTTTACCACAGAACCCTGAGTCACTCACAATTTCTTAGTGTTTTGAGTACAGACATCTTCCCCCGTGTTACTCTGAGTTGCTCACACTTCCTTTGTGTGTTGAGTGCAGACACTTTCCCCTTGAATAACTCTGATGAGTTGCTCGCACTTCCTGTGAGTTGAGTGCAAAGTTTCCTGTGTTTTACTCTGGGTTGCTCACACTTCATGTGTGTTGATTACATACACTTTCCCCTGTGTTTTCCGAGTTGCTCACACTTCCTTTGTGTGTTGAGTGCAGACACTTTCCCCTGAGTAACTCTGGGTTGCTCACACTTCCTGTTTGTTGAATACAGACACTTTCCCCTGTGTTTTCTGAGTTGCTCACACTTTGTGTGTTGATGAGTACATACACTTTTCCTTGTGTAACTCTGCATGAGTTTCTCACATTTCTTTGTGTGTTGATACAGATACTTTCCCCTGTGTAACTTTTAGTTGCTCACACTTCCTTTGTGTGTTGAGTACAGACACTTTCCCTGTGTTACTCTGAGTTGCTCCACTTCGTGTGTGTGTTGAGTACAGACACTTTCCCTTGTGTTACTCTGCATGAGTTTCCACATTTCTTTGTGTGTTGAGTACAGACACTTTCCCTTGTGTTTCTCAGAGTTGCTCATCATTTCCTTTTGTGTGTTGAGTTTAGACACTTTCCCTTGTGTTACTCCGAGTTGCTCATCACTTCATTTGTGTGTTGAGTTCAGACACTTTCCCTTGTGTTACTCTGAGTTGCTCACACTTCCTTTGTGTGTTGAGTATTCCTTTTAAAAACCTTCAATTTAGGCAACAGTTGTGCCCAAAATTGCCAAGAGTTTTACTTTAGTCCTTCGCCTTATTAGATAGTAATTTGAGGGGAAATTAGTTGTACACACGTTTTGTCGTACTGTAAGGTCACTATAGGTGCAAACACAATGGAAGTATTCCTTTCAAAAGCTTCAGTTTACAATTTAGGAAACAGTTGTTTCTAAGTTGCAAAGAAATTTGTTCCTAATTTTATTTAGTCCTTTTTTCCTATTTGCAAGGTCAATGTTAATGTAATCAAAGTCAAAGTATTCAACACAAGACAGCAATTTAGGAAACAGTTGTGCCCTAATTTGTATCATAGTCCCTCATTTGATTACATTATAACTTGAGGGGGAATTAAACGTCACAAGTTAATTTATTTATTCCTCTTTCTGCCAGTCCAAAAATGGTAAATGCAAGCCTAGTAAAAGCATCCCTTTTAAAACGTCAATTTTGGAAACAGTTGTATTCTAAATTGATTCTTTTTTCCCCCTATTCTTTTGTGAATACGCGTCTGCTAACTTTGTTATAACATTCCGATTTTCTACTTCGTCATTAGTTACAGTGGTCTGCAACAAAGTAAATCAAATACTTTAGATCTTGTTCAATCTTAGCCGTGTTGAAATGTTTGGCCATTATGGTCATAGTTGGTTCTATTTAGGATGGTAGAAGTTATATTAATCCAATGTCATCTTTATTATCATTTATTGGCAAGCATGTTGTGAGAAAACATCACTATTCACCGTACTTAAACTGTTAAAAAAATGTGACGTTTTTGTGAATATGTCAAGTGTTTTTCTCTGAGATTTTGGTTGAGACATATGTAGTGTTTTAAACACTCATAAACTTTGTTAGCAAGGGGGAAATTAGTGGTCATTAGAACTTGTTTCTCCGACCAGCACATCATCGTCTGGACAGAAGTCGTCAACATCTGTTGAGTTCGAATCCCATTTGAACAATTAGCCTCGAAATCTCTGGGCACCACCAGTGCAGCTTGTTTGCTAGACAACAATCGGTGAAATCTTTGGCCCTTGAGGGCATCAGTTCATTTAAGCAAGCAAAACTACTTTCTGCTCAACACTTGCGTCTAAAAAACAAAGCGCAGGATTCAATTTTAGCTCGTTTACATTTTAGCTCGTTTACATTTTGTGAGACATTATTGACGTAGACACTAGGAGTACATCTTATTGAACTTCACTGAACATAAAACATAACTACCATTGCACCTGGGCCTTTAAATCATCACAAGTTCTAGGTGGCCAAGGGGGTCCACCGACAGGCACAGGTGTTTGCACGAAACTGCTTGTTTTTGCCAAACTTTTTCAATAAAAAAATAATTGGACATGACTCTCCTTGTAACTTGTGTTTAATTTGCCTTAACCCTACCCCCCCCCCCCCCCCCAAACTTAAATATTGAGGGCCCACCGTATCCCGGTGGGACCCTCGGGCTGTCATTTTTGCCCACAGTACAATTGGGTGCGTATATTGCTTTTAGCAAGTCATTTTGCGCAAGGAAACTCCAATTAAATTAATACACACCCAATTTATTTCATTGTGGGAAAACATGGCGGCCAAGTAGATAATGAGACAATTAATGAGACAACAGTTTCGAGTTGACGAATTAACTAATAGTTGACTTGTCCGTAAATAGCATCAGCCTTTATTCGTGAACATATAGAATAACACTCACAATTTGATACAGACACATGGCAACATTTTAGGCATAATTGGAAAAATACGAAGTGGAATTTTTGGGAAACATTTGAGCAAAGTTGGATAAATACGCAAGGCTATAATAGTCTTGGAGAATTTTTGGGCACAATTTGAGCAAAGTTGGATAAAAACGCCAGACTATATAGTCTTGAGGAATTTTTGGGCACAATTGAAAAACGCCAGGCTGTAGTCTTGGAGAATTTTTGGGCACAATTTGAGCAAAGTTGAATAAAAAAGGCAAGGCTTGTGGAATGTTTTGGCACAATTTGAGCAAAGTTGGATAAAAACGCAAGTTTATAGTCTTGAGGAATTTTGGGGCAAAATTTGAGCAAAATTGGATAAAAACGCCAGGCTATAGTTACGGAAAATTGTTGGGCACAATTTGAGCAAAGTTGAATAAAGTCTATAGTCTCGTGGAATGTTTTGGCACAATTTGAGCAAAGTTGGATAAAAACGCAAGTCTATAGTCTTGAGGAATATTTGGGCAAAATTTAAGCAAAGTTGGATAAAAAAGCCAGGCTATATATAGTCTTGTGGAACTTTTGGGCACAATTTGAGAAAAAAATTATAAATATACGAGACCTAGTCTTGGAGAATATTTGGGCACAATTTGAGCAAAGTTGGATAAAAACGCCAGGCTATGGTCTTGTGGAACTTTTGGGCACATTTAAAAAAATTTTTTTTTATAGAAACGCAAGGCTTGTGGAACGTTTTGGCACAATTTGCGCAAAGTTGGACAAAAACGCAAGGCTATAGTCTTGGAGAATTTTTGGGCACAATTTGAGCAAAGTTGAATAAAAAAGGCAAGGCTTGTGGAATGTTTTGGCACAATTTGAGCAAAGTTGGATAAAAACGCAAGGCTATAGTCTTGTGGAATTTTTTGGGCACAATTTGAGCAAATTTGGATAAAAACGCCAAGCTACATAGTCTTGAGGAATATTTGGGCACAATTTGAGCAAAAATGGACAAATATACAAGGCTTGTGGAACGTTTTGGCACAATTTGAGCAAAGTTGGATAAAAACGCAAGTCTATAGTCTTGTGGAATTTTTGGGCACAATTTGAGCAAAGTTTGATAAAAACGCCAGGCTATAGTTGTGTGGAACTTTTGGGCACAATTTGAGCAAAAATGGACAAATATACAAGGCTTGTGGAATGTTTCGGCACAATTTGAGCAAAGTTGGATAAAAACGCAAGTCTATAGTCTCGTGAAATTTTTGGGCACATTTTGAGAAAAACGTATAAAAACACAAGGCTATATATAGTCTTGTGGAATTAGTTGGCACAATTTTAGCTAAGTTGGATAACGCAAGGATATAGTCTTGTGGAATTTTGGGTCAAAATATGATACCAACGCAAGTCTTGTGGAAATTTTTGGTACAATCTGAGCAAAATTGGATAAAAACGCATGGCTATGAATAGTCTTGTGGAATTTTTGGGCTCATTGAGCAAATTTGGATAAAATCGCAAGGCTCTAAAAATTTGAGCAAAACAAAAGTCAAATTTTGCCCGACCATGTTCACAAGGCTATAGGCCTCGTGAACTTGTCAAATTTCGCCCAAGCATGTTCACAAGGCCTTGTGAACGTCAATTTTTGAATGTGTTCACAAGGCTACAACTTTTCAATCTACGAGAAATCACAAGGCTATATATAGCCCTGTGAACTTTTTGCTAGAAAAAATCATAAAGCCTTGTGAACTTTTCGCTCGAAAAAAAAAATCATAGCCATGTGAACTTTTTGCTCGAAAAAAAACCTTGTGAACTTTTCCCTCGAAAAAAAATCGTAAGGCTATATTTGATAAAAAATGCGGGACTTTACCCCTTAAAGTTTTTCAAGTTTCGCCCCAACTTTCAAGTAAAAATAAAAGATAATAACTTCCTAATATTATTGCTTCAAATATTATTATTGGTTTCTGTTTAATAAAAGTGGCTTTTGAAATGTCTACTTCATCATTAAGAACACAACATTGCACCTAAAAAAATAGGCAAAAGTTGATAAAAGTGCTGGCCTTACCCCGTATGATTTTTTCAAATTTAGGCAAATAAAAGGATGCCGTTCGTACTACGTCACGCGCATGCACGTCGAGCAAGGCATGCTGGGAAAAATGGTGCGGCGAGATTGATCACCCCTGGGAACGAGGTTGATGAACCCCTTTTCTCCCCGCGGCCATTTTCTTTCTGAGCGCGGGCATCGTGTGTTCCACATGTGTGTGGTGAAAAAGCAGATTTTTTGCAACTATTTACATCGAAAACCGACATCAAAATTCAACAACTTCCACGATGAGAACTGCACGGATGTTCATAGAATCTTCTTAATCAGGTAAATGATTCATGTGTTGATGCAAAAGAGGAAATTTGAGGGGGTTCTATGGCTAGATTGTCTTGGCAATACGTAACAGTCAAATCGTTGGCAGCTAATGATACCCAAGACAAATCGAAGAAATATAGATTGTGTTAAAATATTTATTAAACCACTGAATTCTCGCTCAATACAAGTGAGGAAAATATTGTTAGGGACGGATAGATCCACATCGATTTTGCTGATGAATTCTAACGCTTTGCACTACATTAAATTTAGAGTTAAATCGCAGGGCGCAAATTTTTGTCTTTGAGTTGTTTTCTTGTGTGTTGGGAATTAGATGTGACGACATATGTACTGTACATGTCATGTATATGTGGAGACAATTTAAAGGTCCCCTTAATTAACACGCTGTCCTGAAATAAAATTTCCCAATGCCCGGTACTTTATATATCCCCTCATATGTAAGAACACTAATTTACATCCATGCTTTAAACATCATAATTTTGTTCTTTTTTCAGAGTTCGTGGAGTCTCAATGTCTCCCTTACATCAGAAGTGTGTGCTGCCTCTCCCTGCATCTTAGCAGTCTTTCCAGCCACATCAGCAGTCACTGAGGTACAAAGCCTCCACCGTTCTGTAAGGCAACCAAAATGTATATTTCTATTACTAGCTGTAGGGCCATAGTAATTTATACCAACACATTTGCCAAAATTTCTCTCGTACTTTTTATTTCTCCTAAGACCCACATAAGTTCATGACTCCTTTTTTTTTTTGTGGGGCCTCCGAAGAATCAGTTAAATTTCTATTGAAAACTTTCATTTAGGTCGGCCCTTCTTCTCGATGAAATGTTCACTTTTCCCTCAAGAGCCAAACATCATGCCTGTTACAGGCTAAGCACTGTCAATTCGGTACTAAACTTGAGGTCATTACCTAATACTGTTAATTAGCATTTTAAGAGTTTTGCAACTGATTCTAGTTCACCAAAAGGAACGATTACACTGTGTTTCTGTTCTTGAAAACATGGAATTACTGTTCATGAATAATAATGTAACTCTACCCCCCCCCCCCCAAAGGATTTTGAAACAAAAATAGCTTTAAAATTTTGAATGCATCCTACTATTATTAAATAGCAGTACAGTTTATCTGATCGTTCTGATTATCAATTTTGAGTAGTCCAAGGCAGAATATACTTGGTAGTTACCCCAAAAATTAATTACCATGAAAAGTTAGAGCACTGGTCATGTTGATGTAAAACAATGTTGTTGGAAAAACACCCTTTAAAGTGAAATTTAGTTTTAGGGAAAGTGTTTGAAAAAAAATTCACCCCCAAATATTTGGATCTGGGAAAGGCTTCAGGCATGAAGCCTGTCTCATGCATCTGAAAGCACACAATTTTATGTATGGAATATTGGGTTTTCTTTCATATTTTGTTTTCAACTTTGATGACCATTCGAGCCAAAACGTTCACTGGTTTGTTATTTATGCATTTATTGAGGCACACCAAGTGAGGAGACTGGTGTTGAATAATTACCAAAAGTATTTCCAACCTTTATTATTTTCTAAAAGTTACTTTTAATTAGTTCATCAACACCAAGAAGGGAATCATCAAAGTTATAAGCTGTTTATAGAACCAATTGGCCGAATTAGGATTCATCAGAAAATAATAAGCAAACCAGACTAGATTGTTTATTTGAATTTTCAAGACTTTATTTGAACAAACTTTGTTTTCCAAAGAAAGAAAACAATAACATCACTTAGTGCATCCACACTGTTAGACATGTCCCCCACCCACCCAACCTCAAGAACTTAATTATGACTTTGTAGTATGTTTATGTTTCCTGAATGTTTTAATTAAAGCTATTTTTGTTTTTGGGGTGCTTAGGCACTCCTATTGCTTCCTTACTATTCATTTTGATAGTTGCTTAAATTGATGGTTCGAAATATGCCAGTTGATGTACAAATGTATATAGTTTCAAAATTTAACTTAACCCCCCCCCCCCACACCCCAAACCAGTTAAGAATTTGAGCGATAATACATCAGCTGGCAAATGACAACCATAGCTAAGAAATATAAATGATCAACCAAGGAAGAAATGTAACCAGTTTTTTCCAAAAGGAGTCCACATGGCTAACAAAAAACTAGTCTCATGAAAACACGAATTAACTGTTTGGTTTCTGCAAACTTGTCAAATAACTGTTGTTCTTTTTTTTTCATCTTACAAGAACTCAGAATATTTACCGAATCAAAGCGTTTCTTTTCAAACAAATCTCATTAAATTTGACTCCTTTATGATTTACAGGTTGCATTTCTTACTTATAAAGAAGGTACAACATTGGTATTCATATACTGCATATAGAGGGCACAAATTTGGACACAAAAAACATTATCTCATACTTGCAGCGTTTCAAAACAAATTTCTTTATTTATTGTTTAACTCAATACAGTTTTTACATCAAGTGAACATTTAGATGAATGTTTCCTTGCATGCTTACCAAAATTTAAGGTAATGCATAATCACTAAATTCCCGCATTAAACTTATAAGTTCAATTCACAATAGCGTAACTACCAATGTTGTATCTTCTGTGAAGGCCGCATCTTATAGCTTGTTCTGTGACTTTATAATCTCAATCTTGGAAAGTTTTTGAAGTAAAAAATGGCTAAGTCCACAGAGAGTCAAAAATTACTAAGTGTTTTTGTCAAAAAATTACTAAGTACAAACACTGACTATGAGTTTCTGCTCAAAAAAATTACTAAGTACAAACAATGGCTAGTGTTTTGGTCAAAAAATGACTAAGTCCACAAAAGGACCCAGAAAGTCCAAAAATAGACTAAATACAAACATTGACTATGAGTTTCTGCTCAAAAAATTACTAAGTACAAACAATGGCTAGTGATTTGGTCAAAAAATGACTAAGTCCACAATGGGACTCCATTTTATTGTTATTTAAAGTCACAACAAGCTATAAGACGATACCTTTAATAAGGGGCTGCATTCCATTTTGATGTACCTAGCTATATAATCAAATGGTAATTTGAATTTGACGCCTTGTATAAGTGTCATGTGCAAATTTCTAGTTGATTACATTGTTGGTGTACATTGCTATGGAATACAGTCTCTTCTGCACCCCTATAGGGGGTGCACTTGGTTGATCATGATTTTAATAATAGGGGGGGTAGGGCCAAACTTTTTACGCAGTTAATTTCGAACCGTACAACGGCACGAGAAATTTTTTTGGCTGACTTAGTCTATATAAAAAAGGCAATTTTTAAGGGATTTTTTTGATTTTTTTAAGCACCACTGAACTGTAGAAGCAGCAGAGTTGCGCAAACGTGTGTGCCAGTCGATGTGGTCAACTACTATCTAGAAAGTGAAGCGACTTAATGATCTAAGTATTAATGGAAGGAAAGCATTTTATTAAGTTAAATCAAGTTAATGTTTCATTGATAGTCTGTTTTACCAAAGTCCTGCTTTACATGATTGACAAACTAAAAAGATTGGTTTTTTTTAAAAGTCCGAAGCCAAACACAAACTTAAGATATTTTTTTTAAAGTCCAAAACAAAAGTCGGAAAGGATTCTGTTGCCCGTTAAAATGTTTGATGAATCTGTATCAAGTGTACCATCGGACGTCTCCCCCTGTTCGGGCAAACACGTCGCTAAGTTCTTGGAGTAAAGTTTCAAGTTTGAATTTTGGTTGAAGTGTAAAAGGACGCTTCCACTCCATCACTGATCGAGTCCTGTACCATCAGAATAACGAAGACTTCAACCCAGATGATGATGCGCTGATCAGAGAAACAAGATTCCAACATGGCGGCTGAACTTGAACAATTTTGTGAATTTTTGTGACAAGCACAAAAAACAGAACTAAAATACGCATGTTCTTTTCAAAATTAACAGCATACTCAGGAATGTATTGGTTTCACTTGCATTAGAAGTACTACACTTCTTCATAAATTTTGTTTCAAATCAATCATAAGTTTTGGATTTGTTAAAAAATCGCAACATTTTAACAGCGTGTGTGATTACACGTTCAAATGAAGTCAAATTTCTAAGTCAAAAATGAGGTTATACACAAACATCAGATTTGCATCTTCATTGCATTGAGTATCATTACAGGAGATATTGTAGATGACATTGGGTTTATGGAGGATAACTAGACTGAGAAAAAAAAACTCTTAAAAAAACCTAACCTATCTCTAAACAAATTCTAAATTCCAAACAAATTCTAAAGTACAACAAAGTTTTAAATCCTAAGGAACTACAAATTGCTAATAAGTCCCAATAAAGTATTGAACATCGAGGATCAACAACTACTCCTACTGATTAACTTCATGTAAGCCTGCAAACCAACAACTGCATGCTAATGATTATCGCACCAATTTTAAATTACAATGTTTTTGCATAAAAATGAGTCCGACGTCGATGTCGGAAAATTAAGGTTTTATCAGTGATGATAAGATCCCAAGTACAACAAAGTATTAAATCCTACGGAACAACAAATTGCTGATGAAGTCCCAAAAAAGGATTGAACATCTAAGATCAACAACTACTCCTACTGATTAACTTCATGTAAATCTGCAAACCAACCACTGCATACTAATGATTTCGTACCAATTATAAACTACAAATGTTTTTGCATAAAAATTAGTCTGACGTCGATGTCGGAAAATTAAGGTTTTATCAGTGATGATAAGATCGCTGATAACTTAGTGCATTTTCCATCTAGAAAGACACATGTGATTCTGCAAACAGTGCATGACTAAAGTAACAAAGTGACGTCTTATTTAGATTACCTATTCCTGCTGTGTCTTTTTGGCATAATATTCATAACAAAATCAATCTAACAAGCAAATTGAGAAATAACTAATTTAGTTATTTGTTTAATAGTTGTACACCATTACTGGACTAGTGTTTATGCTTCCTATAACTACCTAGCCATGTGACAAATTATTATGTTTGTTCTGAGGTTATTTAACTGAATAAGTCTACACTAATACTGCTAATACGCTAATAAACACCTAGTTTGATCCATTGTACATTTCGCTGTTGTACATGTTGAGACATTCTCATGTTAACCATAAAAGAGTTAAAATAATTGATGGACATCGCACAAAATTTGTCTCGTTTCAAAGAGATCTAAAAAAAAAAAAATACAATTGTTGTACTGAAAAAAAACTAGTAGGTTGCAATTGTTCCCAACAGTTCTATGGGTTACATATCTTAAACTTGCCAACTCTTTTTAGAACCTGTCAAAATATTAATGACCAAGTGTCTTTGTCACTTTAACAGCCTAAATAACTAGAGAAACAAGATTCAAACATTGCGGCTGAACATATTTTGTGAGTGTTTGTAAACCGCCTGAGTGTCGTCCCCATGTTCAGCTGGAAAAGGGTTAACCAGTTGTAAAAACTGTTCACAATTATCAATAATTAATACCCTGACAGATTGAAAACACCTACTGCAGCTAAATTACTATGTTTATAAAAAATGTATACAAATCATGCACACCACAGTGGCAGTATTTGTTAAAAACGCAATGGCTATTGGTCAACATCCTTTGTAAATCATTTCCTCAACTAATTGTCGATAACATACCTACTATAGAATTTGTCATAAAGCTGACCACTCAAAACCTACAATGAACAACCTAGTTAATTGGTCACTGAAATAGACCAATAGTTAACATCATAATCTGAATACAGTCAACCAGTTCAACAAGGGTTTTAACTAAATCTGAAATCTCAACACTATTCTAACTTACGAAGGAGTGTACATACAACCTACTGTGGCTGAGAATTAAACCAGTCACAATTACCTAATGCACAACAGCATCTTTCTAAGCGACGATGTTTCTTCTACAAAGGACCCTGTTAACTTCCTACACAATCCCAATGTCATCTTTGATATCTCCTTTTGATACAGTCAAAACTTCTTAACACAAGTGAAACCAATGTAAAAGCCTGAGTACCTGATTGAAATGTGAATAGCCATGTTCAGAATCTCGTTTCTCCGACCCTCGCACCAACATCTGGGTAGAAGTCTCCGTCATCCGTCAAGTTCAGAGGCTCCCTCAGATCAGAAGAGGATGTCCAGTGTAGAGAAGTTGCTCAAAAAGTAGACCCGTTTACACAGGAACAGTATAGAGAGACGGGTACCAACTTAGGATAACAAAATGATCAGGTAAAAAATGTGCAAAAAAGTGCAATGGTCCTCAGTCCTTGACACTTTTGATACAGGCCCCCAAAGACTTCAACAGGCAACCAAATCCTTTCTTTCTTAGGTTTCAATTTTTTGTTGGAGATCGAGAAAGTTGAATAGTTTGTCAATCATGTAAGGTAGGACACCGGTAAGACAGATTACCAGCGCCACATTAACAAGATTTCACTTAATAACATGCTTACCCAACCATTAACTCTTGGATCATTAGGTCGTCACACTTTCCAGATAGTAGTTGGCCACACCGACAGGCACACACGTTTGCACAACTCTGCTGCTTCTACAGTTCAGTGGTGCTTTCTATAGCATTTAATGAATGGTAACCAATTAATTTAAGACATAATTTTTTTTAAAACAGCCAAGTACAACATTTACTATCCTTGAGTTGAAATAAAAGTTATCTTTGAAGTTAGATTTTTTTTTGTATCAGCTGATGCAAAAAAAAACTCAATAAAATTTAGACCTGTTAATTGTTACTGTCGCAGTATTCAAATGAAGTTTGTAACTTTTTCGTTAAAAATATTGTTACTTTTAAATCAATTTTTAAATCATGTCATGCCACAAATGAATAAATATGGTTAAATTGATGACGTACTTGTATTTCATTTTGAGTTTAGACAGGTGTGCATCACACTTATCCAAACATGTCGTGCCAAAGAGATAAATTTAGTTAAAATGATGACATACTTGTATGTCATGAAGATTGTTCCCAAGAATACAACTTTAGGATGTGTTCCACTTGCATTAATTGTATTGAGTGCAAGTTGTACTTGGCTTCACAATCATCAAGGTATCAATATATAGAACCAGAAGCACTCCCACAATTTGAGTCACAAGCAAATTTTACCGAATTTTTTGTTTTCCTAATTCGATTTAAGATATTCCAACTCTGGGAAGATCTAGAAAAGAAGACTTTTTAAAGCGACCAAAGTGTTAAAGGTAGTAGAAAAAAAAAACATTTGCCAAGAGAGTTTTGAAAAAAAAAAAAAAATATCTTAAAATTCCGTATTTTGGAAAGTAAAGTCGAACGTTCTATATGAAAAATGTATGCATTTTGTACGAAGCAATGTGAACTCTTTTTGTGGGAATGTCTTGATAAAATGTATTAAGAAAATTTATGTAAAATACACAATTATTATGCAGTTGTGACCCAAACTACCAAAAAAGAAAAAATCTTTCCACATTGTCGTATTTCCTGGCCCAAAATTAAGTTTACAGCCAAAATTAAGAATAGTTTTGATTGAAAACAATTTGTTTTGCGTGTGTGGCCAACACAAAGAATGGTGAGCGAAATGTTTCACGTAATAATTTGTCTTCTTCTTTTTGTCAAGTTGGATCACAGATGCAGTCAAATGCACAATCATGAATAAATCCAGGCCTGATACTTCACGGAGGCAACGAAGGCGATAGCCTCGATGCCCCTGGTCATTGCCTTGGTGCCCTGGAAATGATCCAGTACAGATTTACAATTTCCTCATAGGGTGCCTTTTACCAAGGAGGAAATGCTCTGGTGCCCTTGCCTTTTCAAAATCGAGGCATACAGGCCTGTAAGTCTATAGAAACAATTCAGAACACATGATTCAAGGTTTATCATTCTGTTTTTGCGACAAACACCCCAGGTGGGAAGGGGGCAGAGGTAAAATGACCGCCATTTCTGGGGTTGCAAAGGTTTACAGTAACCTTACCCCACAGAGGAAGGGTCAGAGGTCACATGGCAGGTGGATTAATATAAAGTACCAGTCATTTCCCCCAGGTAGGAAGGGGCAAAGGTCATGTGTGTACATATGAACCTCAACATTTAGTTTGCTGCGACACAGTCCCTAGCAGAAAGGGATGAAAGTCATGTATGATGGTAGTGGTACAACAGTAATCCACTAAAGTAAAACATTTAGTTTGCGCGACACAATCCCTAGCAGAAAGGGATGAAAGTCATGTGTGATGGTAGTGGTACAACAGTAAGACACTAATGTAAAACGTTACTAAGTTTGCTGTGACCCAATCCTCTAGCAAAAAGGGGATAGAAGTCATGCACCATGGTAGTGGTACAACAGTAAGCCACTGCTAGGGAAATCGTTGAAAGGTCCCTAGTTTGCTGTGACACACACCCCTAGCAGAAAAGGGCAGCTCGGTCATTTAAACAGGGCAAGTGCACCAAGGCGGTTTCTCCTTGGTAAAGGGCACCTCTATGGAATAATTGCAAGAATATTTCAAGAGGCACCCAGGCAATGACCAGTGGCAGCATCGCCTCCGTAATGTATCAGGCGTGTCGTAGTAACAGTATCGAGGATGACATTTGTGCAATGACCAACTCTCAGGGAAAAAGAGAATTTAAGTCTTGTCACGACCAATAAGTTACAAAGTATGCAACGATCCTAACCAGAGCTTGTCCCAATTTCATGGCTCTGCTTACCGTAAGCACAGAATCTGCGCTTACGGAAGCACAGAATTCTGTGCTTACGGCAAGCGTATTTCACGGGTTACCAGCAAATTTTTGCTTCTGCGCATGTGTACTCCACGTTACTAGCATTCCACGCTTCAAATGCTAGCACAGAAATTAGGCGATTGCAAGTAAGTGGGGAATCGTGATCGTAAGCGCAGAATTCGGCGGTAAGCAGAGCCATGAAAATGGGCCCTGGAAGGCTTTCATCATAGAAGGTGTGCACTCAAGTTTCTTGTTCGTTCTTTCAATCGATCAGTCCACCCCAGGGGTAAGGGGAGTATCGATCAATAACAACAATTCATGAAGGTAAACAATTCAATTTTAGATAATCGTTTTTTGAAACTAGCTATACAGCATGAGTTATCACAAATTAATGTAAGCAACACTGACAGTTTAAAAACACCTTTACCACAGTTCGGCCATTTTGTCTGGTTCCCTAAACCGATCAAAACCCGCTTGAAAGTCTCAAAAGGAACCAGACTACTTTTGGATGTCGAGCCTCATTTTGTTTCTTGAGACAATCCTGATGGCACTGTCAGTGATAAAGGATCCTGATCTTATTTAAGTACCCATACTGGGATGGATGCTCGGCCTCCTCATCAGTAAGACATCTCTCTGGCATCAGGTGGTCGTCGTTGTCGTCATCGTCAGCGGTGATTTCAACTCCTTGTTCCAGTGAGCTCTTGCCTTGAGTTCCTCTCAGTGTAGACCGATCCGAAGATGTTGATTCTCTTCAGGAGTACTCAATCTCTTGTAGTCTGTAAAACAAAAAACCAAAAACAAAAATAAAAAATGACTTTTACATAAAAAATGAACCTTTGACCCTAACCATCCTGGGGTCGATTTCACAAAGAGTTGGAAAGATTACATTAAACAGTGAAAGTTTCAGCAAAAAAGGTCTACTGGTTCTACTTGCCGAGAACACAGAAAGAAGCAAAACCCTGTCACAGTAGCGTTGAATCCATCCGAGGTAAAGATTTCGATACAAGGTTTGCTTTTTTCCCCAAACATTTCAGCAAAATTGACCAGGGGTTTCCTTACGGGTGGCGAACCCTTTGACACTGAATTTTTGCTCTTCTGTTTAAAATATAAAACCTCTGAAATAAAACGAACTTATTTGTATATCAAAATATTTGGAGGGGTTAACGTTTTAATTTGAAGTGGCGCAATTTTGAATCAAACACAGTAAAAAAAATTGCCAGGGGTTTCCTTACGGGTGGTGAACCCTTTGTCACTGAATTTTTGCTCTTCTGTTTTCAGAGTTAAAAATATAAAACCAAATATTTGGGGGCTTGGTCTTCAAGACTTGCCAAATGATAAATCACCTTATATGAAGTGGCGCATTTTTCAAGTAAAAAAATCGGCCTCCTCATCAGTAAGACGTCTCTCTGGCATTCAGGTGGTGGTCGTCGTCGGTGGTGATTTCATCTCCTTGTTCCAGTGAGCTCTCAACTGGAGTTCCTCTCAGTGTAGACTGATCCAAAGATGTTGATTCTCTTCAAGAGTACTCAATCTCTTGATGCCTGTAAATAAAATAAATAAAAAATCTAAAATTACATTTACATAAAAAAAGGAACCTTTGATAAGTGCATGCACTGGGTTCTTTTACATGCGTTACACAACACATGGGACCAACAGCTTTACGTCCCTTCTGAAGGACGAAGCAATGGTTCATTGTCTTGCTTTAAAAGGACACAAGTGTCGTGGCTTGGGAATGGAACCCATACTCTGCTGATCAGAAACACCAGAGTTTGAATTCGGTGCTCGGCCACGACACTTCCGACGACGATTTACACACGTCATGTGAACAGTGAATTTCTGCTTGTACTAATCCTCATCAAGCACTGAAATCCGCCATTGAGTGACGCTCGTGGCTCTTCAACAATATTACCCCTGATCACTAGGACATTTCATTCATCAAACCAACTCAGCTCCCTAGGGAATAAACTGCCTCTGCAGCCAGATATGTGGTGACCAAGCTAAATGCATCACAAGAACCATCTCAACCCTCACAGGTACCTACTTACCCCTGTGCATTCTATGGAAACTGTATGATAAACCTAAAAGGATCTACAAGCCTAAAGCCTGGTTCATACTTCCTGCGAATGCGAAGAAAATTTTGTTGTCATGAACTTGCAATGAATAACTCGCAACAGTTGAACTGAGTTCAACCCCTTCGGAACATTCGCTAAGAAAACAGGGCTGTGTCGCCAAAATTCACTTTGCATGTGCAGGAAGTATGAACCAGGCTTAAGTAGTGATTAACTTACTTACATGATGGGCAGAAATAGAAGACGGTTTGTCCTTCATCAGCTGATCGTGTTTGCCTGGTGTGGAAATGAAGTCCATCGTGACCGAACTTGGCACATGCCCTGTCAATCTGAAACCAGACCAGATACAAAAATGAAATCAAGAAGTGATGAAAAATAACCAATCATTGGAAAAGCAAATTTGTGATACTACGCCTAAAAGGTAAGGCCATAAGTTTTTTTTTTCTTCAATGATTATTGGACAAAATGTAGAAAGATGAAATAAAACTAAGAAAGTTTCAGCAAAAAAGGGTCTACTGGTTCTACTGGTTGAGAACACAGAAAGAAGCAAAACCCTGTCACAGTAACGATGAATCCGATTTCAATACATCAACAAGGTTTGCTTTTTCCCGAACATTTAAAAAAAATTGACCAGGGGTTTCCTTACGGGTGGCGAACCCTTTGGCACTGAATTTTTGCTCCTCTGTTTTCAGAGGTAAAATATAAAACCTCTGAAATAAAAAAAACCTACTAAGAACCTACTTGTATATCAAAACATTTGGAGGATTAACGTTATTTTCCGAAATTTACCAAATGTAAACTCTTAATTTGAAGTGGTGCAATTTTCAATCAAACACAGTTAAAAAATTGGCCAGAGGTTTCCTTACGGGTGGCGAACCCTTTGTCACTGAATTTTTGCTCTTCTGTTTTCAGAGTTAAAAATATAAAACCAAATATTTGGTGGCTTGTTCTTCAAGACTTGCCAAATGATAAATCACCTTATATGAAGTGGCGCATTTTTCAATTTAAAAAATCGGCCTCCTCATCAGTAAGACATCTTTCTGGCATTCAGGTGGTGGTCGTCGTCGGTGGTGATTTCATCTCCTTGTTCCAGTGAGCTCTTGTCTGGAGTTCCTCTCAGTATAGACCGATCTGAGTAATGTTGATTCTCTTCAAGAGTACTCAATCTCTTGATGCCTGTAAATAAAATAAATAAAAAATCTAAAATTACATTTACATAAAAAAAGGAACCTTTGATAAGTTTGCACTGGGTTCTTTTACATGCATTACACAACACATGGGACCAACAGCTTTACGTCCCATCTGAAGGATGAAGCAATGGTTCATTGTCTTGCTTTAAAAGGACACAAGTGTCGTGGCTGGGGATTTGAACCCATACTCTGCTACTGATCAGAAACACCAGAGTTTGAATTCGGTGCTCAGCCACTACACTTCCGACGACGATTCACACACATGTTATGCGAACAGTAAATTTCTGCTTGTACTATACCTCATATAGCACTGAAATCCGTCATTGAGTGACGCTCGTGGCTCTTCAACAATATTACCCCTGATCACTAGGACATTTCATTCATCAAACCAACTCAGCTCCCTAGGGAATAAACTGCCTCTGCAGCCAGATATGTAGTGACCAAGCTAAATACATCACAAGAACCATCTCAACCCTCACAGGTACCTACTAACCCCTGTGCAATCTATGGAAACTGTATGATAAACCTAAAAGGGTCTACAAGCCTAAAGCCTGGAAAATACTTCCTGCGAATGTGAAGCAAATTTGGTTGTCACGAACTTGCAATGAATAACTCGCAACAGTTGAACTGTGTTCAACCCCTTCGGATCATTCGCTAAGAAAACAGGGCTGTGTCGCCAAAATTCACTTTGCATTTGCAGAAAGTATGAACCAGGCTTAAGTAGTGATTAACTTACTTGCATGATGGGCAGAAATAGAAGATGGTTTGTCCTTCATCAGCTGATCGTGTTTGCCTGGTGTGGAAATGAAGTCCATCGTGACCGAACTTGGCACATGCCCTGTCAATCTGAAACCAGACCAGATACAAAAATGAAATTAAGAAGTGATCAAAAATAACCAAGCATTGAAAAAACAAATTTGTGATAACACGCCTAAAAGGTAGGGCCATAAGTTTTTTGGTTTTTTTCAATGATTTAAAGACAAAATGTAGAAAGATTAAATAAAAACTAAGAAAGTTTCAGCAAAATAGGTCTACTGGTTCGACTTGCTGAGAAAACAGAAAGAAGCAAAACCCTGTCACAGAAGCGATGAATCCATCGGAGGTAAAGATTTCGATACATCAACAAATAAGGTTTGCTTTTTTCCCAAACATTTCAAAAAATAGTGGCCAGGGGTTTCCTTACAAGTGGCGAACCCTTTGTCAATGAATTTTTGCTCTCTGTTTCTAGAGTTAAAAATATAAAAACCAAATATTTGGGGCCTGTTTTTCAAGACTTGCCAAATGATAAATCACCTTATATGAAGTGGCGCATTTTTCAACTAAACAAAATCGACCTTCACATCAGTAAGACATCTCTCTGGCATCAGGTGGTCTTCATCGTCATCGGTGGTGATTTCATCTCCTGGTTCCAGTGAGCTCTTGACTAGAGATTTTCTCAGTGTAGACCGATCCGAAGATGTTGGTTCCTTCAGGAGTACTCAATCTCTTGACGCCTGTAAAACTAAAAAATAAAGAAAAAATTACTTTTACATAAAAAATGAACCTTTGATCCTAACCATCCTGGGGTCGATTTCACAAAGAGATAAGACTAGTCCTAATTTAGGACTAGTCCCAGGCAGGAGTATTTAAAACTTAAGGCTAGTCCTAAGTTAGACGAGTAACTTGTCCTAACTTGAGATAAGACTAGTCATAAAGGCAGTGGACACTATTGGTAGTTACTCAAAATAATTGTTAGCATAAAACCTTTCTTGGTAACAAGGAATGGGTAGAGGTTGATGGTATAAAACATTGTGAGAAACAGCTACCTCTGAAGTGGAGTACTTTTTGAGAAAGTAACTTTTCACGAATTTGATTTCGAGACCTCAGATTTAGAATTTGATATCTCGAAATCAACCATCTGAAAACCGCAACTTTGTGTGACATGGACGTTTTTTTCTTTCATTATTATCTCGCAACTTCGACGACCGATTGAGCTCAAACTTTCACAGGTTTGTTATTTTATGCATGTAATGTTGAGATAAACTAAGTGAGAAGACTGGTCTTTGACAATTACCAATAGTGTCCAGGGGTAGATTTCACAAAGGTAGTCCTAACTTAGGGCTAGTCCTAGGCAATGCTAAGAGATAGGACTAGTCCTAAGTTAGGACCAGTAACTCATCCTAACTTAGGACTGGTCCTATCTCTTAGCATTGCCTAGGACTAGTCCTAAGTTAGGACTACCTTTGTGAAATCCACCCCAGGGTCTTTAACTTTTTGAAAAGTCAACCCCAGATCCTTCAAGATCCATTGCATGTTTTGTTTGTTTCTGTTTTGCTGATTGCTGCATTGTGCTTTTTACACATACACATGTCATGTAAACAGTGAATTTCTGCTTGTACTACATGTAATACTCATATAACACTGAAATCCATCATTCAGTGACGCTCATGGCTCTTCAACAATGTTACCCCTGATCACTATTTATTTCATTCATCAAACCAACTCAGCTCCCTTAGGAATTAACCGCCTGTGCAGCCAAATATGAAGTGACCAAGTTAAATACATCACAAGAACCATCTCAACCCTCACAGGTACCTACTAACCCCCGTGCAATCTATGGAAACTGTATGATACACCTAAAAGGCTCTACAAGCCTAAAGCCTGGTTCATACTTCCTGCAGTATGAACCAGGCTTAAGTAGTGATTAACTTACTTGCATGATGGGCAGAAATAGAAGACGGTTTGTCCTTCATTAGCTGATCGTGTTTGACTGGTGTGGAAATAAAAGTTCATCATGACCGCACTTGGCACATGCCCTGTCAATCTGAAACCAGACCAGATACAAATATGAAATTAAGAAGTGATGAAAAATAACCAAGCATTGAAAAAAACTAATTTGTGATAATACGCCTAAAAGGTAGGGCCATACGCTTGGATTTATTTTTGTCAATGATTAATGGACAAAATATAGAAAGATGAAATCAAACTAGCAAAATAGGTCTACTGGTTTGACTTGCTGAGAAAACAGAAAGAAGCAAAACCCTGTCACAGTAGCGATGAATCAATCCGAGGTAAAGATTTTGATACATCAACAAATAAAATTTGCTTTTTTCCAACTGTTTCAAAAAAAATTGGCCAGGGGTTTCCTTACGGGTGGCGAACCCATAGCCATTTTTGCTATATATAACCTCTGAAATAAAATGAACCTATTTGTATATCCAAATATTTGGGGGCTTACGTTAGTTTAAAAATTTACCCAATGTCAACTTTGAATTTGAAGTGGCACACTTTTCAATCTAACACAGTTAAAAAAATTGGCCAGGGGTTTCCTTACGGGTGGCGAACCCATTGTCACCGATTTTTGCTCCTCTGTTTTAACAGGTAAAATATTAAACCTCTGAAATAAAACAAACCTATTTGTATATCAAAATATTTGGGGGTTTACGTTATTTTTCAAAATTTACCAAACGTAAACTATTAATATGAAGTAAACAAATTTTTGGTCTTCTGTTTTCAGAGTTAAAAATATGAAACCAAATATTTGGGGGCTTGTTTTTCAAAACTTACCAAATGATAAATTACCTAATGATATGTAGTGGCGCATTTTTCAATTAATAAACACAGTTAAAGAATTGGCCAGAGGTTTCCCTACGGGTGGCGAACCCATATCACTGAAGTTTGCTCTTCTTAAGAGTTAAATATAAAACCTCTTAAATAAAACATTTGCATTTTTCTTTTAAACCATTTCATAATTGACCAGAGGTTCCCCTACATGTGGCTAACCTTTTACACTGATTCGTTTTTGTTTCTTTCCTGAAATAAAATAAAATGGTGAACCTAAATATTTGGGGGGTTATATTCTTTAAAGAAACCATATGAAATAAATTACCTAATAAATTTCATCTATTGTGCATCTGTTTTTCATAAACCAATTTTAAAAATGGCTGGAGGTTTCCCTGTGGGTGGTGAACCCTTTACACAGATTTTAATTGTACATCTTTTTTTATTCATTCAGAGTAAAATATAAATAATGAAACCTCTAAAAGATAGACAATTAAACAACAATAAAGTACGAACATTTCTGTACGTAAACATCAAGATATAAACCTAAACAATTTGGACATTTCCTAATAATACTTACCACTAATTTCACTCACCAATGGTCCTACATGTAGGTCTTTCTGGCTGACGACCTTGTGACGACCTTCAACATCCTTGGGAGAGTTGAGACGCAGGTATGAATGATAGACCACACCATGTAATGCAGCTGTAATGAGAAGGAAGACAAAAAGTGACTTTTCATTCATTCAAAAATATGCCGTCTGTGCTAATGGTAGTGATATACGCAGTCACCGCTAAGTAATACAAAGAAAAAATTTCACTGATAATATTAATAATAATAAATACAACTTTACACAAGTGTTACATTTTGTTGAAAATCTGTGAAAGAAATGTAGGAGAAAGTTTCCGTATGGCGCCACCACTTTTTCATTCTATATGAAATAATATAGCATCTAATTTACCTCAATGAGATATCCCTTTTTGTAAAAATGAGTCAAAAGTGGTGGCGCCATACGGAAAGTTATCCGAAATGTAATTTTAACTTTAACAAAATTTTAAAAAACGTGTTGGTCGTTTTTGAAATCATGAGTGCCCAGCACCAGCAGGTTGCACAGCACAGACCATGGCCCAATTTCATGGCTCTGCTTATACCCCCGAATTCTGCGCTTCGATCACGATTCCCCGCTTGCGTGCAAGCGCCGAATTTCTGCGCTAGCCTTGTAAGCGTAGAATGCCTAGTAACGTGGAGTACGCACGCGCTCAAGCCCAAATTCGCCGCTAGCCCATGAAATACGCTTGCCGTAAGAACAGAATTCCCTGCTTCCGTAAGCGCCGATTCTGTGCTTACGGTAAGCAGAGCAATAAAATTGGGCCCATGCCTCATCATAAGATTTGAAAATCTGAAACCTCCATTTAAAAAAAAAAGACAAGTCAGACAGTCAATGGGGATAACTTTCTGTCTGGCGTCCTCACTTTTTTACTCATTTTTACAATAATCGGATATCTCATTGAGGTAAATTAGATACTACAGTCGACTCCCGTTATTACGAGCTCGCATGTTACGAGGTTCCGGTTGATACGAGGTTTTTTGCCGGTCCCGAACGACCCCATGCGTGTTTCAATGCATTAAAATACTGATTATACGAGCACGGTAGTAGCGAGAACACGGTTATAACGAGGTAATTTGGGAGACCCATTACGAGCAAAACATTGTTTAAAACCCTTCTATAACGAGAACAATTCAAAAACCAACAAAGCAAATACCTGTTCAGCCGGTAAAGTCGATATTTGTGGCTTTTAAGACATACAATAGAGGTGTTAAGTGGACGCTACCGCTAGCAACACTAATCCGAAACCGGGAGTCACGAGTCAGCAAGCAAAGTTAATTCCAAACTCCGGACAATGGTGGGATTAGGAGGTTTGCATGGTTCAAACATTGGAGAAATCTTAAGAAAAGATACTGATCCACTGAGTTTATAAGCGCATTATAAATTTTCAGAAGAAAAAAACACCCGCAACTTGCAATCAAAACTAGTTGCGTGATCAATATTATTGAATGCAAAAGCAAGATTTTACCTGGTATCCCACATTGGCAATGAACCATCTAACATGACAGTGTTTACCAATGAAAATCAAGATTCTATTTTTTGTTGCTGCGACGAGTGTATTGCGCATGCACACACATGCACAGAACATCTTCCCTGGTATCTCGCGTTAGCAATGAACCTTCTATTATTACACTAGTGGTTACCAATGAAAATCCAGCTTTTATTTTATTGACTGAACATTTTCTCAGCGTGTGCAGTATGCATTGCAGCAGTAAGATTTCCCCTGGTGTCTCGCAGCAGCAATGAACCATCCAGCGTTAATAAACAGGTGGTTACCAATGAAAACCAAGACTCTATTTATTGCATTGGCAATAAACTGCCGGCGACCAAAGTTTTGTAAGAGAAACTTCCAAAACATGAACGCAAGTTAAAATCTTATACTTGTTATCAATCTTGTAAAATGTAAATTGATTTTAAAATTGAATTTAAAACTAAACCAACTTAGTTAAAACAGTTTTATAATCCCTGCGTTGTGCTTGTTTGTGCAGTACATCGCACATACTACTCTATGCACACAGTAGTATAGTCAATTGCAGCTCTGCCATGCATCTGTGTGTACACACGTGCGGCCATTATGTCATGTATATATGCAAGTACATGTACATGTGTTGTGTGCATGCACAATGATGACGTATGTATCTATATTTAGCGCGCTGCGTTTAAGACGAGATTCGGATAATACGAGGAAAATGGGCCAGTCCGGCGGACCTCGTTATAACGGGAGTCGACTGTATAGGGCTATTTCATATCGAATCAAAAAGTGGTTGTGCCAAGGGTATTTCTTTTAAAGTTTTATTTTTTTTTTACCACAACTGCAAAAAGATTTTGATTTTATTTATACATATTTTTGTTTTAATTTATAAATGGAAAAGTTTCCGTATGGCGCCACCACTTTTTCATTCGATATGAAATAATATTGTATTTAATTAACCTCAATGAGATATCCCTTTTTGTAAAAATGAGGGGTCCTACTAAAAGCCGACAACTCGCCGACAACGCCGACAACAAGCCCAGAGCGCCGACAACTCGCCGCCAACAAGTTTTAATTACCTCGAAAATTGCCAATATACCATAGATGTATTAGAACTATATGTGCTCTGTAATATAAACATAAATTTAATGGAAAAACTTCACGAAAAGTGTGAATTTTTAACCAGAAAAAAAACTGAACGTTCACGGAAAACGGTCGGACGCCATCTTGGCTTAAAATCGTGTTCGGACCAGTCCATTATGATGCGGGTGAGTCAGACTTAGCAATAGAGGGCGGGCGTCATGTTTTTAGACCTTTTCGCAAATACCGGGGCGCGCGCGTAAAGCTTGGAATTAGGTGCATTGTGGTCTTGCTGGTATCAAAAATTGATCCATATATATCCCACAATGCACCTCATTCAACATTCTGCGCTTGCGCATTGGTATTTGCGATAAGGTCTCAGTAAAGGTCTTCACATGAAGCCCGCCCTCTGTTGTTGACAAGTGCTAAATCTACCCGTATCATAATGGTCTGGTCCAAACACGGTTTTTAAGCCAAGATGGCGTCCGACCGCTTTTCGTGCAAGTGAAGTTTTTTTCTGGTTAAAAATTCACACTTTTTGTGTAGTTTTTCCATTAACTTTATGTTTATATTACAGAACACATATAGTTCTAATACATCTATGGTTTATTGGCCATTTTTGAGGTAATTAAAACTTGTTGGCGGCGAGTTGTCGGCGCTCTGGACTTGTTGTCGGCGTTGTCGGCGAGTTGTCGGCTTTTAGTAGGACCGAAAATGAGTGAAAAAGTGGTGGCGCCGTACGGAAAGTTACCCTTATAAATTATTAATGACCAAACAACAGTGGATGAACCACCAGTGCAATCATTACAAAGGATGATATAACAGGCAATCATTAATTCTACAGACAAGCCTATAGTACTAGATATAATGTAAATTACAAAATTATAATATTAATTGAAAACTTAGTCTACTATCCTATAAATATATTTTTTTGTTATTTTTAACTACAAATTATCAGTCACAGGTCATTTACATCATCAGAATAAAAGTCATTAAGCTGAATTTGAATCAATATTTATTTACTATAATTAATATTCAAAGTCTGTTGCGATCATGCATCAGCCTCCTCCCCCACCGCCTCCTTGGCCACGTCCCGACCTCGCCTCTCCCTTTTATAAATAACGCACAAGTCAAGGGGGCTATCAGATTACAAACAACTTTACAAGCTCCGGTTTCCACAATAAGTATATATATTTCAAACTTACTGTTTGCATTTACTTTGTCAGGACATGTCTTGCACTTCGTAACTACCGTTCCTTTTCCAGGAAACGGTAAAATGGAGCCACATTGCGGGTAAAATTCTCTCGAAGAAGCAACTCACTTCTCTCTGCTGTCCATGTTTTAGAGAAATTCTGCTCCCGCATGCGTTTCTGAATGGGACGCACGTGATTTATAAAGCTTGACTTCATCCATACATTCCGCGTTGAAATTGGTTTAGGGTATCTGACTAGGTATTTAAATAGAAATCGCGCCCTCTGTCGGCGGATTGTAGGGTCTCCCGCACAAAGTTAATGAGTTGTATTAATTAATTGATGCACTTGCTGGATGATTTTGATTAATTCTGGTTAAAAATACCAAGCGCAACAGGATAAACAATGAAATTAAATAAACATTATCCCCAACTACGAACCACACCACATCACTATCTAAGAGAGAAATCCCTTCCAAATACTACTAAATAAAAATCGCTTTAAATTATTTTGTTTAAAATAATCCCTAGAACATTACAAAAGTTGTCACTCACAAATATGCAAAAAAAACAAAGAAATAATATTATTACATGGTTTTGTTTAACCATGATAATGCTGGAAAATAGTTTTTTGCCCCTCGCTATTTTTATGCTTTGTCTTTTCATGTGTGTCCTGAATGCATTTTGTTATTTTTAACCACAGGGGTAAGTTTACGCAATAATAAAAAAAACCAGGAGGGGCGTAACAAGTTATATTTTAAGTTGCTGCTGGGGGATTAGCAAATTGTTTTTGGTTTGAAGCTTCTAATTTTAGATTCGCTTGCAACTCACGGATATACTGGCATGCGATAGCAAGTGAATGAGACCGTTGCAACTAACGCCTATAATCAAGCAATAACGTTTTGTCACAAACTTTCATATTTTAAGCATAATGTTGAGATACACCAAGTGAGCAGACTGGTCTTTGACTGTACTTTTTCTAGGACAAAAAACACAATGTCCACAGATTAACATTAAACTTACACAGTTTGAAGATAATGATGGTAGAAAAGCTTCCCTGAAAATAATTTGCTGAGGTGCTGTAGTTAATGAAAAATGAGTAAAACAATGTCATGAAAATAATTTTCATCTCTAGATCGTGAGACGAAAATTATTTGAGCATGTGAAAACGTATTTTCATGACATTGTTTTACTCATTTATCAAAAACTTCAGCACCTTATAGCCTTGTGAACTTGTCAAATTTTGAATAATGTTCACAAGGCATTTTGCCTGAACATGTTCACAAATTTTGAATGTGTTCTCAAGGCTATAAGGCCTTGTGAACACGTCAAATTTTGAATGTGTTCAGTAGGCCTTGTGAACTTTTCTAATTTTGCCTGAAAGTGGTTTATTATTTGATATCTGATATAAAAAGTCGCATCCCCTTAAGGTGATCCCCTGTCTGCCGCTTCCCAGGTTGTATCGTTACCCGGGTGTGATCCCTGGCTACACAGCAGTTTGCGGTTTAATGGCTTCTGACAGGCACCCCCCGAACAAAGATGTTGACAAAATTGGGAGACCACCAACATAGGGCTAGATAGCTCAGTTGGTAGAGCGCCGGCACGTTAATCCGGAGGTCGTTGTTCAAATCCCGCTCTAGTCAATTTTTCTTTGTTCAATCCAAAATCATTTATATGTATATATATATATTAATTTTATTCTTTTTAAAACAGTTAGAGCAATGCACATTAATCAAAGATTTTCTAAGGAGCAGCTGTTTCGCTTTTTAAATTTGATCTTTAATGAATTATATAGTAGAAGAAAATATAATTAATTTAAAATTATTCAATAACACTTAAATTGACACTAGACACTAAAATATAGCTAATTGTTCAATATAATTACTAAAACTTCAGTACTTTTTTTTCAAGTTGAGTTGGAAAGCTGCTCTGGAAATTAAAGCAGGCAAATAATTTGTTCATCTTAGAACTGAAAGAAGAGCTGTTGATACAACCAATAATATTCTAATTATTAAAATATTGCTTACTGGCGAACATTTATATCTCGATTACAAAGAGATACATTTAAAAACAAAAGGAATCCCTCAGTCCGGTCCAACTCTTGTCTTTATTTTCGCCGCTGTTTTTGTTAGAGTGAGCGGCACCATCGACTTGCTGGGAGGGATTGTGAGGTTGGCAAAACTGATGCAAGATTGAACAACTTTACGCAAGATTGAACCAAACTAACGCTAAATCGAAAACCTAAGACGAGATTGATAAACCACACACAAGATTGACTAACATAGCGCAAGTTTTCCACTAGTGGTTTAATCACAACGAGGCCTGGTTCTTGATAATTTTACCGAGACGAAGTCAAGGTAATTTATCAAGAACCAGGCCTCGGCGGGTTTAAACCACTAGTTGAAGACCGATTCAACACACTTTGATTCCCATTCAAGTACTTTTTCGGTCAAAAAACATCAATACTTAGGGTCAAAAAGTAAATAAATGCAAAAATTATAACTTTTCAATGATTTCTTTCAACACAACACCCCTCCAGCTATGAATAATGGTTAGGCCCAGTCAAGGCCCTTGGGTAAACAACTCCTTATAAGGGAATGCTGTGCGCGTCGCGCGTATCGCGTGATGTGGCACAACTGTTTCAGCCGTTGCTCTCGACCAATAGGAATGAAGAAACTGTCTTATAAGCACAGGTGCAAGCTCACGTGTCACGCGCCCATGTTTCAACACTTTTTACTGGTGTTTTATCATCCGTTCAAGCAACCCCTCGTGAGTCCCTCTCGACCAATCAGAATGGATAAACTGTCTTAGGTATTTTTTATGAATGCAGGATTCGAGATGACAGGTAAAGAACAGCATGATACATAGATCTCTTCGACAGAAATTGCGATTTAAAAAAATCAACATCTTTTATCAATACTAGTCCGGCTAGAAATATATTTCGGGGCACACAGTCCAATTAGACTAACGACCTTATAAGAAAATTACAAAAAACAAACATATTATTCTTCTTCATTACTGTGTCACAATATTCTCAGTATTAAGCAAAGATCGTAAAGCGCCGCGTAGCGGCGCGCCGCTACGCGGCGCTATACGATCTTTGCAGTATACCCAGTACTTTCCCGAGTTCTGTGAAAAAAATGCACGGAGAGATTACAAAGGAACCTAAGCAAAAACTAACGTACATGCAGAAAGTGACAGGGTAGCCGCTAAAGCGAATAACTGATAAAAACAAGTTTTTGAAAAAAAAGCTGATTCTCATAAATGTTGTATTAACTTGGCAAGAGTTTTTAAACATCAACTCCAGCTTTAAAAAGCTGGAGTTGATGATGTTGAGACTGTCCCGGAATAAACCTAATTACTGATTGAACAGTCCTGTGTTAACAGTTATTAATTGAGAAGGAACTAAAGGCAGCGTTATTTTTTTTAGTAGGAAAATAACACTGACATGTTTGTTCTGGTTTTGTTTAGCAGAGAAGTTTCATTTCCTGATTAAAGTAAAGTCTTTTCTAACGTTTTAATTATATGTCGTCAAAAGTCAAGCCTTGTGACTCGTGAATTTTGTTAAAATTGCAACCCGTAATGTACAACTCTTAAAGTGTCGTGGATTGGTCGTGAATGTTGAATCCTGGTGTCAATGTCCACGACATAGGACACAAGTCGTGAATTTTGTCATGAATGGTGACTTTAATGTTTGATCTCCCATTATCAGGTGCATCATTTTAACCCTTTCTACTGGGGGGGGGGGGGTGGCAAAGAATTATGGACCGTTAAAATTCAAACAAGTTTATTATTGCCCTCTACGAAAACTTCCGCTTAGGGGTTCGACTTCGGTTTTTGCAAACGTATACACAAGCCCATCACCCATCATTTAAAGACATTCATTGGCTACCGAGAGGCTGGCTCACATAGAATCGGCAAAGACCCAGCGGAAGGCGACGGACGTGAATCGCAAATCCTTACACGCGTTGGCGGCAAAACGACGGCAAAGGGTGAAAATGACCTAACGGGTAGGAGTGACCTTCAGCGACAACACGAATCCATTTTAAAATTGCTCTTCTTGTTTTTAAATGCTTGGAAAAAATACTCTTCGATATGTTTTCACTTAAACACAGCGAACACTATTTGTAGTTGTCAAAGACGAGTCTTTAAAGTTGGTGTATCTCAACATATGCATAAAATAACAAGCCTGTGAAAATTTGAGCTCAATCGGTCGTCGAAGTTGCGAGATAATAAGGAAAGAAAAAACACCCTTGTCACCCTTGAGTCAATGGATAATATTCTGTAAAAAGCTTGTCAGTAATAGTTTAGCACTCAATGAAGCTCTAGGGAGTTTGCTCATACACATCTTTTGGACACGTTTAAATAATGTCAATACCTGTGTTCTCACTTAGTGTATTCCAACATGCATGAATAAGAAATGTGAAATGATGGGCTCAAAATTTGTCAGAGAAGTCGCAAGAAAAAACGTCATTAAAAACACCATTTATTTTTTATAATGCCTCATGTATAAAATGTGTGTGCTTTCACAGATGCCAGAGAAAGGCTTTTGCAGGCACGAAGTATTTTTCAGATTCGCATAATTTCAGTGAGATTTTACCTCTTCCTCAAAAATTACGTCACTTCCAGAGAGGAAGTCGTTTCTCACAATGTTTTATACTCATCAACAGCTATAATAATATAAAAATAGTTTTTTTGAGCGTTACCAAACGTGCCAGATACCTTTAACGAAATAGCGCCCTCTGTTGTTTATGTCGCGAAACCAACAAGGAAGTAAAGTAGTCGCCCCAGCGCCATAACTTGCGTACGTTCACGGCACGGCACACACTTTTTCATACATTCTTGGCCTTTTCACTTTTATTTCCGTGAGTTTGTGTCACCATGTCTTCCTTGAGATCAGTCACATTTTAAAGGAGTCAGTCATTTCAAGAGTTTGTGGTGAGCTGATGTTTTAGTAAGAAAGATAGGTAAGTATGTTTTGTTCATTCATGATGTGAGTGAAGTTTTATTTTGAACGTTCAATTCATGCATGATTTGTTTTGCGTTGTTTTGTTGGAAATGTTTTGGGTAGGGTGCGGCGTATAGCGGGTACATGTAATAATATTAAAGCACATTCCTATAGCTTTTTTTTTTTTTAACACCAACCATAACCCTTAGGCCTAATCGTATGTTCCCTGGAAAAGATTCCGTATCCTGCCACCACTTCTTCGTTCATTATGAAACAAAATAGTATAAATTTACTCAAATTATGAGATATTCCGTTATTTGTAAAAAATGAGTGAAAAAGTTGTAGCAGCAGGATATAGAAAGTGTTCCCATTAATTAACCATTTATCAATCCTCGACCTCAGCTCAGGCCTGACTGTAGCGCCAAAAAATCGGTCCGGTCCACTCCAAATCCTTGGCCCCAGCTCTATTTACATGTATATCAAAATCTTTCGCTTTTTATTTGAAGAAGAAAAAAACACGATCTACAACATGGATAGATCTGCATCATGAAACATACCGATCTAATGCTTTTGAAGTTGTGGCCATCACACTTTTTGGGTAAAAATCAAATGTATCTATTATTATAGTGTAAACTTTCTCAACGATCTTGACAACTTGTTTTCGAAGCGCCCACGCGTTCTCATAATGAGTTGGGTTCCGTCAATTGTAGTTGCGATAACGTAACCCCCTCCCGTGTCGCAACTACGTCAATTGTGGCAATTGATCCTACCATTTATTGATAGGCCTAAGCAGGCTAGTGGTTAAAGGAACCTGACAAAAAAAAAGCGAGTATACTCAAGAGGAGGTTTCTGCACAGTATAGGAAGATGAAATCACTGGTGCTGGGGCTACTTTGACTGAAGTTTGACTGGACAAGGCCAAGGGGCAAGGCAAATACATGTAGACCTTTATCACGCTGTCACCATCTTGGTCATGTTCCCTGTTTCCAATAACAGTAATGAATGCTAACATTCATTGCGCATGACACCATACCATTATTTCGTCCAGCCTCAGTTTGGTTACAATGAGTTGGAATGGAGTAAAATCAAGAATGGCTACACTGTGATAAAAATCTATTTGCAACCTAAGGGAATTTCAACCAGATGTTTTAACAACTGGCATTTGGCCAGCAGACCAGTGTTACTTGGGTGCATGCTGCGATTGGAAAAAATCGTAATCAGTGAAACCACTTCCTCTCAAGAAGGGATTTAGTTTGTGTTTCAATGGATGTTGGACTTTATTTTTCCATTAAGTTATGGAGTGTAGCGAGCAGGGTTGTTGTTAATAGCCCTGGTAGGATGTCAGTACAGTTAAAATATAAAGCTTACTTATTGCAAACAAAAATTTGACTTAAATTGTCTATAGTTTTTTATCACCTGATTTGACAAATGTTGTCACCCAAACAAGGATAAGAATTAACAAATCTCAACCAATCAGGCTGGTAGTTCAGGACACAATGAAATAATATGTCAGTTAAAGTGCAGCTTCCACAATGAGGTTAAAATAAAATATGAACAAAATTTGTTATCAATATTTGTTTGCAATGGTACTGGGACCTTTATACCCTGGACTCCCCCGCAGAGGAGTCCAACCTAGACTATGTTGTCAACAGCCCATCTTCGTGGGCTGAGGTGTTATGGCTCTCTTATCCCAACTATGGTTTGTTATTAAATGCACTGGACACTATTGGTAATTACTCAAAATAATTATCATCATAAAACCTCTCCTGACTTTGAGTAATGGGGAGAGGTTGATAATATATATGTAAAACATTTTGAGAAACGGCTCCCTCTGCAGTGACGCAGTTTTCAAGAAAGAAGTAATTTTCCACGAATTTGATTTCGAGACCTCAAGTTTATAATTTGAGGTCTCGAAATCAAGCATCAGAAAGCACACAGCTTCGTGTGACAAGGTTTCTTTTTTCTTTCATTGTTATCTCGCAACTTCGTTGACCAATTGAGCTAAAATTTTCACAGGTTTGTTTTGTGCACATGTTGAGGATACACCAACTGTGAAGACTTGTCTTTGACAATAAAGGCCGATGATAAAAAAAAGAAAATATTATGGGGGTTTTTGTTTTCAACGACGCATGGTTCTGCTATTGTTAGTAGTTTTCAGCTCAAACGTTGTCGTTTTCAGCACAATGCAGATTCATCCCAAGTACCGTCGAAGAAATTATGGGACGACGGTCCTCAAAGCTGGAGGATGCGCAGATGAAGCAAGTTAATAATATAAATAATAATAATTTGGGGGGCTAATCATCCTTACTCGCAGCTAGAGCTGAGTTGAGTTGCGAAGGACGCGGCTACAACTTCCTGACTCTTGTTACATGTTCATACATTATCTTATCTACAAAATGCCCTTTTCAAAATGCTGACATTTCATTTTAGAGTTTGAGGGAAAGAGAGAATTTTGTTTTTAAAAGCAAATTTAACCAATCGTGTCTGGTAAGGAACCAGATCCAAATTTGATAGAGCTGCTTAGAAGATTGATGCCAGACAAAAAAGAAAAGAAAAAAAAAACAATAGGAAAAATCTCCAGAAAACCAGGAACAGACTTTTTGCTGATAACATTTCTTATATTCGTTGCGGTACCCGCTGCCAAAACATAGGATTCGAACTGCCTCTAGCTGCCGGGCAACCTCGGTAGTCTAGTTGTAGACACTGCTCTAGAATTGCAAGGGTCGTGGGTTCGAATCCCACCCGAGTAACATGCCTGTGATATTTTTTCGCAGGACTCGGGGAAAGTACTGAGTATACAGTGCTAACACACATAAAATAAATATAACATTTCTTTTATACAGGAATATTACATAATTGTGTTTTGCTTACAAAACAGTTGCTGGCAGTGAAAGCACTTTATGTAACCCACCAACTACATAAGCTGACAAACCTGTAGAAGTTTTTTGATCGATCATTCATCTGGCCCAATGAGAAAATAGTGGAAAAAAAAACGATTGCAAATTTTGCATGAAATTCGTTAAGAAAAAAATTAATTAAATGCCCACTGAGTAAACAGGAAATTAATTGTATTTATTTCTCATCAAACATGACATTTCAGACAGAAACAATTCAAGGGAGGTTTTTTACTATCATCATCATTGGACTGTGCAAGTTTTATGATGTTTTTCAATGTTTTTCTTACAAATTCTGTATTATTAAAGGAATAGGATTGCCTTGGATCGGTCGAGTTGGTCTTTGAAAAGCATTTGAAACTGTTTGTTATAAAATGCATATATGGTTAGAAAGACGCTTTAAAAGTATAATACAATAATCCACACAAATTTGCCTCAAAATTGCATGGTTTTTGTTTTACTGTGCGAACTAAACACGATCGGCCATTTATGGGAGTCAAAAATTTGGCTCCCATAAATGGCCGACCGTGTTAGTCGAAGAGGTGAAAGGAAAACAGTGCAATTTCGAGGCATGTTTGTGTGGATCATTGTATTCCACTTTTACAACATAATTCTACCCATATGCATTTTATAACAAACAGTAACAAACGCTTTTCAAAGACCAACTACATGTAGGCCAATCCAAGGCAACGTGTTCCTTTAAGCAGACTACATGGTACGTTCAGCTTTGTGCTTAGTAAGTTTCAGCACATACTTAAACCTGAATATGGAATCCGGATTTGTTTTGTTAAAATTATTTGTTAAACTTAAAGCCATTGGACCCTTTCGGTAAACAGTGTTGTCCAAGGCCCACACTTTGTGTACCACAACTTCTATATCAAATAACAAACCTGTGAAAATTTAGGCTCAATCGGTCATCGGAGTCGGGAGAAAACAACGAAAAACCCACCCTTGTTTCCGCGCGTTTCGCCGTGTCATGACATGTGTTTAAAATAAATCCGTAATTCGCGTTAACGAGAATTTATATTGTTTTGCTGTTTTCTCAAAAAGTAAAGCATTTCATGGAATAATATTTCAAGAGAAGTCTTTCACCATTTCCTTCTGTAAACCCTGTAAGTTATTTGTAAATCTGTGAACTTTTTTTTTTTTTTCTGAACCGAAAGGGTCCAATGGCTTTAATAGGATTCTAAAATACCCACTTTTAAGATCCAACTCTTTGGCTTGATGGGCACACTACAATATTGTACTGGAGTATGGGTAAAGTTCTTAATATAATTTTGTGCACATATTGACATTCATTGTACATGTAGGTGACACGGTGCTGGGTACGTACAACCCATGTTCTGTTTACAGAAAATTTCAGACATACAGATTTTCAGCCGACTTCCTCGTACATTGTATTTGGTTTTTCAGCTGTGCCGTTTAAAGTTGAAAAAACACAGAGAGTCTATCCGTGCCTGGCCGTTTTCTCTTTTTTTTTCCTTTTTATTATTTACAAACTGTGGAACATTTGTATGATTATTGCAGAACAAGTGTCAGAGTTTCAACAATAAATTTCACAATTTAAAAGAACAAATTTAAGAAATTTGATTAACACTGATCAGATTTGACCAAGTTTTATAGCCTTAAATTTGTCAGCATACTTTTTTCTAACAAAGTGTTCACATAATTTTAAGGTGGCAGGCATGTTTTGTTTTTGTTTAATAGTTTATAATTAAACATGGTTGTCGGAAAGCTAGACAGACAGCTCCCTTTTCTACTGTGGTTCACTTTTGTACCATTATCCAGAGGAAATAAGATATAATGAAAAAAATTAAACAAATTTAAGGAAGTGGTTCTTTGCATCTTCGCATCAATTGTTTTGAGGCTTTAGTCATAAAGGAAGTTTTAAAATAACAATGTCTGAAACCCAAACCTATCAAATAGAAAACCTTTGCGGGGTAACATTAAAATATTGCCAACTTCCAGTTCCTTATTTTTAAAAGTGATAATAATAACAGGCAGATACTTCACGGAGGCAACAAAGCCAATGGAAAACTTTGGAACGCTAGGTGGCAGCAGACTTACCAGGTAAATTTCCATTGTTGACGTAGTTCTGAGCGTGCACACATAACCGAGAACAATGGATTTTACCTGGTAAGTCTGCTGCCACCAAGCGTCCCAAAAGTCTCCCATTGCCTTCATGCCCCCTGGTTATGCCTTAATGCACCTGAAATGCAGCTGGAAATTTATAATTTCCTCATAGGGTGCCATTTACCAATGGAGACAATGCATTGGTGCCCTTGCCCTTTCCAAAAACGAGGCATGTAATAATAATTTTTTTAAATGTAAAAAAAAATAAAAATTAAAGCTCTATACAAGGGAGAGGCAAGTTTTTACATTTAAGTATCCGATGATGAATCATGCTGGGCAAATAATATTTCTTCAAATAATAGACTCTTTACTTCTGTCTTTTTGTAGAGAAACTACACAATGTATGCATTTTAAAGAAGCTTTATCTACTTGCATTCTAACAGTTGTGTAGTCATGATTTTGAAAGTACATGTACAAGTTTTCACATAATTATTATTCATAAAGATTGAAACTAAACATTGTAGTGAGCAATATTAAAGTCAACAGTGCAACATGAGCGGTACTTTTTAGGTATTTCACAATCGTATATTTTATCCCAATTCAGTTATAAATAATTATGTAGTTTTTAAAGATGCTTTCTGTCTCAAGTGCTTATAAGGGTTTTGTTAAGGCAGGTTTCATAAGTTTTGATTTTATGAAACCAATTTTGTGTAGCACCATATAAGGGTTCTCTGATACTGTGGTGAATTTGACAGAAACTCCGGGCAAACCCATCTGAAGGACACAAAAATGTGTCTTGCTTAAAGACACTGGATATGTTTGGTCATTGTCAATGACAAGTATTATTTATTGGTGTATCCAAATAATACATGATAAAATAACAAACCTGAGAAAACTTGGGCTCAGTTGGTCATTCGAAGTTGCAAGAGAATAGTGAAAAGAAAAAAAAACACCCTTGTTGCACAAACTGTTGTGCTTTCAGATGCGTAATAAAAGGCTTCCGGCCTGAGGACTTAAAATTGTTATTTGAGTGCGAAATTACCTTCTTCTCAAAACTACATTACTTCAGAGGGAAACCAGTTCTCACAATGTTTTATATACTATCAACAGCTCTCCATTACTCGTTATACCAAGTACATGTAAGTTGTAAAGCTAAAATTATTTTGAGTAATTACTACCAATGAGTGTCTGGTGCCTTTTTCAGGACACAAGTTTCAAAAACAGGACTCAAACCCACACACCGTTTTGATCAGAAACACCACAGCTTGGGTCCAGTTGAACATAGAACAGCTCCAAGCTTACAGTGCTTTTACGTGATCAGTGTCATACTCTAAAAGGGATTCGGATTAGACAATGTTTAACCCTTTAATAGCGAACATACATAAGGGAATCGATGTGTGGTGAAGAGGTTTTCAACTAGTGGTTTAATCCCAACGAGGCCCGGTTCTTGATAATTTCACCGAGACGAAGTCGAGGTAAATTATAAAGAACCAGGCCTCGGCGGGTTTAAACCACTAGTTGAAAACCGATTCAACACTTTGATTCCCATTCATATATACCTTTTCGGTCAAAAACATCATCACTTTTTGGTCAAAAAGCAAAATAAATTCAAAAATTATAATTGTTAATTATAATTTCTTTCAACACAACACCCCTCCAGCTATGAAATGGTAAAGCCCTCCGCCGCCCTCGGGTAAACAACTCCTTATAAGGGAATGATGTGCGCGTATCGCGTGATGTGGCACAACTCTTTCAGCTGTTGCTCTCGACCAATAGGAATGAAGAAACTGTCTTAAAAGAACAGGTGCAAAGTCGCGTGTCACGCCCATGAATTAACACTTTTTACCGGTCATAAACAAAGGTTTATACACACCCACGTGACGCGCTCTCCACCAATAGGAATAGCGAAACTGTCTGAGGTGTTTATAAATGTACATGTACATGTAGCGCCTGCAAGCTTCTTGTGCCAAATTACCCAGTGTCCCGCAAACAGAGTGGCCGCAAACGGCCACAATATTTGACCAACTTTTGCTCCAACAATGGGGTCAAAGAAAAAGTTTAGGAATGAATTGCCTTTTTTTTTTTTCCCCCAATGTTTCCCATTTCCCATGTAAACATAGAAACTACAACTCAAAATCAAAACCATGTTATTCTGTTTCCGTGTTATTCTTGTTAATTTTTCTTGCATTTTACCTGAAAATAACCTACCAAAAGAAAAACAAGATTAGCAATGTCTGGGCGTATGGTCTGATGGTATGGTGATGTTTATACAGAAATGAATGGCCTATAAAGGGTTATACAAATTTAAATTCCGAATGTTTTCAGAATTGACCTTTCCTTACTCGAATAGTGACTTTTCCCAGTGGATGGGGGTTTCCCTCCCTTCTTCAAAGCTTAGTTCTTTTTGTTACAATTCACCAAGCTACACATACATGTAGCTACATTCTAGTGTTAAAATTTAGCATTAATATAAGTTGCTCTTAAAATTTAAATTACAAAGCGGTCATTGCAGTAGCTCTACATGTCTGAGTAGAGATGCATTGTGTCCATATAGCTGCTGGCATGTTCATTCAAATCCATACACTGAGAAAAACACAACAATGGATAAGGAAGTACTGCTTTTAAAAAAACAACCTGCAAGTTTGCAGTATCATGTCCAACTGTTGAGTTCTGACCTGTTTTAAATGCTAAAACTGGATGCTGTAGTCACGCTATTTCTACTACTGATAGACATAATCTTTGAAGTTTCATATGGTTTTATGGGAGGGCATGAAGTACATGTAGAACTAGAATAAGAATTATTTATTCAGCCAAACTTAAAAAGTTAAAAACCAAAAACTTCGGAAATTGTAGTGCACCTCAAGCTCTTCACAAAATTACATTTTTTTTTTAAAACTCTTACGAAGACGATTTATAACAATTTATAAATATAAAGGGGCCTACATTACTGTCCATAGGCAACAGCACCTTTTAGCAGTAGTTCCCTCTAAAAGTGACGACAATCGGTAAACCGCTTACTACCTTTAAAATGCTTTTAAGACGATGATTAGAAGGGAGGAATTGGACAAAATCTGCTGTGGGGTGAAATTTGTGCTGCATTATGGATCTAGTGCGTTTACACATTCTGTCATAATAGATTGATTCCAATCATTTTGACTGGTCCTCGCATGTTTAAAACGGGCATTTGGCAAGCGCACCAGTGAAAGAGATAATGCTGATGTAGTAATTGAATTGGTGTTGAAATAAAAAGTAAGTTTTTGACTCCAGGAAACACTCACTGAACAGAGCGTCAAGTCGGAAAAAAAACAATACATAAATGTGAAGGTTTTTCCTGTATTTGTCTAAGTTGTATTTATATTATTACAGAGGTGCTGGTTGGTTTCGGTTCTCTGGACTTGGAATTGTTTTTTCCAGTTTGCATGTTTCAGTATTTTTTTTCTTGAATTTCTTGTTTTTGCAGATTTCTTTGCCTGAGATAGCGGTTGGGTGATAATGGCATCGTTGAAGTGGTGGGGGCGGGGGCTTGTACCACTGGCGTTAATTCTGTTTGCAGTAGGATGTAAAGGTAAGACTCTGACATTCAGAAATGGAAGTGTCGTGGCCGAGCGGTTAAGAGCACCGAATTCAAACTCTGGTGTTTCTGATCAGCAGAGTGTGGGTTCGAATTCCCAGCCGTGACACTTGTGTCCTTAAGCAAGACACTTAACCATTGCTTCGTCCTTCGGATGGGATGTAAAGCCGTTGGTCCCATGTGTTGTGTAACGCATGTAAAAGAACCCAGTGCACTTATCGAAAAGAGAAGGGGTTCGCCCCGGTGTTCCTGGCTGTGGCTGCTGTATGCGCCACAGCACCTTGTAAACCCTTAACGGTGCTAAATAATAGGGTCTCAGAATTCATCACTGCAATAACCTATCTTTCTGAAAGTTTGTATATACTCAGCGCCTTGACTACCTTGTTTGGTAGATACGTGCGCTATAAAAGACTTCGATATTATTATTATTATTCAGGAAGTTCAAGGGACACGTTACCTTGGATCGGACAAGTCTATGAAAACCTTTTGAAACCTTTGTTATATGGTTTAGAAAGATGTTTAAAAGTAGAATATAAAGATCCACACAAACATTCCTCAAAATTACATGGTTTTCCTTGTACCTTGAGAACTAAAATGGCACGCCCTTTTTTGGTAGTCACGTTTTTGACTCCATAAAATGGCCGACCGTGTTAATTAACAAAGTAGCTGGAAAACCATGCAATTTCATGGCACGTTTGTGTGGATCACTATATTCTACTTTAAAAACATCTTTTGAATTTCGTAAAAAATGGTTTCAAACGCTTTTCATAGACCAACGTTACCGATCCAAGTGATGTTTCCCCTTAACCCCATCTTTCAGAGAAGCAACTTTTAAAAATTTCAACTGGAAATCTGATTTGCGTCATCTATGATCTTTACCCTCAGTCTCCTCTAGATTCCCTCACCTTCCGCGCTTGTCACCAACTGATTCAGTTCAGTGAGCACACACTCCCTGTAGGTTTCAGTTTATGACTTAGTCTCACCACGGACACCAATCTAAGCCCAGCTTCTAGTTCCCGCCTTCACGCACCACTGAGCCAAGTACTCAAGCAGCATCCATTAACAGAGCCCAGCATTCTCCTAAACATGATCCAAGCAAACTGAAATGTTGAGTCGGTAACCACCAATTCTTTCCAGAACCAACAGTACTCAAAACGAGATCACATATTCATGATGGTGTCACTGCAAACCCCTCCCCCCTCAGTAAATACTTTCACCATAAAAACAAATTAATTCTACTTTTAAAGCATTTTTTACCCGATTTGTGTCCGGATATATGTTTTATATGATGACTAATGAATGGCAGAAAACCAATCAAACATTTTAACACTCAATTGTCGTCATTGACAAAAATTATGCTTCACTGTTCCCTAATACATGTAACACATCCCGCCGCATCATTTTTTTTTCTTTCTTCTTTTTATCCATACTTTCAAAAGGACTGGCCGTGGGACTTTGCCCGAATCTAACGTGATTCTCTCGAACACGTGTAACCTTCTATTTCATGAAACAAAATTTTGGAATGCCTAGGACCAGTGCCAGCCAATCTTTTTAGTGTAATAATCCGACCCTGTTAAAGGCAGTGGACACTACTGGTAATTACTCAAAATATTTATTAGCATAAAACCTTTCTTGGTGACGAGTACCGGGGAGAGATTGATGGTATAAAACATTGTGAGAAACGGCTCCCTCTGAAGTGCCATAGTTTTTGAGAAAGAAGTAATTGTCCACGAATTTGGTTTCGAGACCTCAGGTTAAGAACTTGAGGTCTCGAAATTAACCATCTAAACGCACACAACTTCGTGTGACAAGGGTGTTTTTTTCTTGCATTATTATCTCGCAAGTTCGATGACCGATTGAGCTCAAATTTTCACAGGTTTGTTATTTTATGCATATATGTTGAGATACACGTACACCAACTGTGAAGGCTAGTCTTTGACAATCACCAATAGTGTCCACTGCCTTTAACCCGGGTCCTCATGCAACAAACTATTAAGTTTGCGGTGGGTTCAAACTGAAGAATTGGTGGTCTGTTTGATTTGAAATACTTAACGGCCATCTTGGAAAAAAATAAAAAGGCCTTCATCCTCCTCTTTTGGGGAAAAATGGACGATCAACTGTTTTATTTAGTTTATTTAGCCTGGTTATGAGTGGTAGTGGTACGTGTAGAATCATGTATGTCAGCTGAATGTATTTTATCTTTGATGAATTGTGTAACAAAGTATTTTATATTATGTGTTTTGTTTACAGCTCAGTGTAGTGGCTCACCATGTGCCAGTGATGCAACTTGCATGAATGATGGCATTGAAGGTTTTACCTGTACATGCAACGAAGGATATATTGGAGATGGATTGACTTGTGACGGTAAGAGTGTATTCTTACTTTTGTTGCCTTTTTTTAATGTCATTTTAGGCCTACATTTGACACACCACCTATTTTCCCCTTGTAATTCCTACGAGATGTTTCAGGGTAGAAACAAGTTGTCCAAACCAGGTACATGTACATTGTAATTTTATTGTACGATTGAGCTGAGATATTCAGGTTGACAGAATACTGTATTTTGAAGCTTCCTAATTTTCGTTTTTGTAAGTACATAGCAAATGGAAAAATATAGAATATCAATAGTAGCCAACGGCAAAGGACGAAGTAGCCGGCGAAATCGCTAGCAGCCGGCGTTTCTGGACAACACTGTACACTGTGTTAAAGGGTCTATGTAACTTTTGTAGGACAAAAAACACAATGTCCACAGATTTACACTAAACTTCCACAGTTTGAAGATAATGATAGTAGAAAGCTTCCCTGAAAATGCTACATGCTGAGGTGCTGTAGTTTTGGAGAAATGAGTAATACAATCTCATGAAAATTATTTTAATCATTTACAAACGTATTTTCATGACATTGTTTTACTCATTTCTCAAAAACTACAGCACCTCAGTAAGTAAGATTTGAAGGGAAGCTTTCCACTATCATTATCTTCAAACCCTGTAAAATGTAAATCTATGGACATTTTGAAAAAGTACCAAAATCCTTTAATATGTTTTCATTTTCATTTTTGAAGATAGTCTATTGAAAGAGTATTTGGAACTTTTATTTGTTTGATTTCATTGCAAGTATTGTTGATCCATAGACGAATGTAACAACCCAAGTGTCTGTGGCGTGAATGCTGACTGCACCAACACAACAGGCAGCCATGTGTGCACATGTAAAACTGGCTACACTGAAGATGCAATGATGATGTGTACAGGTACAGCACATTCTCATCATTATTTCATTTATTGCTTTGATCAACAAATGGCCTAAATACCCTCGTCTTGAACCTTTTGGAAACTTTTCGAAGGCGATTTGATTAAAACTTTAATAGTGACTCATTTCTTTAGATAACCAAAAGCGGAAAAGTATTTTTAGTATTTGTTATTATTACAGGTGCAAAGGTAAAACACATTCTCATCATTATTTCATTTATCAGGGTTTTCCAACGATACCCGCAAAGGTGGTTTTTTGATTGAAGGTTATTTCAACTGGTCTCCCAAGATACCTGACAAGAATTTTTAAATGAACAACTTTGATGCAAGGACGATTCATAGAATGATGAATGTGCTCCTGGTTCAAATGCTCCTGGTTCAAAAGAAACTGGCTAGACCTGAGATTGAACCAAGTGTGCTGGTAGAGTAATAATAATAATTAAAACTTATAAAGTACCATCTATCTAAGACTAAACTTATTCCGAGTACATTCTCATTGAAAAGAAATGTATTGCTTTAAAAAAAATAATAAATACCCTTGTCATGTACCTTTGTGAACTTCTTAAAGGTGATTTTGATGCATTTTAATGAATAAACGACCATGTATCATTAAAACTTACATTCATAAATACCTCGGGCAGTTTCGCTACTCCTATTGGTGGAGAGCGCGTCACGTGGGTGTGTATAAACCACAGCATAAGGAGTTGTTTTAAGAGTTGTTTACCCGAGGTCGACGGAGGGCCTTATCATTTGAAGAAATCATTGAACAATTATAATTTAAGGAGTTGTTTACCCGAGGTCGACGGAGGGCCTTATCATTTGAAGAAATCATTGAACAATTATAATTTTTGCATTTATTTTACTTTTTGACCAAAAGTGTGCATGTTTTTTGACCGAAACGGTATTTATGAATGGGAATCAAAGTTTGTTGGATCGGTTTTCAACTTGTGATTTAAACCCGCCGAGACCTGGTTCTTTATAATTTTTCTCGACTTCGTCTCGGTAACATTATCAAGAACCAGGCCTCGTTGGGATTAAACCACTAGTTGAAAACCTCTTTACCACACATTGATTCCCTTGTTGACATTTTTCTTTAAGTTTTAAAGTAAGTTTGTTTGACAATGATGTCATTGGTCTTCCTACATGTAGATACCGAGCCACCACAATTTCAAGATGGAACTTGTCCGTCAGATGTAGATGAAGTTGCAGGAGCTGGGATGTCAGACAAAATGGTGACTTGGATTAATCCATCAGCTAGTGATACTACTGGTGTTGCTCCAACTATTGTATGTACACCACCATCTGGCAGTGACTTTATAATTGGTACTCAAGATGTCACATGTACAGCTACTGATGCAGCTGGAAATCAGGCTACACCAAACTGCATTTTTGAAGTCGCAGTAACAGGTTACTTATATTTTATTTGACTTCATCTTTATTCTTTTGGAACTTTCTTTATATCATCAAGTAAAACTAATGGATCCTTCTTATCCAATATATCTTTGAAATCATTCGATTATGTTTAGGTTAGATTTCATTCTTTGGGTGTCGTGGCTGAGCAGATAAGAGCACCGAACTCAAGCTCTGGTGCTTTTGTTCAGCAGAGTGTGGGTTCGAATCCCGGTCGTGAAACTTGTGTCCTTGAGCAAGACAATTAACCAAAGCTTCTCTCCACCCAGGGGTGAATGGTACCTGTGGGGACAGAGATGGTTCTTGTGATTGATTTAGCTTTAGTGTGCTACATATTTGGCAGCACAGGCTGCATACATGTACTCCCCAGGGAGCTGAGATGGTTTAAGCATGGAGGTAGAAATAAAGGAATGATTTAAGTCCCAGTGACCAGGGGTAATAATGTTGAACCACCAAGAGCGTCACTATAAGAAGCAACAATTATTATTACTAGAACAGGAAAAAACACACTCGGTTCAATGAAGACCATTGTCACCATTGTGGTGTCATCGTGGATTTCTTTCTCAAACTTTTATGCTGGAAAGACAACTGAATGGTCTCATGCATCTGGTGTTATGGCGAGATTATTACATGTAGTTTATAATTAATGTAAATGTCTCAATCTTCAACATCATTTTTTTTTAAAGTAGCCAACAACATCGACCCAATTCATCATCCAGCAACTCTTTCACCGTTAAAACTGTGACATTTAATAATATAGTTATTGTGATAATCAATTATTTATTAGATTTTGATGAATGTACTGAGGGTCCAAATACATGTGACATGAATGCAGATTGCACCAACACAGACGGCGGTTATAGTTGCGTATGTGAAGCTGGCTACATCGGAGATGGAAGAATGTGTTTAGGGAGAACACATTGTCAGCAAAAAGACATTATTAACAAGGCATGCTAGCCAACTTATGGAGCTACAACTCATCTGCATTGTCAATAATGAATTCACTTTAAATCAGTTCTGAGAAGTATTTCTGTTCAAATTTAATTTAATCTATCTCTTTAGATAACGAGGCTCCACAATTTCAAGATGGAACTTGTCCGGATGATATGGATGTAGTTGCAGGAGCTGGGATGGCATACAGAAAGGTGACTTGGACTGATCCATCAGCTACTGATAATAGTGGTGTTGCTCCAACTATTGAATGTACACCACAGTCTGGCAGTAACTTTACGATTGGTACTCAAGATGTCACATGTACAGCTACTGATGCTTCTGATAATCAGGCTACACCAGACTGCATTTTTGAAGTCGCAATAACAGGTTACTTATATTTTATTTGACTTCATCTTCCTCAACAGTTTGGACTTTTCTTTATATCATCAAGAAAAACTGATAGATCCTTCTTATCAATATATATTTACAATCATTAAATTAGATTTCATTCTTGGATTAGACCAGAAAAGAACATCCCCACTCAGTTCAACATTGTGGTGCCATCATTGATTTCTTGTCAAACTTTTGTGGTGAGAAAAAATAAATTATTATTATTTCATGAATCTGCCGCCATAGCAAAATTGTTGTAAATTTCTCAATCTTCATCATCATTTTTAAGTAGCAAACAATAATCAACACAGACGGCGGTTATAGTTGCGTGTCTAAAGCTGGCAACATGGGAGATGGATCAACGTGTACAGGTGACATTATTTACAGAGCTTGCTAGCCAACTTATGGAGCTAAAATTCATCTGCATTGTCAATAATTAATTCACCCCTGAATCAGTTCTGAGAAGTATTTCTGTTCAAGTTTAATTTAATCTATCTCTTTAGATAACGAGGCTCCACAATTTCAAGATGGAACTTGTCCGTCAGATGTAGATGTAGTTGCAGGAGCTGGGATGGCATACAGAATGGTGTCTTGGACTGATCCATCAGCTACTGATAATAGTGGTGTTGCTCCAACTATTGTATGTACACCACAGTCTGGCAGTGACTTTATGATTGGTACTCAAGCTGTCACATGTACAGCTACTGATGCTTCTGATAATCAGGCTACACCAAACTGCATTTTTGAAGTCGCAGTAACAGGTTACTTATATTTTGTTTGACTTCGTCTTCTTTAAAGGTTAATCAACGTCAATACCTTCATCATAATCTTCATAATGTTTCTATAATCAATAATAACCATCCCGTCTTCAAAACCGTCTCCGTCATCAACTTCTTAATAATTATCTATTATCATCTACTTAATAATCTCTGTTATAATCTTCATAATCATCTCTATCGTCATCTTCAAAACCGTCTCCATCATCACCTTCTTAATCAATCTCTATTATCATCCACTTGATAGTCTCTGTTATAATCTTAAGAATCATCTTCATAATCATCTTCATCATAATCGTCATTATCATCATTATCATTTTTATAATCATCTCCATCATCTTTATAATCATCTCTGTCGTGATCTTCAATTTTCACTGAATCTATTGTTTTATCCCACCTTCATCAACACCTTTTGAAGGGTCATTTCCAAAAGGATCGTTAAAGTCATTGGTATACATGTACCTGACCCCCTGACCTGACCATTTCTTCTTCAATATGTCCCAAGAAATTAATCCAATTCTTAAAAGTTAAATCCTGTACCTCTGTGTAACAGACAGTTCTTCATTTCTTGTTCAGTATATCTTATTGTACTTAACTATTACTTTGTATTCTACTTTTTCTTTTGTTGCATCTCATATTTAAATGCTGACTTTCTCATCTGATGATTTAAACTTCTCCATCCATTATTTTTTCTCCGACTTGAACACATTCTTCAAACCCGAAACCTTAGTCTTTTCTCCCTGAATGGCTGTCTTTGTTGGTATGGATTTCTCTTTATATCATCAAGAACAAACCGGTGGAACCTTCTTTTCACAATATCTTTCGATTCATTAGATTAGACTTAATTGTGGATTATACCAGACTGGAAGACCAGCGTTTAGTTCAGATGAAAGCATTGTTGTCATCTTGCTGCCATCTTATTGTTCATTGTTACTACTTTGTTTCTACTTCTTCTTTTGGTGCATCTCATTATACTAATCGCCTTTTACATCTGTCTATTCCAACTTCTCTTTCCATTACTTGTTCTCCGACTTAAATACATTCTTCAAACAAACCCCAAACCTTTATCTTTTCTTACGGAATGGTTCTCGTTATTGGTTTCGATTTTTCCGTATATCATCAAGAACAAACCATTGGAACCTTCTTTTCACAATTTCTTTTGAATCATATAGATTAGATTTCGTTTTTGGAATAGACCAGAAAGGAAGACCCGCAATCAGTTCATTGTTGTCATCGTGTTGCCATCAGGGATTTTTTTGCTGGAAAGACAACTAAATGGTCTCATGCATCTGGTGTCATGGCAAGATTGTTGTAAATTTCTCAATATTCATCATCAATGTTTGGTAGGGAACAACATCGACCTAATTCCTCATCCAGCAAAACTCTTTCAGTGTCCATAAGTCTAACCGCGGTGCCATGGAATGTGATAAAGACAACAGTAATTAAAAAATATGACATTTAATAATATAGTTAATGTGATAATCAATTATTTATTAGATTTTGATGAGTGTACTGAAGGTCCAACTACATGTGACATGAACGCAGATTGCATCAACACAGACGGCAGTTATAGTTGCGCATGTGAAGCTGGCTACATGGGAGATGGAACAACGTGTACAGGTAGAACACATTGTCAGCACAATGACATTATTAACAAGGCATGCTAGCCAACTTATGGAGCTACAACTCATCTGAATTGGCATTAATGAATTCACTTTGAATCAGTTCTGAGAAGTAATTTGTTTTGTCAAATTTAATTTAATCTATCTCTTTAGATAACGAGCCTCCACAATTTCAAGCTGGAACTTGTCCGTCTGTTATGGATGAAGTTGCAGGAGCTGGGATGTCAGTCAAAATGGTGTCTTGGACTAATCCATCAGCTACTGATACTACTGGTGTTGCTCCAACTATTGTATGTACACCACAGTCTGGCAGTGACTTTATGATTGGTACTCAAGATGTCATATGTACAGCTACTGATGCAGCTGGAAATCGGGCTACACCAGACTGCACTTTTACAGTCACAGTAGCAGGTTTAAAGTTGATTCCTTATTTTGTTTCAGTGACTGACATTTGGTTGAGGTGTGACGACAATTAATCGCTCCATCTTCCTGCCATTCTATCGCTATTTCTACCCCTCCTTCTTCTAACCATTATGGTTTCATCCCTCTGAGATCATCTTCCTCTTCCAAGGTTTCCATCAGTCTGCGTGTCTTGAGGATTAACATTTTTTTTCCAACCAGATCTTGTCTATTCTCTTCCAAGTCTTCATCTTTACAAATCTTCATTTTGAACTTGTAAATATTGAGAAAGCCAACTATCACCAGAAAGTGTATCTGTCATGTGACACAGGAAGGAAGTCTCTAAAATAGTTCAAACATTCAGACATACACATGTAGTGTGAACGTTTTTACACATTAGTTTTAATTGAAGTGACACTTAAAGACACTGGACACTATTAGTAATTGTCAAAGATCAGTCTTCTCACTTCGTGTATTTCAACATATGCATAAAAAACACCCTTGTCACACGAAGTTGTGTGCTTTCAGATGATTGATTTCGAGACCTCAAATTCTAAACTTTAGGTTTCGAAATCAAATTTGTGGGAAATTAAATCTTTCTCAAAAACTACGTCACTTCAGAGGGAGATGTTTCTCACAATGTTTTATACTATCAACCTCTCCCCAATACTTGTTACCAAGAAAGGTTTTATGATGAAAGTTATTTTGAGTTGTTACCACTGTGTCCACAGTGTCCACTGCCTTAAACAGCTATAATCAGTAAGCTTGATGTTTTGTGGCATACCATGTACCTGAAAAATATTCCAGAATTGTCGGCTACGGCTGTTTCTGACGTCATCATGCGTTGAAGATTGGAACGTTCTAGCAACACCCTTAACAACAATCGTTGTCATAGATGCACTTTAGACGCCGCTTACCTATTTTGTTTATAAAGTGTAATCCTCCAATGCCGTTAATGTTGAACCTGTTCCGTTTTGGGAAATTTGCGTTACTTTGTAAACCGACAACTTGAAGCAACGTCTAAACAGGGACTAACTTTGTCATCACAGCATAAACGAACTTGCAAAAATAAATGGAATTTCTGAAAATTCCAACACTTTCTTAATGAGGATCTTCAACACACGCCCCGTAGTTGAACCCATGTTTTGCTGATAATTCATCACCATCATTATTCATCATCCATGAATTCATAATCATAATCATATTCATGTTCACCATTATCATCGTCATCATACTTAGAGTCGAAAATCATCGTGATCATAATCATCTTCACGTCTACCTTACGTCAATATTATCAGAAACATTACTAACAAACTTAACGGATATGAAAACCTGATTATTACCAAATTGTTTGTTTCCAGTGCTGTAATTAACATTTTAATTTGTTTAGGTTGATAACAAACTTTAAATAATTGACTTTTAATTCAGTTAGTAATAATTTCAACCTAATTTACATCTTTCAATTGTAATCAATACTAATTTTGTTTTTTGTTGATGACAGTGAGAAAGGACCAGCCTGATTTGGTCTTTGATTATCTGCTTTTCTAACTTGGCTCACTTTGGAATAGTTTGTCTGTTTTTTTGGAAGATTAACAATTTTGTTTTAACAGGAATGTCTCCAGTTGACAAAAAGAGACTGTTTTATTGGAACATTTTATACTACTGTTACTCATGTTGTTAAAAGGAGAAAGTATTATTCAATGTTTGAAAGGATTCCATCAAACAGTCGACTTCCACAGCAACATTTCCAAATGAAGCACTCCACTGTCTTTATACTCATTTTAAAACCATTATACACTATCGGTAAACAGTATTGTCCAAGTTCCACACTTCGTGTATCACAACTTATATATAAAATAAAAACTTGTGAAAATTTAGGCTCAATCGGTCATCGGATTCGGGAGAAAATAACGAGAAAACCCACTTGTGTTTCCGCACGTTTCACCGTGTCATGACATGTGTTTAAAATAAATCCGTAATTCTCACTATCAAGAATTTATATTGTTTTAATGTTTTCTCAAAAAGTAAAGCATTTCATGGAATAATATTTCGAGAGAAGTCTTTCACCATTACCTTCTGTAAACCCTGTAAATAATTTGTAAATCTGTGAACTTTTTTTTTTTTTTTTCTGTACCGAAAGTGTATAATGGCTTTAAAGGCAGTGGACACTATTGGTAATTACTCAAAATAATTATTGGCATAAAACCTTTCTTGATGACGAGTAATGGGGAGAGGTTGATGGTATCAAACGTTGTGAGAACACCTCCCTCTGAAGTGCCATAGTTTTCGAGAAAGAAGTAATTTTCCACTGATTTGATTTCACGACTTCAGGTTTAGAACTTGAGGTCTCGAAATCAACCATCTAAACCGCACAACTTCGTGTGACAAGGGTGTTTTTTCTTTCATTCTTATCTCGCAAGTGCGATGACCGATTGAGCTCAAATTTTCACAGGTTTGTTATTTTATGCATATGTTGAGAAACACCAACTGTGAAGGCTAGTCTTTGACAATTACCAAAAGTGTCCACTGCCTTTAAGAGAAGAAGTTCAAGTTTCCTGACCTATATTGATATGGTTATAATCGAGACAACTGGACTTACTATTTGTTTGTGACGACAGTTTCACATCCTATCCTGAACACATCATCAGGCCAACTGATCTTGTGGCGGCAAAAGGGAAACTGTTGTAACAAATAAACAGTAAGTAAAGTTGTTTCGATTCTAACAATATCAATATTATATAACCTGGATGACAAAGAATATTCATAAATGTATAAAGGTTGACTACTTTGACTCGAACCCAGGCTAGTCAAGCATTACTACTCTGGTCGTTCATTTGGAACCAGCCTCTGGGCCACAGTTTCGTCCTTGGTCCCGATAGCCTTTTCCATGATAATATGTGTAAAGCACAGAAGGGAACCAGTGACACTATACATGTAGCAAAAAGGCGTAAGTGTTGAATACCATGGTACTGATGGTTGACTAGGCTTCCAAACGAGTCATTCGAGTACATATACAGATATACATGTATGCAGAACTGGGCATATGTGTGCTGGTCAATCGACAATGACAGGTCAACTAAATGTGCCAGTCGGACTTGCTCGAAGATGTCCCTTCAGAAAGAAAAACATAGCTAAATAACAACACTAAACCATGAAAAACATACATGTTTTCATGACCTGGAGGACTTTTTTACTACTTGTTTATTAATTCTAACAACTAAAAAACATTGAACTTGTTAACATTTCAAAATTTTGTTTTAACACACCGATGAGTCTTTTTTAATCCAAACACTATTACTTCGAGGGTGACATTTAGATAAAAAGCTGTCAAAGAGTATTAATTTGAGATAGGCAGAGAGCAAATTATTATGTTTTTAATTTTTAATAGATTATAACGAATGTGAAGATGGTCCAAGTGACTGTGACATGAATGCTGACTGCGCCAACACACCAGGCAGCCATACGTGCACATGTAGAGCTGGCTACACTGGAGATGGAGACACATGTACAGGTAGAGTTTATTTCACCTCTTAACTTAATTAACCTAGATGTACTTTGTAAATTAATAATTACAAGAGGATGTATAAAGATGTATAGAGTTTGAAAGGCTGCAAAAGAGATTAATGGTGGTGATGCTTCTTGTCATGCGACGCAGTGGGACTCAAACCCAAGACCAGCTTTCCTGTGTGATTTTCTCATCCTCACCACACACGCTACTCTGTGTTATTTTATGTGCATTACAGTGACCATCTCTCAGTGAGGAATGTAGCTTACTCCTATTGCACCTGTTTGACTATTCGGCAATACATATTCATATTATTTTTGCCATGACGTTCGTAGATGAGTCGACTGTCAATGAATACCACTTATGTTCAATTACGGTCAATATATTTATAGGTTTATTTCATAAAAACATTACAAAGGAATGAACAGTACGACAACGGATATGGTTGAATTGCACTAGAACATGTACAGTATTAAACATTTCTTTAAAAAGAGCTAAAAGGTTAAACGGTTTAAACACACAATAGGTGATGAGCAAGTATTACAAACAATCAAAACAACAAACAATCAACCAGCACTTAACCAACAAGAATGAGACTTCGCAAAAATAGATGTAATCAAAGGGACACATTGTGGATAAAAAAACAGCATTGAAATCCATACAGTTCAACTTAAAAGAAGAAGGAAAAAAAAACCACATACATACACCAACAACTTTGAAAAGAACTAGGCAGATGAGAAAGGGATACAAATAGCAAATGTTTGTATAATTGTATTCAGTCGTGATTGAATGCCTGTTTTAAACCTTCTAATATTTCTTGCCTTCAGGCATAATAACACAAAATGTGACCCACTCTGTGAAAATGAGTCGCATGTCGCCCAATGCAATATTAAGTTATGGACAGTTTAATGTGGAAAATGAATTTAAAAAAAAAAAAAAATGATCATACTTATGTCTAATTTGTATACTTTTGCACACAATGGTAGGTTAAAATATCATTTTACTTGTAATTCGTTTTTTTATTTTATTGTTTAGTGGCTAATTTCAAATGAGAGTAACTCAGCAACGCGATACACCCCAAAGCTTAGACACATTACCAAATTACTGCTGCTGATGTGTTCTTTCCAGCCATGCATACAACTCAATTCCTGAAATTGCCTACATCTGACTCATTTTCACAGAGCGGGTCACAAATTACCTTTAATTTAGTATGACTTACAGATTTAAATTTTATTGAATTTTGTTGACTTCTTCTAGAATGTGATGACGGGAAATATGGACTGAATTGTGCCTCAGAATGTTCCTGTGTATCACGTGGTACATGTAACAAAGTGACTGGTCAATGTACATGTAATCCTATACCTGGTTTTGATGACGCTGTATGTGACAAAGGTAAATATCTAGGTTTGTTTGTAACACACTTAGACTCTATGGGTCAAATTGAAGAATTTGGAGACTCCAGGGCCCAATTTCATAGAGCTGCTTAAGCACAAATTCTAGCTTAAGCAAAAAAATCCTTGCTTAGTAAAATCAGATTACCGATTAAGACTCCACTCAATTGTTATGCTAAGTAAACAACAGCTAAACACCAGTCACAAGCAATGTATATGGCATGACATTTTTGCCAGTAACATGTGAGAAATAAGCGAGCTATTTTCTTTGCTTAAGCAGCTCTATGAAATTGGCCGCTGGATTGATTTGAAGTTTATTTTCTCCACTGATCCGTGTGTCCATCACTCTCCTCCTCAATAGCATTTTATCTGGACATGAATTCAACCAAGCTTTCTTTGACAATGCAATTATGCTATTTGACACTCGTTACACCAAATGATGTAAACTGCACAGAACACTTACGGATACAATAAACCAGTTTGGGTATGTTTTTGGGTGGGGAGGGGATATTTATAACGTGTTGCCTTGTAGTAAACAAGTGCAATTAAATAAAGAAATTACTCAATTATAATGCCAGTATAAAAATAATGATTGTGTATGAGTGCAATGGTGTGAATATTTTCATGAGTTGAACGATGGAATGTTCAAATCAACGAATGAAAATATTCTCATTGTTACGAATGAAAAACATTCATTTTTTGTTTTATACAACATCCAGGTAGATCTTTGTCATTTTGATTGGAGGATGCAACTTTTAAAACTAATGACCAGGGCACTAATGCAAAGGACATTGATACGTTATTGTAAAATAAGAACTTGTTATTATTGTTATTATTAGAATAAAATATTAAATGATAAATTCAATAATGATACTTTAATCATGATTGCTTTCCAGTTGACTTTCAGATGTCATTGACACGAGCTGATGGTATGACTGGACCTGTTCTTGACACTCAAGCCATCGATGATGTGGAACTCATCTGCACTGTGAATGTATTACCAGCAGACCTGGTTGGCCCTGTTCTAATAAGATACCCAGATAGGAATGAATTCCCAACCACACTTGATTCCAATCAACATGTCTATAGAGAGACAGTTATGGATGTACATCCAGGAGATAGCGGTGACTACACCTGTGTCATCAAAATCCTTCCTCGACCATCTGATTCCATTGAAGATAAAACAAGTGTTTACAGTCTATCCGTTGTAGGTGAGTCAATAGGAATGATGACAGTGTAGGAAGATTCTATGTCACTTGTTCCAACCTTGTTTCACATTAACATTTGACTTTATCTTCAAGTGCGCGCTAATCCTCCAATCCTCCTTCGGCCTCGTTGGATATGGGACGCAGAATCGCTATATTTTTCCGTATTCCACTCGCGCTTGTGTGATAACTTATATTATTTACATGTTCTACTCTTTTGTAACATTGAGAATAAAAAATATGTATTACAATGTTACTATTTCCATATTCATTCTCTTACCATAACATCAATAACATTGCAGATCTGGATGAGTGTGCAACAAACATGTTTCAATGTGATGTCAATGCCAACTGTGTTAATGAGGATATGGAGGGAGGATACAACTGTGTGTGTAATGATGGCTACAGGTATTCTGCTGATGGGAGCACTTGTGAAGGTTAGTCCAAGACAGACACTGGTCTTACAGACACAATGATTTCATTGGATACAATGATTTCATTGGATACAATGGATGGTTTCATTGGATACAATGATTTCATTGGATAAACATGCTGTGACGCAAGCTTTCCTTATCTGTGTTTTGATTGGTTCGAGATGACGAAGTGTCAGCTTGCACTTTTGACCCTCTGCATGCAGCAATAAGCAAGCACAATGTGAGGTACGACATATAGTGTTGATTTATTCACTATGTACTACATACATGAACTGACTGAATCTCTATGTGAAATTAATGCGCTATCGAGGTACATTTGTGAAGATCCGAACGTCCGATCATGCAAGTATCTGGCGTTATTCTGGAGCCTTTTTGTGTGACGTCAGATGTTCAGGCTAAGTGACGTAAGATGTTCAGTCCAACTTAACAAAATGTGCCCTCTATGGTTACCATACTCACTAGTATTAATTTGAGTTTTCAATAAGAGTGTATTACCAGACTACATGACCCGCTTCAAACCACACTTTGTCGGGTCCCTGCCTCCATACTTACTGCTATTGTTCTTTCATTATGTTACTAATCAGACTATCACAAATTAAGAGTTGAATTTGATTCAAGCGAATCTGTCTGATACATATTATGACTGATTAACTATTGTCTATAGTCTGTTAATTTAAAGTGTATGATTATCATTGACAGATATTGATGAATGTACGGATGCTACATTGATGGACGACTGTGTCACGAATGCTGACTGTACCAATACAGCTGGCAGTTTTTACTGTACATGTAAACCTGGCTACTCTGGAACTGGAAATGTTGCATGTCGAGGTATTCAGTATTCTTGTCTTTATTGATAATAACCCTTGCATGTAGGCATTAGCATTCGCAGCTCTGGCCTCATGTTTATGTTCAGTTTAATATAAGGTAATAATAATCAAAGGGTATCGCCTTATGCAAGGCCTCAAGGCCCTTGACATGATATAAAAATGCATACTTGTACAGTTAAAAACTATAACAAAACACAAAGGAGCAAAACTTTTTAAAAGGGTAGCTACTCAATCGAAAAACTGGCTGTTTGAAAGTAATAAGGAGTACAATGTTTGTAGGATGACTGTCTAAGATTTTACTCTGAACACAAGAAATAAATGCAATTCATTCAGAAACCATGGTGTGCATGGAGTTTAAAACTCTCTCTGTGCAACCAGAATACGCTATTTGAACTGTGGGCTTTGCATTATTGCGATTGATATTGAGCTCAGGCCTGATACTTCATGGAGGCAATGAAGGCGATTGCCTCCATGCCCCCTGGTCATTGCCTTGGTGCACTTGAGATGCTACAGTAGAAATTCACAATTAGGGTGCCCCTTTTTACCATGGATAAAATGCATTGGTGCCCTTGCCCTTTCAAAAACGAAGCATGCAGGCCTGTTAGCTACACTGAATGTTTACTAATGAGGAGGCCAGAGATTGTTCTTGTGATTGATTTTAGTTTGGTGCGCTTCATATTGCCAACACAGGCTGTTACTCCGAATGAAGCTGACATGGTTTAAAGCCATTATACATTTTCGGTACAGAAAAAAAAAATCACATATTTACAAATAATTTACAGGGTTTACAGAAGGTAATTGTGAAAGACTTCTCTTGAAATATTGTTCTATGAAATGCTTTACTTTTTGAGAAAACATTAAAACAATATCAATTCTCGATAGCGAGAATTACGGTTTTATTAATAGCACATGTCATGACACGGCGAAACGCGCGAAAACAGGAGTGGGTTTTCCCGTTATTTTCTCCCGACTCCGATGACCGATTGAGCCTAAATTTTCACAGGTTTGTTATTTTATATATAAGTTGTGACACACGAAGTGTGGGACTTGGACAATACTGATTACCGAAAGTGTATAATGGCTTTAAGGAATGAAATAATTGGCCCATTAGTGACCGGGGGTAATAATGTTGGAGCACCTTCCCCAGTGTGGTATAGAATCAACCTGACAAGAAATTCAGTTCTTTGTAATAAGGAAATGTGTGTAATTTAAATGCTAACCCAATCGTGCGGGCATCAGTTTTAATGTGTGCACACAAATTGAAGCCTATTTTAGTTTCTGCATAAAAAGTTCTCTGAAATGAGATCGTTCCTCAATCTTGCATAACACCATGAACATCTGGGCCTAGACGGCTTCAGACGGTAGCACGTCTGGAATCATTACTTAGCTCCCTATAGTTACTACATAGCTCTGGTTTAAAAGATTAACTACTTATGTGTTTGTAACTTTCCCAGTCTGCAATCAGGGTTACTATGGATTAGGATGTATTGAGGTTTGTACGTGTGTAGAACCAGTACCTGCACTAAATGATGTCATGTGTAACAACGTTGACGGTACATGCACCTGTAATCAAGAATTTCCAGGAAAAGCTTGTGATAAACGTAAGTTATTCATTATGTGATTTGTTACAATAAAATGTATCTCTAACAAATATTTGAAGCATCATTTTTTGTTAATAATTTATTAGTAATGTTTGGTTTCCCAAAGGTTAGGATATCTGGGTGAATTTTTTTTTTATTCATACTGCATTTTGTTTTTAGAGAAATGCTGCCATTTAGTGAAGATTTAATGTTTAGATAATCCTCTTTTTTTCCCATATTTTCTGTAAAAATTATTATGCAGGTCATACAAGTTGACCCCAGCATACGTGCAGTGCAATTAATACCAGTCTTATATTAATCATATTATTGTGATTACTTTGTTTGTATGGAACAGGTGATCTTACTGTTACATTGACACCGGATCCATATCCCGTCCTGGACACAAAAGGAGTAGACACTGTAACATTAGTTTGTTCCGTCAACCTCCATTCAAGGGATCTTGAGTCAGTTAACATAACTTTCCAAAATGGTACAGAGATACCGGACACAACATTTAGCAAACCCTCTGAAGGCAGATATATACGGACTCTAAATGACATCTCTCTGGCAGACAGTGGTACATATAGATGCACAGCTACAGCCAGGATTAATGAAGTACCTTCGACAAAAGACGGAGATGTCACCTTGGATGTTCTTGGTAAGTCAAACATTTTTAACTCGACAAAGTTAAACTAGGGTCCTCGGTCTCGGCAACAGTTAGTTGTCTTGGCCAAGGTTGTTGGTCAAATTCAAACAGGACCTTTCACGCGGCGTAGAAACCAATGTCCCATGTCACAGAACTTTCGTCTTTTGTGGTGTTAAAGATCAACTGATATTCGCACAGCCAGCATAAAATCACTGATGAATGTGTTGTTACCAATCATTTTCCCTCGCTGTCATAAACCGGCCCCTAAACATTTTTTGTTTTCTGGTATAACAGGGTATATTGCTCCATACCCCGGGCTTCCAGTTTCACGTGTATCGTGCAACGGACAGCATGCACACGCAAAGTTTACAATGTTAGGTTTGCACTGTCCGTATGACGAGCATGGGGCCTTGACAATCACAATACGCAGTGTGCAATATAAAAACTGGGAGTAGGTTATAGCTTTTTATACCACCCTCCAATTTGAGCTTCTGATTGGTGGATTAGCGCAAACTGGAAGATAAACAAATTTAAGTACAGTGTTGGCCTCAAATTGATTAAAACTGCACAATAATACTCAAAGTATGACAAATCTCTACCCAGAATGGCTGTCCACTGATTATGAATTATCAAAGTTTTCTTTTTAATCTTTTCTAGCACCTGGACGAATCATTTCGGTAACTGAAAAAGTCGAAGGTAAATTGATGGCAACTGTCTCAGTTGACTGCATAGTGTATGCAGATCCTGCTCCAAATATCACCTGGTATGATCCTGAATCAGTGGTGATCGTAAACGATGATATGAAATACACAGTTTCAAGCTCAACTGACTTCGACCAGGGGCGACTGACCAGTTCTTTATCTGTGATGAATCTTAGCAGAGATGACGGTGGAAATTACACGTGTGAGACTCGAAATGATTTAACAGATGAAGTGGACAAAAAGTTTGCAGAAGTTGTCGTCATAGGTAAGAGAGCTATTGATCAAATTTTATTATATGTACATGCATGAATTGAATTGATTGATTGACAATACATTAATATTGATGACCAATCTTACTAATAGGAAGTTGTGTGGTATGACCAATAAAGATGGGTATCATAGATTGGTTTTATCAAGATAATGCTAACTTAAAGGCACAATTTTTGAGAAAGCTATAATAAAAGTGAAAGTTTATGCTGAACACCCTGTCTACTTACACCATATCCGCCTCGGTGTTTTCACATGTACATGTACGATAATGAAGCTTTTGAAATACATGAAATGGATAAAACTTGTACGACTTTAAGACTGAACGAATTATAGACATGTGGTTAAGTGTATTTGTTAACATTTACAAATATTCAGAACTAAACCATAACCATAGAGCTATACATATTGACTAGAGCGCTAACACCCCGTTATAAACGCACTAAGGTTTTGAAGCCGTGTGGGCGCATCCATGTTTATGTCCAAACCAATACAAAGGCTTGATATTTTGTACAGCAAGGGCAATTGTACGGCTATTTGCATGATAGTGGGTTTGTTCTTTTCTATGTGTCATCGAACCAAAGAATGCAGCAAATGTGAACGCACGATCTGCTGTCCAGCATACAAACTGCGAGCGTCATGTGCGTAATGTTTAAAAGGCGCATATACTTTTTCTAGTACATCAATCAAGTCGAACTTACGGTTTTCGTAGCACGGACGTACGCGAATGGGTAGTCGCATACGTTAGCGCATACGCCGAATGTAAAAAAATCGTGGCAATGTGTGTTCTCTTAAAATTTAAAATCGTTCTGTAGTCACGCAACACATCAAACATGTCTGCGCCCAGGGTGGCTTCAAAACGCAGAGCAAGTTAGCGCTCTAGTCAATAAATATAGCTCTATGACCATAACTAAGAAGGAGCTACAAACATGTATAAATAATTAGTAAACTTGCGGGCACAACCATGTATATAAATCTCTTATGAGTGAGAGTTGGCTATGAAAAGCGCGGGTTTGGTCTCGACTTTTCGAACAGTGTACTCTGCTTGTCTTCAGGAGAACCTGAAGACAAGCCTGAAGACGAGCAGAGTATACTGTTCAAAACGTTGAGACCAAACCGGCTCTTTTCAGAGCCAACACTCACTCATAAGAGATTTACACTTGGTTGTACCCGCAAGTTTACTATGTATTTATAGTTCCTTCTTATTTCCCCACACCATGCAAAGCTTAAAACAATACTTAAACCATGATCTTGAGATAAAATCATTGCTTTCTTTTACTGAAATAGAACGGTATCTAGTATCTTTGATAACAGGTTTGCAGTATCACAATGAAATTATGGACCTCAAAGTCAAACATCCTGATGTTCCTTCTCATGGTAAACTAAAAAAAAAATGCAGTTCAGGAATATTTATTTTTGTTCTGTCACTCCCATTTTGTGCTTTACAGAGGTTCCAGAGGTAGGCCCCGTGGCTGCCACTCCAGTGAGCTCCGAGGCAATTGATGTGACTTGGATAGTAACATATGATGGTAATCTACCATTCACATGTAAAGTGGAGTATAGAGTAGATCAAAGTGGCATATGGATGGAATCTACACCACGTCCTTCCCAACAGTCCGAGTCGCATCAAGTAACTGGATTGGAAGCCTTCACTTTATACTCAATACAAGTTACTTGTAGGAACAGAGTTGGAAATGGTATACCTTCTATACTTGTCACCTCAGTCACAACCAAGCAAGCTGGTAAGAACACACACAGTATAATCATTTTCAAAGCAAAATTAATATTGTGATTGGGAGTTACCGCTACATTCCACAGGGTTAAACAGAAGAAGTAAACAATCTGAAGTACAATTCAATAAACATTTTCATTAACCCGTTTTTGTTTCCGTTTTGTGTATAGCCCCAAGTGCGCCTCGAAACCCAAAAGTAACCGAAGCTACTTCTGAGAGCCTTACTGTAGCATGGGAAGAACCTGAAATGAAGAGAGGAACTATAGCATCGTATCGTGTAACAGTTGAAGGCTCATCACAAACCTACAATAGTAAGTCATGACTCCTTGCTGGACTTGTGTTCCGATCACGATCAGGGCCTGATTTCAAAGAGCTGCTTAAGCACAAACAAAATATGCTTACTGAATTAAAGTTACCAGCCAAAATACCATTTCACGTGTACCAATTGTGACTGGTATCCTGCTTTTTTTCCTAAGCAGAAAACTGTTTAGCAATATTTGTTGCTTAAAGGCACTGGACACTACTGGTAACTACTCAAAATAATTGTTAGCATAAAAACTTCAGCAATTGAGAGCTGTTGATAGTATAAAACATTGTGAGAAACTGCTCCCTCGGATGTAACATAGTTTTTGAGAAAGAAATCATTTCTCACTAAAATATTGTAATTGAATTCAGCTGAGGTCTTCTCAAATTCAAGGCATCTGAAAGCACACAACTTGTGCGACAAGGCTGTTTTTTTCTCCCACTATTCTCTCGCAACTTCGATGACCAATTGATCCCAAATGTTCACAGGTTTGTTATTTTATGCATGTTTGGATACACCAAGTGAGAATACTGGTCTTTGACAATTACCAATAGTGTCCAGTACATTTAAAGTAGCTCTATGAAAATATACCTTGGTTTGTAGAGAAATAATCAGGCGGTTAATTATGTCAAGTTTCTTGAATACTCTGTGTGAGCTCGCAGTGTGCTTAGTAAATGTTTTTTTCCCTTCAAACTGAATCTGTAGCTTCAGGTCCTGGTAATCCAGCGCCTCTCTCCCTGCTGGTGACTGGACTGAATCCCTTCACAAATTACACCCTTTTTGTAACTGCATTCAACGAGGAAGATTTAGTTCCGCTGATGGGAGAAGATTCTATGACAATTACCGGGGAAACGGCTGAATCCAGTAAGTATTAACTCAGGAAAATCAAGGATATAAAACTAAAAGGGTGAAACAGAAGAGAAAAAACATGACACTTGTATGTAACTACGTAACTCACATTTGTTTACAACTCCTAATGTACATACCAAGCGACATGCTAATAGTGCAATCCCTTACATGACCAAACTCCTTAATGAAAATTTGGTGTAATTAATTTTGTTTTGTTTTTGTTTGTTTTCGTTTTTGCAGTAATATTTTTCTGCTCATCTCGCCTAGTTGAATTCCTGCGTACTTTTTATGCGCCGTTGTTTTAATGTCAAACCTAATTTTGATATGTCTGTAATTTTAATGTTTTATATGTAAATTTTGTAAATTCAATGTAATTTTGCCTATGGCAACTAATTTAAATGTTTTTAATAAACCATGAATAATAATAATAATAATAATAAATGTAGGGGTGTGAGAATAGTAGAACCATATCTGAATTAAATTAAAGTTTTGGAGAATAAATGAAGCCACAACCTGGCGTTTGTGGCCTGATGACGGAAGAAGATAGTCTCCGAAAAAATAACTCAGGAAAGGCATACATGTAGATGAAGGAACACCAGGAATCGTCAAAGTACCAGGTTGGGAGAATCGTTTTTTAGAGTTTTTACAATGCCGATTATTGTCGTCTGGCATTCATGTTTACAACAAGCTGATTGCTTTATTTTATTTTTTTCAAGCACCAACATCTCCACTCAATGTTGAATTGAACAACACGGGCAAGACGTGTGTCGTCACTTGGGATCGACCTCAAAGGGAGAATGGCATCATCTTGACATACAAGGTAAGGTATTATTGTCTGCTATAGATTATTGTCATCAAAAAACAAGTATTTATCAGCTTGACAACAGAAAATCTTGTCTTGGAATTGGTTTTGGTAGAATCGCAAACTATAGAACTGAGAATCAAATTTTTTATTTTTCTTGTATGTATATTCTGCGAATCTCAAACTTTATGATCTTTCATTTTGGTTGCTCTATCCGCTAAGTATGGACATCTTGCCCTGTCTAGTCTCACTGGACTGCAATTTTAGATGGACACTTACTATAGCATTATTATATGATGGTCGCCTGCACAAGGACATCTTCAACGGGAACTGACTGATGCCCCATGCTCTTTAAGCTGCCCTTTAAGGATGTCCTTTAAGGCAACCTAAAGCGCCACACCAGGCTGCTTCCACCAACCCGGTTGCCACCTGGCAGGCCTTAAAATAACCCACTGCACCCACATCAATAGGAGACTTTCCAACGCTAGGTGGCAGCAGACATACCGGGTAAATTTCCATTGTTTACGTAGTTCTGAACATGCGCATAATTCTGAGAACAATGGATTTACCCGGTAAGTCTGCTGCCCTCTATCGTCCCAGAAAGTCTCCCATTGCCGTGGTGCCCTGTGCTTTTGCTCTGGTGCCTTTTTGACAAAGTTCCGATACAATTTTTTTTTTTTTTCCCCTCACTCAATTCATAGAAGTGCCCTTTACCAGGGGAAACTTGCTGGGCCCTGTCAAGAACGAAATTCAATGCCTGACTTGGGAAACTGTTGCACTGGATTGCTCAGTTTAGTCCCAGTCTCACATTGTCGATTGCGACACACGCCAAACTTATCGTCAGTTTTGGTTATTTTTCTAGATATGGTTGGTTCGTGGTTTATTTGAAAACACTCGGCAAATTTCCACCAAATTGCATTTTGAATTTAAAATAATCAAAAACACACAAAATAGGATGAGATGGTGATAATGTCTCTCTAAATAATTGTATTCATGTTTTACTTTTTTCTTGACAGATTTCTCGACTTGCGCACTTCTATGATGGTCTGGATCCAGACTTGAGTAAGACTGATACAGTTGAAGTTTTAGGAGATCAACGGTCTTACTCTGTTGAAAAAATCGATCTTCAGGCGTACGCTCGGTACAGGTTTGCAATCACCGCTTCAACAACCGTTGGAAGGGGACCCCTAAGTGAAACGACCGTCGCCACATGTGATTCTCCACCTTCAGGTAAATCAAATAGGAAAACATTACCAAAGGTTATTGTCTAGTTTTACTCTTCATTTTGTACAACAAGTTGTGTTTTAGAAAGAAGGGTTTATGTATTGCTGCTGAATTTGCCACAGCACCTTGTAAACCCTTCAGGGATGAGAGTTGTCAGTCTTTTATCTGAATTCAGACTTTTTATGTCGGCCTAGTGAAGAAAATCAGGCTGTATATTTTCCACCTTTTGTCTACTCCCCTCACGCTGTGGACACTGTCCCCAAAAGCTTCTTATGGACACGTTCTGAACAAAAATTAAAAGTTCACAGATTTACAAATAGTTAAAAGTTCACAGATTTACAAATAACTTACAGGGTTTACAGAAGGTAATGGTGAAAGACTTCCCTTGAAATATTATTCCATGAAATGCTTTACTTTTTTAGGAAACATTAAAACAATTATCAATTCTCGATATCGTGAATAACAGATTTATTCACATGTCATTACACGGCGAAACGTGCGGAAGTAAGGGTGGGTTTTCCCGTTATTTTCTCCTTACTCCGATGACCGATTGAGCCTAAATTTTCACAGGTTTGGTATTTTATATATACATGTAAGTTGTGATACATGAAGTGTGGGCCTTTGGACAATACTGTTTGCCGATGTTGTGCGATTGCTTTAAATCTATAATAACTCCTTGGTTTATTAAAAGATGGAAATGGCATCATTCCATCAAACCTTGGAATTTGTGTCCCAATTTCAGATTTTTTTCATGAGGAATGACTCTCACCCCTGATCTTATAAGGGGCTTCATAAGTTGGTCTCAAAATCAAAGATCTCAAATATTTTAAGGGAAGCTATTTACCATCTTTATCTTCAAACTGAGTAAGTTTAAAGTAAATCTGTGGACATTATGTTTTGCTTTATGTACCCAACTCCTTTACAGGCAGTGGACACTATTGGTAATTACTCAAATTAATTATCAGCATAAAACCTCACTTGGTTACGAGTAATGGGGAGAGGTTGAAAGTATAAAACATTGTGAGAAACGGCTCCCTCTGAAGTGACGTAGTTTTCGAGAAAGAAGAGAATTTCCACTTATTTGATTTCGAGAACTCAAGTTTAGAATTTGAGGTCTCGAAATCACGCATCTGAAAGCACACAACTTGGGACAAGGGTGTTTTTTTGCTTTCATAGTTATCTCGCAACTCAGATGACCAATTTAGCTCAAATGTTCACAGGTTTGTTATTTTATGCATATTTTGAGACACACCATGTGAGAACACTGGTCTTTGACATTTACCGATAGTGTCCAGTGTCTTTAAAGTAAGTTCTTAAAACACTCCTCTTCCACAGCTCCTCCCGATCCTCCGACGCCTAGGAGTGTTATGCTCGAAGAAACAATTACTGACGAAACTTTTGTGATGGCCTTGGAGAATGCGTCTTCAATTTATGGTCCAATAAGGTAAACAATGAGGTGTCTTAAAATCCATCTGTATTATTTGCACGGTTTTGTTAGACGTGGGGCTCCGCTCCAGATTCTGAAAATCTATCTTGTGAATGTTTGATAATGGTGTTATTTGAATACATGAAAAAGATCATACATGTGCGACTTTGGCACTGAAAATAAGGTTAACAGTAGTCCTGGGAAAAAATGAATAAATAAAAGAAGTTGTTTCTTTTTTTTCCTTTTTTTTTTCTCTTTTTTTATGCAAGTGGCCAGACACACAAGGCCTGATGGCCACTTCAAGGTGTGGGCTACAATTATTTTTTTTCAGAGGCTGTTGCAACTATTCCTAGGGCTGGAACAGGGTTACCCCTTTTACAGTTCATACGGATGTAGGCTTGGGTATCATCAGTTCAAAGCCTGGTCAGCAGAGCAGGAAGCACTACCTTCCCAATTTAAGATCTTACTATGTTGTATCTTATCTTTTGTGTTGCGTTTCAGCTGCTATGACATTATAGTTATTCGAATTGAAAAGGATGCTACGTTCAATCACTCCGGTGCAGACCCCGATAAGCTGTATCCTCCAGATAGCATAATGACATATGAGGACTCCATTGAAAAGGCGGGCCCTTACCTCGCAGTGGTGAAAAACGGGTAAGGCTCACAATATACTAGATGTTCAGTTTTCATCAAGGATATGGATTTTTATTTTATTTTTTTAATATTTTTTTTGTGGCCTTTTGCTGACTGTCGTCTAATTTCTGTTGTTTGATTTTATCTATTGTTCTCGTAATTTTCGTTGTAATTTCCATTTTTAAACTATTGTTAATACCCTTGCACTGTATACTCGGTACTTTCCCAAGTCCTTTGGAAAACAAGTCACAGGCATGTTACTCGAGTGGGGTTTGCACCCAGGACCCTTGCAATTTTAGAGCAGTGTCTTACAAACTAGGCCACCAAGATCTCCTGGTAGCTAGAAGCAGTTCGCTTCCTATGTTTTTGCAGTGGATACCGCAACGATATAATAGATGTTATACACAATGTCGTTTCCAAAGAAATATCATTCCCCATTGACAAGGTTGGTGTCTACAAAGACATTTTTGCAAATACCCGTTGCACAAGCGCTAACTGTTTAATAAGGTTCATCTGGTCTAGCTAGCGATCTTGTCGCTAGCTAGACCAGCATGCACCTTATTTCATACCTAACGCGGCATGTGCAAGTGTCCACAAAATTATTATTTTTTTCTTCTTGTTTTAAGGTTTTGAGAAGGCTTATTTCTTTGACTTCATTTATTTTACACAAAAACAGAAGAAACAAATTCTAGTATAAACTTCTTCTTTTTTCTAAACTTGAGTAAATTTTTTTTGAACCGTCAGCCCTTGATAGACTCAATTGGGTTTTGAGCCCACCACTAAAAAGTGGTCTACAATCCCGGCCAAAATGCTTGGGCCACCCTTTCCTGAAACAACAGTTCCCTGTGCACTTCCCATTCACACTCACATTAAAAACATTTGCCCGCCCCCCGCTCAATGTTGCCTGAATTCGGAAGACAGTCGGCAAATGGAACCAACATTGAAAGGGGGCAGGGGGGCCCAACGAGATTTGGCCGGGATTGTAGCTACAACACTGTTATTATACCAGTTGAGGTGGTCTGAAAATGAAATCTACATAAACACAGCTGTCCCTAAATTGAAAACATTTGCCATCTATTTGGTGTTTAGGAAAGAACTCCCTCCGACTGTAGAGATAGGTGGAACAAGGGGGTCATTCTGTGGTGATAGTAGTGGTGACAGCTCATCAAAGAGGAAGAAAAGGGCTACGCCAAGTCTACATAGGGGGGATAATGGACCACTTCAACCAGAAACAAGATATTCAGCTTTTTTGCGAGCTTTTGTCAGGCTGGATAACGGATCGGTAAAGATGTTCACCTATTTCTCACATTGCTACACATTCAGTTTAAAGGATTTGGGTACCTTTTCAAAATGTCCACAGATTTACATTAAACTTACAGGGTTTGAAGATAATGATAGTGGAAAGCTTCCCTTCAAATCTTACTTCCCGAGGTGCTCCCCTTCAAATCTTACTTCCCGAGGTGCTGTAGTTTTTGAGAAATGAGTAAAACAATGTCATGAAAATAGGTTTGTAAATGATTAAAATAATTTTCGTCTCATGAGACGAAAATTATTTTCATGAGATTGTTTTACTCATTTCTCAAAAACTACAGCACCTCAGCACGTAGTATTTTCAGGGAAGCTTTCTACTATCATTATATTCAAACTGTGTAAGTTTAATGTTAATCTGTGGACATTGTGTTTTTTGTCCTACAAAAGTTACATACATTGTGTAGACCCTTTAAAGACACTAGGACACCTTTGGTAAAATGTCAAAGACTCGGTCTATCTTAAAATATTCTTAAAATAACAATCCAGTGAAAATTTGAAATCAGTTGGTCTTCGAAGTTATGCAAGAGTAATGAAAGAAAAAACACCCTTGTCGCACAAGCTGTGTGCTTTCAGATGCTTGAACTCGAGACCTCAGCTGAAATCTGGAATTCAATTCAAATATTTTAGTGAGAAATTACTTCTTTCTCAAAAACTATGTTACTTCAGAGGGAGCCATTTCTCACAATGTTTTAAAATAGCTCGCCATTGCTTGTTACCAAGTAAGTTTTTATGCTAACAATTGTTTTGAGTCATTACCAATAGTGTCTAGTGCCTTTAATTTCTTTTTAATTGGTAAATCTGACAAATATTTTTGTAGATGTGATTTTTTGCATCGGGATAAATAATATAGTTCGTTATAACCCTTACACCGATGTGTAATAAGGATTGTGTATTCGGTACTTGCTTGAGTTCTGTGATCAAACCACATGCAAATCACTGGGGCGGGATTCGAACCCAAGACCTTTGCATTGCCGGAGCAGAAGTCCCTGTGAATTGTGACCAAAGTTTAAATAAAAAACATTCAACAGGATTCCTGCTGCCTCAATCCTTCAAAATCAACCAATAACATGAATAACATCCAGAATAAATATTGTTTTCTAGTTACTGAATCACAGTTTGGCTAATTCATAATTATAGACGTTAAACCAATGTTTGTTTGAGAGAGATTGGCTGTTGCCAGCTAGGTTATTATTATGTCCCTTTGTGGGAGTTTGCCGAATTCCCTTGATGGGAAGAATATTTAAACAAACAAATAGACAAACAAAATCAACCGATGTGGATTTGTTTAAAGCTTTACACAAATGTAAATTTCAACACAACAACATTTTTTTTTACAGGAAGTGTTCTCCTCAAGCCCTCTCATGATGCCTATCACGACAAGTAAGCTACTTTGACCCTTGACCCTTGACCCCTACGCCTGAATGCCTCTCATAGGAATATTTTGGGTTTTTTTTTTTTTTTTTAATGATTGATTAATTTATTGATTGAAGTTGTTGTTTTGATCATCACCCAGTAAACAAAATTCCCTGCAACTTTTGGGGCTTTTTGAAAACATCCACCAAATATATATTACCTAAAGGAACATTACAGAATCGGTTTTTGCTAACAAAACAGTTGATGGCAGTGTAAGCACTTGATGTAATATTTACCTAAACTGACAAAACGAAAGAAGTTTGAGATCGATCGGCCATCTGGATTCTGAGTCACAAGAAAATTAAGTGATAAACCGATTGAACTTTTTTGCATGACATCGGTTAAACAAAAGAAATGTAATTAAATGCTCACTGAGCAATATATTCCAATTGGGAAGTTAGCTTTATTTATTTCTCATCAAATATTACTTTCAGACAGAAATATTTTGAGGGTTGTTTTCTGCTATCATCATCATTAGATCGTGTAAGTTTTATGTAAATCTGTGTTCTTAGAGAAATTTTGTTCTTACCAATTCTGTAATGTTCCTTTGAGTTTGATAGAGCTTACCTGCATGCAACGAGTTTCTCCCTCATATCCCTAAGCCGCCCTGAATGCTTGAAATGGTTTTAAGTCTAAATTTAAACATGTATATTTGGTTTGCGGTGACACCATGTGTGTATCTACTTACTAGGTAGATTATGCTCTTTCGAGAGCTTGTCTTTCTGTTTATTCTACTACCGCGGAGAATTCTAACTAGTCAAAAAGTGGTAGTGCAGTTTATAATAATAGTAGATACAACGTTTATAGAGCGCTAAATACAACAGTTTCTAAGCGCTATAACCAGATTGACAGAACAGATGAGTTTTTTTTTTTTTTTTTCTTTTGAGTGGAGCTCTATGACTCCGTTTATTCATCACCAGTGAAAACAAAGTACAAACATCTTCAATGGAACATTAACACATACTGTTAGATCAATACATTACGGATACAAGAGGCTAGTTAAAAGACAATGAACAAAGGTGACGTTACATATCAAACAACAAGGACATCAAAACATGTAGAGATTTAAAAGTGTCCAAATGAAGGAGCTGTTTGAATGAGGGTGGGTAGCTTGTTTCAAAGTGTTGGAGCTACGACTGAAAAGGCACGATCGCCATACGTGCGTCATAGTAAGGGGTCCCGGTGAAGACTGAAAATGAGCGACAGAAGAAGAGCGAAAGCGTCGGGTAGCTGATGAAAGTTAAGAAGAACAAAGGGCTATCAGGACTTCTTAGATGTATACAGGGGCCAAATTATGAACAGCTATACACACGAAGAAGAATTTACGAGAAGTCCCCTTGATGTACTTCGCGAAAGTGGTAGTCCTTAGTTCCACCTCTACAATGTAGGTAGCAGTTAAAAAAGCATGAAGGTTCTTTAAAGAACTGAGAAGTCTCTTGAATTCTGGAAAAATGTACTTTATGTAGGTAGTAGAATACTCGATATGTCAAGACAAGTTCTGAAAACAACGCACTGTTATATACCCAGCCAGAAGATGCACACATAGTGTTACCACAAACCAACTGTTGAGCCCTCGCACGCACGTCATACGGGGCGACTGTGCCACGCTCACCATTTTGGGGGTTTACATGTGAACGCTGCCCCACCTAAAAGGTGTACCTCACTGAATCACGCACAGTGACATTGCCCACCAGTATTGCGCATCCAAGATTATTCTGATCTTGACGTCAGGTGAATTGGATCAATACGTTGAATTAAAAACAAAATCTCAAAGTTAATCAAAGCTAGAACAATATAATGTCCATACAGAAAATATACTGTACATTGCATTTCTTTTCTTTTTTCAAAGCTTTTTCGTATTTTTGTCCTTGCATTTCCTACTAATGTGACTTTGTATTCATTTACCCCCCTGCATGGCGTGATAACCCTTGACCTGCTGTTGAATATTCATGACTCATCAAAGATCCTGGAGGTATGTGATTTCATTTTGAAGCAACAAGTCTCAAAAGGGACAGTTCATGTGTGGCCATTTCTTCATATGCTTTGTTTTTTATATTTATGATACAACCACTTTTTTTTTTTATTCTTCATGTTTGTTTATTATCTTTCCTTGAGTACCAGTTAAACTGTAACTTTGTTATTCCAAAAGACATCATTGCATTTTAAAGTTGTGCAACAGTTACAAACAAATATTTGTATAACATTTTTTGTTCACTGATCCTTTGTTGGGGAAACTATACTACGACATACAAGGGCCCAGATTCACTGAGCTGCTTACAGAAAGTATTTCTTTAAAAGTTTCTGATAAGCGACATTTGGCATTAAATTAAAGATTAATTACCAAACGTATACCTTCCCCTTAAAGGCCTAGACACTATTGGTAAATTCTCAAAATAATTTTAAGCTTAAAAAATGTTTGGTAACAAGCAATGGAGAGAGCTGTTGATAGTTAAAAACATTGTTAGAAGCGGCTCCCTCTAGGGGTTTTTGAGAAAGAGGTATTTTCTCACTCAAATAATAAAAATATTCAGGCTTGAAGCCTTTATTAGGCATATGAAAGCACACATGCAATTAGGTTTTTTTTTCTTTCATTATTCTCTTGCAACTTCGATGACCAATTTGAGCCAACATTTTTACAGATTGTTCTTTTATGCATATGTTGGGATACGCCAAGTGAAAAGAATGGTCTTAGACAATTACCATAGGTGTCCAGCAGCCGATTTCACAAATCACTAGGATTAAAGGCAGTGGACACTATTGGTAATTACTCAAAATAATTATTAGAATAAAACCTTTCTTGGTAACAAGGAATGGGTAGAGGTTGATGGTATAAAACATTGTGAGAAACGGCTCCCTCTGAAATGCCATAGTTTACGAGAAAGAAGTAATTTTCCACGAATTGGATTTCGAGACCTCAGATTTAGAACTTGAGGTCTCGAAATCAACCATCTAAACGCACACAACTTCATGTTACAAGGGTGTTTTTTCTTTCATTATTATCTCGCAAGTTCGATAACCGATTGAGCTCAAGTTTTCACAGGTTTTGTTATTTTATGCACAGGTTGAGGTACACCAAGCGGGAAGATTTGTCTTTGACACTTAACCATTAATTAATGTTCAGTGTCTTTAAACATGAATATTTGTTTTTGTTTACCACTAGCGAGTGCGGTTGCAACAGTCGTAGGTGTTATCCTAGCTATCCTGGTCATCGTTGTCATCGTTCTTGTGGTCCTCATCTACATGTAAATATTTCTTCACTTCACTCCTCATTACCCACTGATCAGTAGACTGGGCCCCTGTATTTATCCGCAAGGATAAAGACAGATCCCTGCCGCTAGATCCAGTGATTCCATTAGATACAGTCATATCATTATAAACGTGCAGTGACATAAATGCCTAAACAGTCACTGCTGTCACGTCCGTAAAGAAATTGAGTGCGTATCTCTATGTGAAATGAGGGTAGGTCAAAGGTGAATATACATGCCGGCCTAGAGGCAGGTCTCTGGCGTTATTCACGAGCCTCAAAGTGTGACGTCAGATGTTCAGGCTAACTCATCAGAACCTCGGCATACCTTCACTGATTGTGAACTCTTGGTGGCAGCAGACACTTGTGGTACCTACCTGGAATATTTCCTTATGAGTTGATCAGCACGCTTTTGTACAAGTGATTGGTTCTGGTTCACGTAACTGGATCTATGTAACGCATGTAAAAGAACCCAGTGCTCTTGTTGAAAAGAGAAGGGGTTTGCCCTGGTGTTCCTGGTCTGATCGGCAGCAAATTGCGCCACAGCACCTTGTGAAGCATTACATGGTGCTATCAGAATTAGGTCTCATAACTCAAACGTAGTCCCACGCCTTGCAGGAAATACTGTATGTTACAGCGCCAGGAGCGTCACTGGGTGACGGACATGTGCGCTATATAAGAAGCCACAATTATTATCATTAATATCATTGATTCCTTTTTCATAGAAGGTGAAGGAACTCGATGCCTTTCTTGTGAGCTGTGGTGGTTCTTGGAACCACCAGTTCTTCTTGGAACCACCACAGCTCACAAAGAGAGTTCATTCACATGGTTCTAGTTCACTCATGTTGTTTACTTTTTCATAGAAGGTGAAGTAAGTAAATGCCTTTCTTGTGAGTTGTGGTGGTTCTTGGAACCAAAATTTCTTTGGTTCTTCTCGATCTCGGGTTCTTCTCGACCACCGGTTATTCGATGTATTCAGAACCACCACAGCTCACAGAGAGAGAGACTTCATTCACATGGTTCTAGTTCACTCATGTTGTTTCCTTTTTCATAGAAAGTGAAGGAAGTTAATGCCTTTCTTGTGAGCTGTGGTGGTTCTTGGAACCACCAGTTCTTCTTGGAACCACCACACCTCACAGAGAGACTTCATTCACATGGTTCTAGTTCACTCATGTTGTTTTCTTTTTCATAGAAGAAAAAAGAATGAAATGCCCCTGCTCCACGACAGAGAGAACGGCTTCTCTATGGAACCAGTGATGGGCCATGAGAAAGAACAGGGTAAGTTTATTTACTGTTGTTAATTTCTATTTGAATTCGTTGGACAATCAAACACCTCGACCACAAGTAGTCCAGGGAAAGAACAGCAGGGAAAGAACAGCAGTGACAAAAATTGTCATCAAAAGAGGTGTATTCAACAAGCCCCGTGGTCATAAAAAAAAAAAAACTAAATATACTTGTATGATAATTATACTAAAAACATCAACCCCCAGGCGAGGAGACGGGCAAGATGATAAATAACCTGCCGCCAATTTCACCAAACTCTTCCTACGAAGGATAATTCCTACGAGTTTAGTCTCGTACCCAAAGGCGGAGGACGCTGTGGCTTTTAGGCATCTTAATAAACCACGATCTTGAAGGTTATCCTCTCCCTAACCGGCAGCCAGCGAAGTTGCCTTAAATAAGGTGTGGCACGGTCATGCTTAGAAGCACAGCCATAGAGTTTTGTAAGAACTGGCAAGGGGACACGCTTGCCATTTTGTAAGATGCAAATTATACACGTTTTGAATATGAAGTACATGCCGGTGTGTGTATTATGATAAACATGCTATGCCATTGTTGTTGTTTCAACTTATAAAATGGTCGTGTAGTTATTATTAGTTATTATATATAACTCTATGGGCGTAACGCAAAGTATAGCAGCCCAGTTCTGTGGCCTTAGCACGTCATGGGGTAATGACTTGGGTTTTTTTGTAACCAAAAGCACTCTTACTTATATTTTATTATAACCCCTTATTTCTTGTTTTGTTTCCTTTTTCACAGAATTCACCCACATGGTTGTCCTCCCCATCCCAATCGAAGAACTGCCTGAAAAAGTCCAACAGAAGAGCCAGAATGAAGATGAAATCTTCAAGAATGAGTTTAAGGTAAGTATTAAAAATAATAATAATAATAATTGGCATTTATATTGCGCTTTTTTCCAAAACATTTTCAAAGCGCATAACAAAAAGCTCATAGAGTAATGCATTACTTTTTTCAAAGGTAATCATTTGCATAAGGGGTGAAAAATGGGAGGCTTTTGGACGATCCTGCTGTGTCCTTGGTTAAATACAAGTGCGCCCTCTAGTGTTTGGGGGTTACGCCATCTTGTATGGTAGAGTTGTTTTACAAGTGAACATGATACCATACTGTTTCCTAAGTTGTCTGCATCCTTGTGAATTCCTTACTGACTACACACTACAGGTCCTTTATCACAGTTCTCGCCAATAGAGCACTTGCTAAGACCCTCCGCGCGCAATAGTGAGCATGTGCGCGCATGCTCAGAGCTGCTAAAAAAGGACTGTTACATGTATGTCTGCTGCCAGCCAGCGTCTCAAAAGTCTCCGGTTTCACCCTTGCACTAATGTGTGATAAGCTCTGCATGCTCTGTGCCTCTCATGTCTCGTGTTTAAAAATATCCTTAGGGAGACCACTCTTAGATTAGATTAGATTAGATTAGATTAGATTTTTATTCGTCATGCCCAGCATGAAAATCACTTTCTCGATTTCCACATTAAAATACAGCTATTACAAATAGCACAAAACATACATGACTGTGGATCTTGACCAATCCAATCCAATCAGTTTATTTCCACAGTGAACCGTAGACATTAAAACAGCAACAATATAATAAAAACATAATAAATATATAAACAATATAATAAAACTATCACATTGCACAAATAAATAGTTATAAAGTACATCGGATTTAAAATATACATAAAAACAGAAACTAAACTAAGGATGACTTGGAAAGGAAAGGGGGGGTTGGAAAAAGGAGAGAAGGAAGGGTGGGGGAGGGGTGGGAAGACAATACATGGGAACGAGGGAGAGGCCATAGGAGACATGGATTGGGAAGTACGAAGCAAGTTATCTAATAAAACTAGAATAGAATAGAATAGAATAATGTTTTATCGTCACTTGTTAAAAAAACAAATATTAGTACAGTGAAATTCGTTTTGGTTTTGCGTGTCTAAAAATATTATGTTGTATACAAATTACACTAAAAATTAACCATTTACAAAAATACATGGAAATATAATATAAACAACTCTGAAAAGTATTACAATATACAGGCGAAATACGAAAGATAAAAATAGTACGATAGAATTAAAATCAGAAATAGACATTCATGATTAAAACCTGTCATTTAGAACACGAACAGCTGTGGGATAAAAACTCTGCAACGTACGGTTGGATCCAGATTTAATTGAACGGAAGTGATTCTTAGACCGCATGGGCTGAGAGAGGGAATGTGCTGGGTGAAACTGGTCATCTACTATAGAGAGGGCTCGTTTTTTAACTCGAGAGAGAGATACAGTTCATCAAAATTGTTGTTAAAATAAGAAACTTGGGTGGGACTTGAACCAAGAACCCTCTTTTCTAGAGCAATATCTTAATTAATAAGGCATGGCCGGTAAGAGGCCACTCTAATAGGTCCTGCCGTCGATTTCACCAAACTCTTCCTGGCTTAGGATGAATCTTAGGACTTAGGACGGGTTCAGTTCCGTATCCAAATATGTAGGACGCATTGAACCCATCCTAAGTTAGGACGGGTTACTCGTCCTAACTCGAGATAGGATTGATCCTAGCGTTTCGTGAAATTCGGCTGCTGTACTTACAGTGTGTACATGTAGCAGGGGGTAACACACCAATTTAACATAGAGCTGCCTACATGTAAAGTAAGACAACTTTTGTGCTTACTATAGCAGAAACATTGTCTTACAGACAGTGGACACTAATTGTTAATTACTCAAAATATTTATTAGCATAAAATCTTACTTGGTAACTAGTAATGAGGAGAGGTTGCTAGTATAAAACATTGTGAGAAACGGCTCCCTTTGAAGTGGAGTATTTTTCGAGAAAGAAGTAATTTTCCACGAATTTGATTTCGAGACCTCAGATTTAGAGTTTGAGGTCTCGAAATCAGGCATCTGAAAGCACACAACTTCGTGTGACAAGGGTGTTTTTTCTTTCATTATTATCTTGCAACTTTGATGACCAATTGAGCTCAAATTTTTTACAGATTTGTTATTTTATGCATATGTTGAGATACAGCAAATGAGAAGACTGGTCTTTGACAATTATCAATAGTGTCCAGTGTCTCTAAGCATACATGTAAGCATATTACTCAGTTTTAGCTTGAAAACCAGGCAGCCAGAATGCCCGTCACCTTGGATTTGCATTGTTACATCACTAATTTCATACAGTTAGCACCGGATGGTTAGCATGCCTTTTTTGTGTGCTTGCGGTTAGCAGCTTTTTCTTTGAAATGGAAACTCGCGCGGTGAACACAAAATCAACCGTTAAGCAGCTTTAAGAAATTGGCCAGAGATGGAAGAATCACCTTTTTTTGTTAGTGTATTTTATAATTTTTACTTGATTTTTCGTCCATGCCCAGTCCATACCTGAATCCACAGGAGCAGTCACAAGAGAAGCCAGTCAGATGGAATGCAACAAGGAGAAGAATCGCTACATCAACATCACAGCATGTGAGTAGACATAGACAATGTACATGTAGCTACCGCTCTAGACTGAACATCTGCATCACACTTCTTGGCTTATGATTTATGCCAGATACTTGCCTTGAGCCGACGTCAGAAACCGTACAAATGCACCTTTGACCCTGCACTCATTTTACAAAGAGAGTTGCAGTAGGGGTTCCCATGAACATGTACATGTCTACGTATTAAAGGGGTGCTGCAGTGAATTCAAATAAAAGTCAATTTTGCTGTCATTTATTTCTGATATATGTATTGAACATCATGAAAATGTGTTTTGTTTATTCCTGACATATCTGACTTTTAGCAATTAGCGAATAAGTCATGCCCCCCCCCTTCTGTGGATTGTTACCGCCCCCCACCATCGACGTCACGTCGGGAATTCAAACATATCGTCGGCAAAAAAAGTCTGGTCCCTAACTACGCGCGCCTAGGTACCAGGCCACGCAGTGCACACGTCTCTATATGCACACAGCCAGGGGGCCTGACGGCTCGGGTTACCGACATGACGTCACGTTTATGCAAATGAAGGCTCCCTTTTAGTGGCGGGGTGGCTTCCCCTAATCTCTTGAAAACCATTTTTAAAATACTTGCGCATTTAATAAAATATACAAAAAAATATTTCAAGTTTAAAAAGTAATGTTTAATCGTTTAAATGAATAAAATGCAGCCACCCTTCAAAGCCATTGAACCCTTTCAGTACAGAAAAAAAAAAAAAAAAGTTCACAGATTTACAAATAATTTACAGGGTTTACAGAAGGTAATGGTGAAAGACTTCTCTTGAAATATTAGTCCATGAAATGCTTTACTTTTTGAGAAAACGGTAAAACAATATAAATTCTCGTTAACGAGAATTACGGATTTGTTATAAACACATGTCATGACACGGCGAAACGCGCGAAAACAGGAGTGGGTTTTCCTGTTATTTTCTCCAGACTCCGATGTCCGATTGAGCCTAAATTTCCACAGGATTGTTATTTTATATACAAGTTGTGATACACGAAGTGTGGGACTTTGGACAATACTGTTTACCGAAAGTGTATAATGGCTTTAAACAACATTACAGTCATGTACAACAGGAGACTTTCCAACGCTAGGTGGCAGCAGACACACCGGGTAAATTTCCATTGATTACGTAGTTCTGAACATGCGCATAATTCTGAGAACAATGGATTTACCCGGTAAGTCTGCTTCCCTCTATCGTCCCAGAAAGTCTCCCATTATAAGCACAATATATTCAAACATTATTCAGACGACCAAAAGTGCAGCTGACTAAAACATCACCTCTGAACAATCAAAACACAGCTGTGGAAACCTAACGTCACTGCACTGCCCGAAAAAGAAAACAATTCCATTGTTTTCAGATTCTCTTTCACTGTGTTCAGATTCCCAGGTTCAAATTTGTTAATGAAATGGTACATACCTCGTTCTCTAAAATTATATTACTTCAAAGGGTGTCGTTTCTAGCAATGTTTTGTAACATCAACAGCTCTCCAGTGCTCGGTACCACGAAAGCTTTGATGGTCATTCATTTTGTTTGAGTAATTACTTAAGATATACCCTCCCCTTAAAGGTGTACTCAATTTTCTGAAAGATGTTGTAAACAAAATTCAGTTTGGGGACTGAGTTGGGCAATGGTGAGATTAATGCACAAGTATTGTTCCTTGACTTCTACAGACGATCAGACAAGAGTAAAACTGAAGGAGACCAAAGGTGTGGAGGGATCAGACTACATCAATGCTTGCTACGTCAATGTAAGTTTTTCACAAAGCTAAACAAAAATGGAGAAGATAAAAACACATTAAATTTTTCGCTAACATTAGATGTGCATGAAAGGGTAACTTTATAATGTTTGCAGCCGTAGACGTCAATTTAGACACGGCCTAAGTATGACACAAAATTGGCATAATAGTAAGAAACACTTATACAGGGCAATTCAGTACTGCAAGTACTCTCAATGCACTTTACAAGACAAATAAACAAATTTATACAAGAGAAAGCATAAATAAACTAAACAATAAAGATTACACACAAGATCGAGTGATTAGTGTGGAAGGTGAGGTCATCCAAAAATAGACTCGCATGAGAATCTCAAGCAAAATAATTAACACAAAGTTTTTGTTGGTTAAAACTGCCCAATTCTAGTTGAACTAGTTGAAAACCAGTTGATAAACTAGTTAAACACAGTTAATACCAGTTGGTTTAATACGGAAAATGGACAGAAACCTAATGGTTTATAATTTCAACCTAGTTGAACTCGGTTAAACCTAGTCCAAACCAGTTGGTTAATATGGAAAATGGACGAGTTTGGTCACTATCCAGTTGAACCAGTTGACCCCAGTTAACTAGGTTCAACTGGAATTTTGACCTGGGTATTAGTCCTTCATTGTTCAAGTAATAGACATGAATGAGTCCTCTGGGTTGTTTTGCTGATTTTATATTTGTCTTTTGCTTATAGGGCTATGAGAAACCAAAGAAGTTCATTGCTGCACAGGGTAAGTTGACTTGGCATGTCTAATACAAAATGTCGATGTGAGAGTTTTGCAAGCAGTGTTCCATAAACTATAAATTTATAGCTTTAGAGGAAGCGTGAACTACACTGTAGTACTTGCTCAGAGGAAGTGTCTGTTTTGGGATGGGTGACTAATATTTGGGTAGAACTCTTTAAATGACTCTCTTTTTACTTCATTAAAGACGCTGGACACCAGTCTTCTCACTTGGTGTATCTCAATATACACATAAAACAACAAACTTGTGAAAATTTGAGCTCAATCGGTCATGGAAGTTGTGATATAATTATGAAAGAAAAACACCCTTGTCACACAAAGTTGTGCGCTTTCAGATGCTTGATTTCGAGACCTCAAATTCTAAATGTGAGGTCTCAAAATCAAACTCATTGAAAAATACTTCTTTCTCAAAAACTTAATTTAATTTTATACTATCAACCACTCCACACTACAAGTAAGGTTTTAAGCCAATCATTATTTTGAGTAATTACCAAAAGTGTCCACTGCCTTTAACCATAGTATGTATGTATGATGTGAATCATAGCCTAGCGTAATAAATCAATGTTTTAAGATTTTAATTTAATTGAATTCCATTTCAACATAAAAGTACACGAGAAACAATTAAATAAAACGGCAAATATAGTTCTGAGTTGAGGCATGCTGGAGTCATAACATTGGATTGTTTTTGGTCTCCCCCCCCCCCCACAGGTCCACGGGAAGACACTGTTATTGACTTCTGGCGCATGATCTGGGAGCAGAACTGCTCAACTGTCATCATGCTGACTAAGTGCCTTGAGAATGGCAGGGTATGTACAAGCCTCTCGACATCTGACCCCTGACCCCTCCCATACAGCATCTAAACCACTTGTAAACATATTCACATCTTCTTCTCCTGACTCTGCTTATCAGAACACAACAGGGCAAAATTTCATGGCTCTGCTTACCGTAAACACAGAATCGGCGCTTACGGAAGCAGGGAGTTCTGTGCTTACGTCTAGCGTATTTCACTGGTTCGCAGGGATTTACTGGTTAGTGGGAAATTTTGTCTCACTGCGCTCGCATAGTAGTTGTAGGCATTCTACGCTTACAAGGCTAGCGCAGAAATTTTGCGCTTGCATGTAAGCGGAGAATGATGATCGTAAGCGCAAAATTCGGCAGGAAGCAGAGCCATGAAATTGGGCTAGGAGCATGTGTTTGGTGCTCATATCCACTCGGCCACAACACACCTTTAAAGCACACACCATGTGTACACTTGAAGGTCAGCCCTTGTCCTTGATAAAAATAGGCCTCTTTTTTCCCCCAAGGACGAAATATGATTCCTGTCGTCACACTTTTGTGTAAAGATTAATTGAATAATTTGTTTGTCTTGGGGTTTTTTGAACAGGAGAAATGTGCCGAGTATTGGCCGGAGGAGGATGCCATCATGTATGAAGACATCATCGTAACCCTTGACGACGTTGTGACATGCGCTGATTATGTCATCAGAAAGTTCACCATGCAGAAGGTAAGACATAAATTAGATTGAGATCGAACGTGACTTGGACGTAATGAATTACAATTTAAAAAAATAGCACTGTAGAAAAACAACATTAAAGGCAGTGGACACTATTGGTAATTACTCAAAATAATGGTTAACATAAAAACCTTTCTTGGTGATGAGTAATGGGGAGAGGTTGATAGTATAAAACATTGTGAGAAACGGCTCTCTCTGAAGTGCCATAGTTTCCGAGAAAGAAGTAATTTTCCACGAATTCGATTTCGATACCTCAGATTAAGAACTTGAGGTCTCAAAATCAACCATCTCAATGCACACAACTTCGTGTGACAAGGGTGTGTTTTTCTTTCATTATTATCTGGCAAGTTCGATGATCGATTGAGTTCAAATTTTCACAGGTTTTGTTATTTCATGCATATGTTAAACTGTGAAGGCTAGTCTTTGACAATTACCAATAGTGTCCACTGCCTTTAAGCAAATAGCAGGTATGATTAAAACATGTAATCAAACTCAAAAAAACACATGAACAAGACTGGATGAGGAATACAATCAATACAACTAGTGGATTGAGCCAATATTTTCATCTTGTATAACTAAACACAAACAATTATTGAATATTTGTTGTTCTTGTAGTCCATTGAAGGTGAAGACGAAGATGATGAGCCGGTCCTGGGTGAATCTCGGATCCTGATGCAATTCCACTTCCTGGGTTGGCCGGACTTTGGCGTTCCCAAGTACCCACATAGCCTGCTGTGCTTTCTTAAACGTATCAGGCACATGTCTGGTAACCGCACTGACCCTGGTAACACCGTCATACACTGCAGGTAAAGATACCAGTCTAAAGTAATATGCTGGACCATGGACCAAACTGAGGCCGTGTCCGAATTGGTGGCTATGGCTGCGGCTACGACCGTTGCCAGGGATGTTGCTAAGGGCGCCCTACACTTCAATGCATGATGACGCGGCGATCAAGCCGTAGTCGTAGCCGCCAATTCGGATCCGGCCTTAGTGCTTTATAAGTCACAGATTTTACTTTGAGATGGTCACTTACGGCAAATTGATAGAGCTGCTTACATGTAGCGTTTAATTCATGTAGCAGTTTGCAGCAGTCATGTTTGTGTCCTGCAGCCGATTTCACGAAGCACCTCCTTACTGAGGATGTGTTCAATGCATCCGGATGTCTATGGTTAAGGAGCTTAAAGACACTGGACACTATTGGTAATTGTCAAAGACTAGCCTTCACAGTTGGTGTATCTCAACATATACATAAAATAACAAACCTGTGAAAATTTGAGCTCAATCGGTCATCGAACTTGCGAGATAATAATGAAAGGAAAAACACCCTTGTCACACGAAGTTGTGTGCGTTTAGATGGTTGATTTCAAGACCTCTAGCTCTAAATCTGAGGTCTCGAAATCAAATTCGTGGAAAATTACTTCATTCTCAAAAACTATGGCACTTCAGAGGGAGCCGTTTCTCACAATGTTTTATACCATCAACCTCTCCCCATTACTCGTCACCAAGAAAGGTTTTATGCTCATAATTATTTTGAGTAATTACCAATAGTGTCCACTGCCGTTAACTTGTCCTAAGTCCTAAGACTAATCCTAAGTTAGGAAGAGTTTGGTGAAATGGACGGCTACTGAGCCCATTAACATGGTTCTGCTTACCACTGATTGTTGTGCTTACAATACCCTGTAAAGTACATACCATGGTTCTGCTTACCACTGATTGTTGTGCTTACAACACCCTGTAAAGTACATTATGCTCTGCGCTGTTCGATTAGAATTTGTCATTTTTACTGTATGCGAGCATTTGCACTACCCTGTTTGGGATCTGACAAAGATCATTGTATTTTATTGTATTGTATGACAACTGAGCATTTCTTCATTTGTCCTATTCATCGTGTTATAGGTGTCAGTTGTGCTGGTGGATGTGTAATCAAATAAATAATTTGTAAAGCCAACATAGTTAGTGGGCCTCACATTTAGACTTTAGTCGAGTCTTCAAAGACTTGGCTAGGGTCGAAATGTCAGGCTACTATTTATACAATTATACCATAATTTTTGGTCAAGAGTTTGCAGCTAATTCTGTTTTTGGTTATTTTAATTTAATTTTATTCCACAAGCGCCAGTTACAGGACAGATACAAATATTATTCAAATTGTTATGAATAAAGCCAAATCCATTTAAAATCCATAAAAATACTTGCAGGCACTGTACAGAAAGTGCTGGTAGTTACTGTACAAACTAGGTTGATTGGTAGTAAACAAATTTTTGTAGCTGTTTTCTGCTGGTATTGGACAGTTTAATACGAGCCAGTTGTAACCAACTAAAGTCTTTTAAAGGCAGTGGACACTATTGGTAGTAAATAATTATTGGCATAAAACCTTTCTTGGTGACGAGTAATGGGAAGAGGTTGATGGTATAAAACACTGTGAGAGACAGCTTAAGTACCATAGTTTTCGAGAAAGAAGTAATTTTCCACGAATTTGATTTCGAGACCTCAGATTTAGATCTTGAGTTCCTGAAATCAACCATCTAAATGCACACAACTTCGTGTGATAAGGGTGTTTTTTTTCTTTCATTATTATCTTGCAACTTCGATGACCGATTGAGCTCAAATTGTCACAGGTTTGTTATTTTATGCATATGTTGAGATACACCAACTATGAAGGCTAGTCTTTGACAATTACCAATAGTGTCCACTGCATTTAAGGCTTAAAACTGCTATCCTTATATACAATTTAATCAGGACCTAATATCAAGACTCCGCATACTGAATAATTCTGCACTTTAATCACCAGAACTTGGGCGCTTACTGACTGTGCAAGCGCCAAGTTTCTGTGCTAGCTGTGTAAACAAAGAGTTCCTAGTAACATTGAGTATGCAAACACACAAGCAAAAATTCCCCGCTGCTCTGTGAAAATACGCTTGCCGTAGGCATGGAATTCCCGGTTTGCAGAAATTCAGCGCTTACACAAACATTGAGTAGACTAAATGTGCATGCGCTAGCTGTGTAAACAAAAAGAATGCCTAGCAAACGCACAAGCAAAAATTCCCTGCTAACCTTTAAATAAAAGCTTATTGTAAGCGTTGATTTCTCTGCTTCCATAAGTGCCCATACTTTGCTTACAGTAAGCAAAGCTCTTGCATTTTTAACGTTGCACTTTCACTTTTGGCATGATTTTTTATTTTTTAAATTTTATTTCAGCCACAACCGAAAGCGCGAGCGCCAATAATAGGATGGATAAAAACATTAAATTACATTTTTTTTAAACACAAACACAGACAGACAAAACAGTTTGGTTTCTCAAGTCTCCTTGGAAACTTTTACTAAATCTGTCCGTTTATATTTTGTGTTTAGTGCTGGTGTCGGACGCACTGGTACTTACATTCTGATTGATTCCATGCTGGATATGATGAAGAAAGAGAAGAAAGTGGACATCTACAACGTCATCTACGAACTCCGCAGCCAGAGAAATCTTCTTGTCCAGTCACTGGTACGTGCTAATAAAAATATATTCATAAATACCTCAGACAGTTTCGCTATTCCTATTAGTGGAGAGTGGGTCACGTGGGTGTGTTTAAACCTTTGTTTATGACCGGTAAATTCATGGGCGTGACACCTGTTCTTATAAGACAGTTTCTTCATTCCTATTGTGGGTGGCACGGTTGGCTTGTGTGTGAAGCACTCGCCTCTCACCAAGGTGACCCCGGTTCGATTCCCGGTCGGGGCCATATGTGAGTTGAGTGGTGCGTTGGTTCTCTGCTGTGCCACGAGGGTTTTCCAGACTATCCGGTTTTCCTCCCTTAGGAAAAAATCAAACACTTTCGATCTTGGCTGTGCTCCGTGGTCATAATGGGTTGATGTGGCTGGGAGCTGAATGCGCCCTTGTAGCCTGCTTCTCGAACACGTTGTAGCCGCGTTCTTCGCAATTCAGCTCTAGCTGCGAGTTAGGACGATTAGTTTTTAACCTTTTAAGTAGTCTCTCCACCTTGAAAATGTGAAAAACAGCATATAATAATAATAATTTGGTGTATGTACATGAGGGAGTTCGGACCTGATCAGGAATACTTGGTATGTACATCAGGGAGCTAGGATGAGGGATGGGGAAGTGGGCCATGATGAACTGTTTGATCCACCTCTAAGCTAGTCTTGGTTCAAGACTCTCCTGGAATTGTCACAACATGGCGCGCTATCACCCCCAACGCGCTATCAACCACCAACTGCTATCATTACATTACTATTTAAAATTGCCTCAATCTTACACAGAAAACTGAGAGGGACAAGTACTCTACACTCCTATAGCGAGGAGAACAGTTACTTAAAAAATTTGTTGTTTTTTGCTTGATAGTTTTAATGAGTCTTACTTCTTTGCGCCATCCACCCTTATTCCAGTCAATTTCAATGTTCCTTAAGCTCTTCTAAGGATCGTGGTAGTTATCTAAGATTCCAAGATCCTAATCCTGATTATTTTGTTTGTGACTTTAGGTGCAGTATATTCTGATCCACAAGGCCCTCGCCGAGGAGTATCTGTTTGGCCACACCGAGGTGGCCATTGAGAGCCTTCGCATCTTATACCAGAAACTCTCCAAGAAGGATCCGGACGGTGACTTCACTGGAGTTGATCAGGAATACCGAGTATGTACATGTATGCATCAGGGACTTGGAACTTAGAAAAAAACTTGTTTAAATTATTTATTTATTTATTATTTATTAAATAAATTTATTAGAAATTACTCCATAGGTGCATGTTGGTCAGCCCTCCAGGCTCAGTGAAATGTTCCTACTTTTTTTCCCAAGGATCAAATATCATGTATGTTCAAATAACATTGTTGTCTACTTAGATTTGATGTTTTTATCTTGTAAATTGCCATGCAGTTTGACCTTTTGATCACCATGTGAATTATAGCAATAACAAAATTTAAAGAAATGAAAAATTGTACAAAGTGGGTACCAGTCACAACGAACCTGTCACACATCTGAATGACGAGGCATTTAGGCTGTTAACTTTTTCTGCTAAGCCACTGTTTGCACTTTTGGTCACCATGTGATGGTGTCAATAAATTGTTGCAATAACAAAATTTAAACAAATAAAAAAATTGTACTTGGCAAAATACCAAGTGGCTAACAGTCACAACTAATCCGTCACAACATCTGAATGATTAAGCAATTTGGTTGTTAACTGTTTCTGCTTAGCCACTTTTTTGTTGTTGCTTATTAGCTTTATAAAATTAGTTTCAAACTTTTGATATTTGTTTTCTTGTTTGACTTTCAAGACGTTGGCCAGCCTGCCGGTAGAGAACAAGGATCAGAAAGGAGGTAACATCGAGGCCAATAAATTCAAGAATCGTCTTCGTCAAGTCATTCCATGTAAGTACTAAGAATTCAGTGTCTTAAAGAGACAGGTCACATGGGCTTTGTTAGTTTAGAATCCATGGATCTGTTCCAAACATAGGCTGGGGCTCTGGCTTCAAATGAAGCCAGAGGCTGGAGCGAAAGCCTAAGCCGATGTTTGGTAAAATCCCCCAATAGAACTTCAATATTGCTTTTGTTTTATGAGATAGCCCCTAACATCGCAAGGCCACGGACATGATGGACGGCCACTACGCCATCGACCAAGATCAAATGCCACCAGGGGTGGACTTCACAAGGAGCAAGGAGTTAAAACTAGTCTTATCTAGTTCTAGCCTTAAGATTTTAATATCTCTTAGGACTAGTCCTAAAGTCCTAGCTCGTTTTATCTTCGACGACCGATTGAGCTCAAATTTTCACAGGTTTGTTGTTTTATGCATGTGTTGAGATACAACAAGCGAGAAGACTGGGTCTTTGACTCTTACCAATAAGTGTCCACTGCCTTTAAATATAATGTCCTTGAGTTTGATTACATAACATCCTATTTATATATTAAACTCTTCCTGTAGTGTTTTTGTACTGGTACTTTTTAATTTAACTACTTCCTTAATAATTTGTTGTCATTCACGCAATCTTTTTATATATATATATACATTATTTTTTTTTAAGTGCCTTATGGAGCTTGTGATAAGTTTTTCATAAACTTGGCGCTATGTGAATATTATTGTACAAAAATATATTTGATATTTTTTTCCAGATGATTTTAATCGAGTGAAGCTGGAGAGGTTGACCGGGCAGGAACACTCTAACTACATCAACGCCTCCTTCATTGATGTGAGTGTTCAAACGCCCAACCATGATATACGTACTAAGCAAACCCTTAGCAGGGGATGTGAATTCCCTGTTTTAACCTGAAATCTTTGTAGTATTTTTACCCCACCCCCCCCCCCCAAAAAAAAAAGGGGGGGGGAAGAAAAAAAGGATCACGCTTTATCCAGAAGAAGATCAGAAGATCAGAGCATACTGATCAAAACGTTGAATTGAAACCAACGGTTCTTTTCAGAACCACCCCAAGACATTTAGAGAGAGTCACATGGGCCCAATTTTATAGAGCTGCTTAAGCACAAAATTATGATCATACTTATGTCTAATTTGTATCCTTTTGCACACAATGGTAGTTTAAAATATCATTTTACTTGTAATGCTGGTTTTTTTTTTAAATGGTGTAGTGGCTAATTTCAAAAGGGAGTAACTCATCAAAGTGTTTGGTGATGATTATACAGAAATGTAGGATCTCTGGAGAAATCAATCATTTTGGAGAACAGTGAGGAGTTCTTGATTTACCAGGTTGTCAAACATGTTTGATTTGTGTATTTTTTTATCTAGGGCTACGAGCACAAGAAGGCCTACATTGCAGCTCAGGGTCCTCTGCCGAACACAATGGGTGACTTCTGGCGGTTGGCGTGGGAGAACCAATGCTCGACCATTGTCATGATGTCAGAGTGCGAGGAAAGAGGACAGGTAACCTGTAACCTTTGACCTTTAGGTACCTAAAGGGACAAACGCTTTTCCTTTGTGGGGGGAACAAAAGAACATTTGGGCTCTGCACACTACATTGCAAGCTCAAAAGAAGTTTCAGCTTCGTCAAGTTTTACGGGACAAAAGTAAGAATCACAGAGCAATGTTTTTTAGGAGAGTTGCCTAAATCCTGTGAACGGGCTAAAATAATTTTCTTTAAATTGTTTTACTCATTTCTAAAAAAAAATCAGCACCTCAGCAAGCAATATATTAAAGATGCTATGTCAGAACTTTGGCCGATTTGACCCAAAAAATTTGATTTAAAATTCAATAGGTATTTTGATGGGGGTCGAGAAAGTTTTCAAGCTTTCATTTGAGCCATTGCTCAAAAAAGTCTGCCAATTATTAGTAGCAGTGAAGTAAAGTGCTCAAAAATTAGTTTTTGTCGGGATCCCTACAAAATATCATGTGACCAATTCTTATGTGTTTTATAAGAAACGTTTTAAATTTTTGTCATGGTTCCTGACCATTAAAAGTAAAAACTAAACTTTTTTTCGTCAGAGGGGGTGATACTCTTTGAAATAACATTTACTAAAAAAAAAATCTATTTATTAATGCTTGGGGCCAAAAATCTGACATAGCATCTTTAAGGAAAGCTTTCTACCATCATTTTCTTTAACTGTGTTAAAAAGTTTAATGTAAATACGTGGATATTTTTGTGTTGTACGTTTTTATTTACCTTTAACCAACATTTTGATCAAATGTAAAGTAATTTTTGTGTCAAGACCATGGAACAGTTTATTTAATTTCACCCTTTAATGACACAGTCAGGGAAACTTCAAAATTGTAAGATTGCTACATAGCTGATTGATTAATCCAGGATTGTCTTTGACTTTCCAGAGTATGTGCTCTCAGTACTGGCCGGGGCATGGGGACACAGTGAACCACGCCTTCCTCACTGTGACCGTCAAGGATCAGAAAGAAGAGGAAGACTTCACTATCAGAGACTTGGAAGTGTCTACAACAAAGGTATAACATCATCTCTTAGCCAAGCTGTTAATTTCACAAAGAGTTAAAGACTAGGAGGTAATATGGAACTTAAAGGCAGTGGACACTATTGGTAATTACTCAAAATAATCATTAGCATAAAACCTTTGACGAGTAATGGGGAGAGGATGATAGTATAAAACATTGTGAGAAAAGGCTCCCTCTGAAGTGACGTAGTTTTCGAGAAAAAAAGTAATTTTCAACGAATTTGATTTCGATACCTCAGATTTAGAACTTGAGGTCTCGAAATCAAGCATCTAAAAGCACACAACTTTGTGTGACAAAGGTGTTTTTTCCTTTCATACTTTTCTCGCAAGTTTGATGACCAATTGAGCTGAAATTTTGTTATTTTATGCGTTTGTTGAGATACACCAAGTGAGAAGACTGGTCTTTGACAATTACCAATAGTGTCCAGCGTCTTTAAGGCTTGTCCTAAGTTAGTTCTATGGTTAGGACAAGTAACTCAAGTGAAGACTAGTCGTAACTCTTTGTGAAATCTACCCCAGGAACTCATCAGAAAAAAAAACATTGAGAAAAAAATCAACAACTGGTGGCTCTTTTCTGAGCCACGTCTTCTTCTTTTTTATAGTATAAACTCATAAGATTAAATTATTGGTAGGATTTGGTTTTACAGATTCAGGGATGTCATTGGTTACCATAAACATGTATTTTCATGTACATCGTATATTGATGTTAAACGTGTAAGCATAATTGGACTACGAATTGAATGCGAGATCAATGGTACATCTATATTACGTTACCGTCAATATACTGATGTTGGCTCAAGACCACTCTCTAGCGTAAGAGACCGATCCAGCCCACAAAGCACGTGTGATCAAGAACACGTGGGGCTCTCCAATGCCTTTCTGCGCAACCGCGCGCACCAAGATACGCGCACGCATGTCGGACCTTAGTGTTGGAGCTTCGTTGCGTTGTGATTGGTCAATTCGCAATGGGGCGGAGCTTGATGGATCGGTCGATTCACAAGCCTCAAAGTGCGACGTCAAGTTGTTCAGGCTAGCGGGGCACTAATGTAAAGCGCATTGATACGGTTACTCTGAAATGCGCAATATATTAACTTGTTGTTAATATTGTGTTTTTGCAGGGAGGCGGTACCAAGTTGATTCGTCAGTATC